>NC_138950.1:38089406-38591906 GCF_965226115.1 Aulonocara stuartgranti | reverse complement strand
CAGTGGCTCTAGTGGTAAGTTGGTTGTTTAATAATCAGAAGGTTGGTGGATCGATCCCCAGCTCCTCTGGTTCGCATAACGATACTGAGCTGCAATTTCCCCCCGATTCATCCATCAACAGTGAATGTATTTGAATGTAAAAAAAGCACTTACACATAGACATGATGAGGTATGAATGTGTGTGATTAGGTGAATGAGTGCTCAGAAGAGTACAGAGGCACTATATAAGTCCATTTTGCTTACTTCAATAAATGTATTTAATAATAATAATGACGTAACTTAGTAAAATTAAATGAAATGCTCAAAATGTTAAACATACTGATAATGAATTAAGAAATACAATGTTATCCCAGAGACGAGGGAAAAATGATTTGAACCCCTGCAGTTTGCCCACTAACAAAGAAATTATCAGTCTATTTCAATCATTTCAATGGCATGTTTATTTGAACAGTGAGAGACAGAACAACAACCAAGAAAATACATTTTAAAAAACTTAGAAATTAATTTGCATTTTCATGAATAAAATAAGTATTTGATCAGCAAGATTTCTGTCTCTCAGGTGTATACAGGTATACAGGTAACAGGCTGACGAGCCTTTTCAAGTCGTTAGATTACAATCTCTGCACCGTGGCCAAGAACAAAGAGCTTTCCAGGGATGTCAGGGACAAGATTGTGGACCTATACAAGGCTGGATGGGCTAAAGGACCATCGGCAAGCAGCTGGGTGAGAAGGTGACAACAGCTGGTGTGATTACTCACAAATGGAAGAACCATAAAATAACTTTTCACCCACTGAACATCTCAATGATTCAGAGGAGGACTGAGTGAAGGTGTTGGGGTCAGAGACCAAAATCAAGCTATCTGGCATCAACAAGTCGCCATGTCTGCAGGAGGAAGAATGCTGCCTTTGACTCCAAGAACACCGTCCCCACCGTCAAACATGGAGATGGAGATATTATGCTTTGGGGGTTTTTTGGGCCAAGGGGACAGGACAACTGCACTGCCATCAAAGAGAGGATGGATGGGGCCATGGACTGTTAAATCTTAGGTGAGAACCTCCTTCTCTCAGCCAGGGGACTGAAAAGGGGTAGTGGGTGGGTGTTCCAGCATGACAATGATCCAAAACACACGGCCAAAGCAACAGAGGATTGGCTCAGAGAGAAGCATAATTAAGGTCTTGGAGTGGCCGAGACATTAATCTGTGAGGGAGCTGAAGGTTTGAGTTGCCAAACATCAGCCCTGAAACATTAATGGCTTGTAGAGGATCTGCAAAGTGGTGGGACTAGATCCCCCCTGAGATGTGTGCAAAACTTGTGGCCAACTACAGTGCACGTCTGACCTCCAAGTCACAAGTCACCAAGTACTAAAGCACGTTTTGAAAAAGGGATCAAATATTTATTTAATTCATGACGAGAATGCCAATTAATTATATAAATGATATAATAAATGGACTGGACTGATTCTTATATAGCGCTTTTCTACTCTCCAGGAGTACTCAAAGCGCTCTATACAACATGCCACATTCACCCATTCACACTTATACAAGCACTTCTATAGTCAAGTGCAACTAATAAGCATTCACACACATTCATACTCCGATGGATGCATCGGAGAGCAATTTGGGGTTAATATCTTGCCCAAGGATATTTGGCATGCAGACTGGGGGAGCCAGGAATCGAACCACCAACCTTCCAATCAGTAGCTGATCTGCTCTACCACCTGAGCCACAGCCACCCTAATATAATATAACTTCTTTGAAATGGATTTTTCTGGATTTTTTGGTTATTGTTCTGTGTCTCACTGTTCAAATAAACCTACTACTGAAATTATAGACTGATCATTTCTCTGTTAATGGGCAAACTTCTAAAATCAGCTGGGGTTCAAATCATTTTCCCTCACAGTATAGGTTGTGCTGACCAGATATTTACTGAAGCTAGCATGCTAACCAGGAAGCCCTGGGCTGCAGTCATGTGTAATAACACTCAAGAAGCGATTGCGTGTGAACGTAGTGACCAGTGACCGTTTCCGTGTTTTGGTTTGATACAGTCTATGACATGGCATCTTCTCAGCCTTGCACCATTCCACCTGCACCTCGCTCATAAAATGTAAACCTCCCTACATCAAGGATGTCTTACACTGCTGCAGAAGCCATTCCTCCTGTGGCAGTGTCACAGTGTTGCCATTTTGTGTTCCATTAAGTGCGTATTTGTGTGTATGTGTGAGAAAGAGACAAACAGCGAGTATCTGAGAAGATGTGAGGATGTAACCTGCCAGATCATAAAAGCTTGAAGGATGGTAAGCATGTATACCCCCCTCTGTCAGCTCCACATATATGTACACTGACATGAAAGCAAGAAACAGTGAGCTGTGTGTGTGTGTGTGTGTGTGTGTGTGTGTGTGTGTGTGTGTGTGACACATCTGGGAGTATAATCAGTGGGCTTCTTTCAAGAGCTGCCAAAGCAAACAGACCAATAAGGAATCCACTTTACAGACCATCGATCTCCGCTGGCCACAGCCAACACAAACACATGCACACACAACCATACACACGGCGGGATGAGCAGCCACATGCACACAAAAATGGTTACATTCATTCATACACAAAGAATAATTCCCACCTACTGCACGCTTACAAAGCAAGAAGACCGACAAACTCACACACATGCAGGGTGTCTTTTTACTGCTCTCTCTCCCACCCACACACACACACACACACACACTATATACACACAAGATTTAGATAATTTTACAAAAAAGCAAAAATTTTAAAGTAGTTTTTACATCTAAAAAGAAATAATTTTTATAATGATGTATTATAATATTTGAATTATTTTTTGCTGACTGCGTGTGAGATAGAGAGAGCTGGGTGTCTTTGAAATTCAACAAAAGCTGATAATTCAGAGATGCTCTTAGCAAAAAATTAAAAAGAGAAAGAAAAAGAAATATGAGACTGACCACTGACCAGCAAAAATCCAGGATACAACAATTTTATTCTTGTACAAACTAATCCCCTGCTCCTCTTGATTTCCTTTTCCCCCCTCCAACCAGACGGGGAGAAAACACTGACATAAAAAAAAGACAAATAAACAATGGAAATATTGTTATGTGAAGTCTCTGAATGATTCAGTGTCCCGCACTTGAGAGCCATTGGCCTTTAAAACACTTCCAGATGATCTGCAGACAATAGGAGGAGAGAAAACAAGGCTAATACGTCATCCATTTACTTTGGGCCACAGTGATGAACAACAATAAATCCTGGAGGGGCGACATGCAAACACATGCATCCACCCACACACAAGGAAGTGTGTTTGTTCATGTGTATTTGTAGCAATCTGAAAAAGGAAACTAGATGGACCGAACTGATAGGAAACTGCACATACTTGAAAGCCAAGATATAATGCAACCCACCGGCAGGTTGTTTTCACAGTCCGCATGGACACACACACACACACGCGCACACACACACACACACACACACGTGCATATATGGCCAAGTGCAGGAGACAGCCTCCATTGAGAAAATCAACGAGCTGTGCCTCTCTCGAGACTGGAGCGCACATACACACACAAATGTGGAAATACAGTTAGACTCACACCAAAGCTATCAGTGGCAGCATCAAAGAGCCAGTGTCTGTGGTGGATTTGTGTGTGTGTGTGTGTGTGTGTGTTTATTTTGACTTTCACATTTATTAAATCAGTGTTGTAATGATGGATACAGAACTGTTTAACTAATTATGATTGAGAACTGTGTATTTATTTATTCTCATTCTTTTCTATTCTTATTCTGTTTCTATTCAACTACAATACTGTTGTACTTAGTTTATTTTTTTATTTTTACTTTTTCATTTTATTTTTACAGTTTGCATCTTTGATCCAGGAGGACGATAATTCGTCCCACTGTATACTTGAGTGTATATTGTTGGGTTGACAATAAAACTTTTATTTTAAGAGGATATTTGAACACAAATGATTAAAACAAGTAGTTTTGGCAACTTAAATATAAAGTAATAATAAACCATGCTCAATAATAATCAGACATTTGTTATTTAGGGTATCTTATTTTCCCCAGTCAGCGCTGACATAGGCTTCAGCCTCCAGTGAATCCTGGGAACATGTCCATTGTTCGAAATGTTATATATTTATACACTAGCTAAGGATACTTTATATGGGGGCTCAGTGTTATATATTGTATAAGTGCAAAGTGTGAAGTTGAAAGAGGCCATGAGCCTCTTGGGTGCCTCTGCTTCCAGGAGAAGGGGAAGTTTTACTTTACTCGTTTTTGACCCCAACTTTTACTTTCATGTAACTACACAAAAATCGTTCATGGTTGAAAAACTTTTGAATTATGAAAACCTGCCCACAGATATACACCCATAAAGACTCAAAGATAAAAGAGGAACACATTTTTGCCATTATTACAGAACAGAGCCTGACTTGAAAGGTGAGAAAATATCACAATGTGACAGTTAATAATTAATTATAAGTTCAGTTCAGTTCAGTTCATTTTTATTTCAAACATTTCAAACATGTGCCTTCACAATCATTACAAAATATCATTCCATTATTTGTTTGAAAAGGAGTAGGCTGAAGTATTTACTTATTTGTCCCTACCCCCTCAAGTTATATATATATATCTTATATATACATATATATATATATATATATATATATATATATACACACACATATATATATATATATATATATATATATATATATATATATATATATATATATATATATAGTTTATCAGTAACAGTTTGAATTAATTTCCTTATGAAATACCAAAAAATCCAGCAAAGACATAAAACAGGACCTGAAAGATACATCTGGTCCTTCAGTTGAGAAAAGGCCGAGGTATGCCAAATTAAACAAGAGCTTGATTGAAAATTAGTGGCAACAAATCTTAAAAAGCGATGAATCCAAATTTGAAGTTTTTGCTTCACATAATTATCAGTAAATTCTGAGGTCAGGATAGAGGTACAGCAGTGAGTGTGTACAGCTATCTGTTGTGGTTTGGTGCAGGATTTTAGCCAAGAAATGCAGAAATGCACCAGCAGATTTCGATGCAATACCAAATGGAAAGGGTCTGAATGACAGCGGCTTCATTTTACTGCATGACAATGATTCCAGACACAATGCCAATACAGCAAACACATACAGTACATGACTATAAAAACACACAATACAACGCTATTAGCCATGGATTTGTCTCCTGAGAGCCCAGACCTCAAAATTATTGAAGCACTGTGGGATCATTTTGCCAGAGAGTGGAAGAAAAGGCAGCCGACACCCAAAGAAGCCTAAAGAACGATTCCAGAACATTTCCTTAAAAAAATACAGTAAATCTCATCTAAGAGAGTTCAGACTGTGCTGAAGAATAAAGTTACTCATACGAGATATTAACTCCCAACCTTGATGTGAAAGTTCTACTTTTTTTTTTCTTGGCAACTACTTCAAGATGAAGTCAAGAAAATATGAAATAAAACTTGCATATTTCCCTTTGGAAAGAGTTTTTGCTGTGGAAAAAAACAGAGAAAATGCTGTTGTGCTGGAGAAAGCGGGCACATGTGCTTCTGTTTTTCTCCCTCCTACCGAACACTGTAGGTGCTGTGGGGTCACCCTGCCTCAAAGTGCTGCAAATGCAGACAGATTTCATTTAGTCTGGGGCTTCAATGCACTCATTAGTCACTAGTCTAGCTTTGGTTTATGTTTTTTGTGTTGCACGGTGGTCTAAATACATTTACCCACCCTGCTGAGAATACAGTTTGTGGGGGAAACAGAAAATACTTTGAATATTTCATGGCACCGTATCTCATATTTAATATACTGAAAATTAGTACACAATGCTCCCTAGAGATGAATGTTTGGTTCACAGCAAATTGAAGTTGGATCCAAAGCCACTGAAATGACCTTTGTAATGTAAGGTTGAGACAGAGAAATAATCAAGAATGATGTCACTTCCTGACTGAAGGGAGAATGAAGAGACGAGAAGATGAATAAGGCCAGTAGGGTGAGGTAACCAGGTACAGATGGACCCTGTGTGTGTGTGTGTGTGTGTGTGTGTGTGTGTGTGTGTGTGTGTGTGTGTGCAGCTGCAGGAAGGATCCTGCTGAGAAAGAGCAGGACGTCTTGTCATCCACTGTGGCCACAACATCAAGACACACTCACGCACGCGCGTGCACACACACAGACACACAGATACATCAAAGGGTGTGCGGCCAGCACTGTGGTGGTGTGGGGAGACAAACAACAACAGCATCTCACACACAAATGTACGCACACACTCGGGTACACTCGCACACGATCCTCTGACTCACCCGTGCAGACACACACGCTAACACACTTACAGAGTATAATCAGTCACATTCATACATACAAACAGACACACACATACACATTCTCTCACACACATATACATACACACTAACACAGCCCACATAATGAGCCATTTCAGCACTGAGACCACAGCTAATACAGTAAATGACAGGGAAGGGCTGGGAGAGAGCCAAGCTAAATGTGACACTGATTTTCTGCAGTGTGTGTGTGTGTGTGTGTGTGTGTGTGTGTGTGTGTGTGTGTGTGTGTGTGTGTGTGTACCGCCTTGACACCATGACTCTGCAGGCTGGGACCCAGATGCTGGCGTGGCCACTACTTTGTTTCGTTCATGTACCCAGCTACCACGGTGTACAGATACACATTCAGTCTAACGCACACAAATACACACATAGAGCGCTGTCCTTAAACAGCACGGCTGTGGTGTTGGAAACTCTGACCAAAGTGTCAGTGGAAGCATCAAAGCAGCATAATGAGAGAGCAGAGAAAAACCAGTCAACAAGGCAGCTCACACCAGTCCAAAACACAGCAATAAACACCACCCAGCAGTTGACTACACTGGGGGGTCACTGGGCTGAACATGCAACATGTGTCTGCATTCGTTTAGATGGAAATGATGGGGTGAAGACATCAGACAATTTGTCATGACTGCTCCTCGCTGCTATTTTAAGAAGGAATAAAACAGCTCCTATGGAGATGCTTTGTTTTTCAAGCACTTTATTGGAATTTGACAGTTAATCCGATTCGGTGGCAACAGGTGATGAAATACAACACGATCGCTGTAGAAGTAAAGATGGAGAGGGATTCATCACTGCTAAAAAGTTGGCAAATAATTAGATACCTCAAGAATAATACTAGAGACGACAGAAGGTAAATCTGCAGAGGATGAGGGGATTCGATTATAAAACATTTGGTCTTCCATGACTTCTACAAACAGCCATAGTTTAAAAAAAGGCGGCAGAAGATTTGATGTCCAACGTGCACATAACTATACACGTGACTGTCTGGGCTTATTGGTGGTAGTTCCTAAAGCAAAATTAAACACCGAGAGTTGTGCAATACAGATGTGGGGACTTACTGCCATCGCATATGGCAATGTCCTTTAATTGTTAGATTTTGGAAAAACACTGCTATAGAGCTAAACTCAATCTTTCACCAGACAGTCCCACTGAACCCTGTGCTGTTCTTTTTGGGTCTATCTGTAGAAGGGCTCGCTCTGTCTTCTGTACAAATGCTTTTATTATGTAAACTTTTACATTTAGTGAGGCGATGTGTTTCAATGGATGCAGAGACGACCCCCCCACTGTTACACAGTGGTACAGAGAAACATTCAAGGTGTTCCCAATGGAGCGCCTTAGTGCCGTTATAAAGGGCAATTGCGATGCATTCTATAGGATATGACGGCCTTTGTTTGACCACCTACCTCGTGAACTTGCCGAGCTATTACATAAACGGGATCAAATGTGGAATACTGTACATATTCTGACCCAGATGTGTACATTTGTGGTTTTTTCCTTTCTGTTTGCATTTGGCTGCGCTGATTTGTTGTTGTTTGTCTCGTTTCCAAAAAGTCAATAAATCATTGTTTTAAACAAAAGAAAAACACTGAGAGCTGTCCATGATATATGACCTTGGAGTGTATCTAGTAGCATTTGGAACTTCTTAAGCTATTCTGTAGTATGGTTACTCAGTAGGGTATTTTCAAATTGTCCAAAACGTCTTTCTCATGATTAGATTTGTACGGAATGACAATATCAGCAGCTTTGATAACATCATTTAACGTTACAATATAAACCCATTGACACAACTGCTGATGTGATTTGGTGCTTTATAAGTAAAACTGAACTGAACTGAATGCTCAGATAGTGTTTTGTCTCTTGTTAAATTGTGTGCAAACTTGCTTCACTTGAAAAGTGTTTTTGATAAAGTTGATAAATTCCAGTTGCACAGGTCTACAGACCTGTCAACAATAAAAAACATGTCGAGAATTATGAAACTTTACAATAAGGGAGCTTGGAGTTGTTAAAAACTAAAAAAGTGACCTAAGTGTTGTTAAGCCACAACTGTATCCTGTTGACAGTGTCATCAGAACAAAGGAGAAATTAGGATTTAACAAATCAAATTCGATATTTGATGGACTCCTGTCTAAATAAATGAATTAGAATTTGGATAGTATGGTTGTTATTTGATCCTATAGTACATGAAAACCAGTTTTAGCCACTTACAGCAGATTTTTATTGTAGCTTTATTTGCCTTTTGTTTTTGTTTTGTTTTTTTTTTGGGGGGGGGGGGGGGGGGGGGGGGGGCGAAAACGATAATAAATGACTTCCAAAAACTCTGTGTTTATCAGAAATAAACATGGAAACATAAAACCAAACATACTACTTCTGGTTTAGACCATTTTATGATGGACCGAGACACAAAAAGCCTTTTTTAAGCCTATTGGTGTGGAGGTGCATCAGTGCACGTGGGGGATTTGCACATACGAAGACACCATTGATGCAATTTTAGAGAGACATATGCTCCCATCAAGACATTGTCTGTGTCAGCAGGACAATATTAGGCCTCACTCTGCACAAAGTAGGAGAGCCTGGAGAGAGAGCCTGGGGTAAACTTGTTTGGTGTTGACCCTGAAAATCTTTGCTCATTTGCCATATTAATTACAGTTGAAGTAAATGATCAAATTACAGATTTTAGTTTTTGTTGCAATTTTGAAAGTGTCCCAACTTTTTGGGAATTTCTTTTTTTAATTTCAGGTAAACAATCCAGTGGTGACTGCACTTTCTTACTATCTAACACCAGAATGTTCTTGCTTGTAAGTGTGTCTTTGATGATTTGAAAGAAATATGTATGCATATAATAAATGCTATATATTCAGTTATTTGCACAGATGTGCCATCTTTGTCAGTATATGTGTGCTCCAGCCTCAGTGCTCATAAATCAAATCTCCTGCAGTGCATGTGCCTCCACCCCTGCTGTGCAAATTTGTTCAATTAGCCACGGCCCCGGGGAGTGTGAGCGCGTAAACTCTCTCACTGACACACACACACAGGCCCCCCCCCCCCACAATCCAGTGTGAAATGGGGCTCTGCCACAGTGTGAGGATTAAGCGACAATAAAACGCATTTCACGGCTGCAGCGCTTTATAGGACTGGCCTCCATAGAGCATTGGCCAAAGCACAGCAACTACCCCGCCTCTTTAATCTCCACCTTCTCCGCCCAAACACTCCCTCTCTCTTTATCACACACACACAACTGAAAAAAATCCACACACTGAGAGAGAGAGAGCTTAAATCAATCAACGCCCTCCACAGCAACTCTGTGGACTGAACGAGACGTTTTCCTAAATGAAGCTGTAAACTTCAGACAACGGCAGCAGATCATTGGTCGCCTGTTTGATGACACACACCCACCATCCTCAAGTCTTCATCATACTGACCGTGGCAAGGAAATGTGGTGCTACATTTTGAAAGAACAATTTATTTTACTCTTTATTTTATTTTATTTTGAATAGCAAATACTATTATTGTTAATATAAAAGTAATATCCTGGATGAGTGTGGAGCAGAATTTGAGTTTATATCCACGTAAGTAGTTTTATCAAGGCTTTTGCTTGAGAAATGACAACATACTGATCCCTGTGGTGGCGTTGCGAATGCTGCAGAACAACATTTTTACAGCTCTGCTTTTGAAAATTGGCATCAGTACAGTTTTTCTTTGTAAACCATACACTCTCATTTCTCCTGTGTTAAAAAATTTCATTAAAACATCCACTACTTCTCCCTTTTTCACTCATGAGGTACCTACTCTGCTCGGCTCAGCTCGACTCAGTTTTTAGAGGCAGTGGTACCTGGTACCAGGTCTTTCTTTGGTACCTACTCAACCGGGGTTCCAAGCAATCTGAGTTGATCTGAAAATGTGACAACAGACTGCATCGACTAGCCAGTAGCGTGACCAAATAAGTCATGAGAGTGTCTCTTTCACAGAAATCAAAACTGCCATTTTTAACAACCGCAGTCCCCGAGTCGGACAAAGAGCCAGAGACCAGGAGCAAAATCACCTTAACGTCCTCCATTGTTGTGTTGTGAGTGTGTTACATACAAATGACATTACAGGACTTTTGGCGCTGTTGCTATAATGACTCCAGAGACATTAGGTGGCACTCAATTCTAATGGAAATTGATTGAAGCAGAGTAAAGTGCAGTTGAGCTGAGTAGGTACTGGTGGAAAACAGACATCTCCGTACCTCTACAGGTACGTCATTGGGACCAACTGCATTCCCATTCTTCATCCTCTTCATTTCCTCCTTACTGATCGTTGCCTTATCCACCCTCTCTCCTGTCTACTTCTTTCACCTCTCTGCTTATCCCACTTTTTCTTGCTAACCTTTTCCTTCGGATCCTTTCCTGTGCTTCCTCATTCTACCACCAGACCTCGATGTCTTCTTCTATCAGTCCAGTGCAAACAGCTAACACCTTCTCAACAGTTTCTCTCAGCACTTCAGCTGTACCTTCACAGTCATCTACCGGCTGTTTTCTATCATGTCTCAACTCATTCCTGAACTCTGTGCAACATTCGTCCTTCTTCGACTTTTGCTTTTACCTTCACTCCCTTGCTCTTCTTGATTTCCAGAGTCATCCTACAGTCTACCATCCAACTCTGCCGAGCTACATTCTCCCCAGTCTCCCATCTCTATCAGATTGCACCTTCAGCAAAAGATGTGCACCTCCCTCCATTCTTATACGTTGCTCTATGTTACTCTGTTTTCTTCAACTATTTGTTCACAGCAGCCATTTCCATCCTTTTAGGAAAATCACTATCATGTGCTCTTCCTCATTCTCTCCTTAACACCACATCTACCCAACACCTCCTCATCACGTCTGTCCCCTTCACCTACTGAAGTCAGCTACAACCACCACTATGTGGCCCCTGGGCACACTCCATCACTTCACCAGCTTATTCCAGAATTCCCCTCTTGTCTAACATACATTTTAAAAGTTGGATCACTTCTTTTAAAGATGACAATAAAGATTCTTGACATTTTTACTCAACAATAGTATTTAAAGCCAATTTTATGTTTGATAATGAAAAGTCAAAAACAGAGTAAAGTGTTTTCAGTCAATTTCATTAAAGCTAAACTGCAAATGTAGACATGACTATGCCCTCTTTTAATTATTTTAGTATTAAAAAATTATTTTAGATGAAACCAATAACGCAGCTCTGCAAACAAGTGCACTGATTGCAGCAACATATAGTGTAGATGTAGTGTAGGTGGTAGTTAAATGATACAACATAAGCATGCTGTCACATCAATATATGCAAGCTGACGTCTGTACATAAAGCTTATGTTGTTACCTGGGTGCTGCAGTTACACAGGTATTAATGGGGAATATTAACATTTTGTACAATTGCTGCATTTTTGAAAGTACATAAAAACCTGTTTTACTGAAAATAATTTAATTCTAATGTCTATAAAATTGCAACAAAGCTATCGAGAAACGAAGGTGATATTTGAAATGTTTGAACCTTCGCTTCAAACAATAATAAATTAATGAACCAATAAGTACATTTCTATTGATTATCTAACTGAGTTTGTCATTTCAAAGTTGTTATGTTTGTTTTCTTTGTTCCAACATTTTTAATCCACAAATAACTGAAGTGACTTGGAAAAAAATCTACGATTTTAAAGTCAGGGACAGGAAAGCGACTCCATTACAAGTCCAAAGAAGAATCATTTATTCATGATGCTGAAAGACACACTTATGAAGACCTGCCTGTTATTATTTTTCCTTATCACTGAGCTGTATCCTTGTTGCCCTGATTCCTCCTCTGAGGTCAGCATATGATTGCATACGTGTGTGCACGTGTGTGTGAGAGAGAGTGTATGTTGACGTGGACAGTAGTCCTGCAGTACTGGCCAGCACTAAGGCTCTTATATGAAGGATAATCCAGGATAGTCGGGGGGTCTTAACTCACCCCTCCAACACACAGGGTGTCCATGCTAGGATTTGAGGGGGTGGGGTGGCAAGCTGAGGTGTGAAAGAGAGTCCAAAAATCTCAGCACACCAGGGTGTTGCAGTAAAGTTTTGCATTAATATTTGTGACACTGGTCCACAGTGTAAAACCGAGTTTAACATTAAAGACTGTACAACTGTGTGCTGCCTACAGAAAACCACAACCATAATATAACAGAATCATTGAGTCATACCAGTGAGAGAAAACAAACAGATGTAAGATGAAAAACTACACAGGGTCTGAATCCTGCTCTTCTGTGTGAGACTTCAATATTTAACTAATGCAACAACCTTTTTTTCTATCAAACTTAGAAGCCACATTATGTCGATGCAGGCCAAGAACAGTGATAAATCACCTCCCCTACTGGATGGTTCAAGGAAACAAAATCAAAAGAGAAAAGGGGAATGACTTTAGAAAGAAACAAGATGAAGAACCCAAATACCCATCAAATGAAGGTAAACGGGAAATTATAGAGAAGGAAGAATACAGGAAATAAATTGATAGAAAGACAGCTATGAAGGAAATTGCTAGAGCAGAAAGAAAATTGGAGACGAGAATGGTGGTTTCATCCAAAAAGGGGTGGAAATGATGAAGTTGAGAAAAAGGAATGAAAGAAATGTAACTTTATACAAAGTGAAGCAAGAAATGAGTGAAGTGAAGAACAGACGAGTGAAGAAGACAGACAGATGCATGCAAGGAAAACAGCTGCTTGTTGTTAAAGTCTGCAAGTGTGTAGATAAAATATAGTTTTCTGTATCTGTGTTTGTGTACACATGTGTACGACTGATTGGAAAAATCTGGCGGGGCGTTATCAGGCGAGGTAAATCGGCCTAAACCTATTGCTAATGTCTTGCTGGGGGTGTGGGAGAGATTAATAAGGAGCCGCTCCAAAAGGCTTTAGCAGTCCTGCTAAGATTCTTAACCCGCCTAACCTCCTCTGGCGCCACTGGGAAATGTCCCTGAATGTCGAAGCAAAAACATTCACATGAGTTTCATTTTCCACAGCATGATCAATCACACCTTTTGACTTTGGATTCACATTTTTACCGCTGAGAAGGCTAAACCTGGGAATGCACTTCAGGAGACATTCAAATAATGGCTGAATATTATGATATACTGAATATGTAGAAATTGGTCATTAAATAACAGTAAATGGCAGCTGAAGAACTGGAATCCTGCATTGTCCTTTATGTGTAACGAGAACTGCATCATTTGGACTTGTCCTTAAATAAGCAAATGTATAAGAAGTGTGACTTTTTAAACCATGACTAAACCTCTTAGCAAGTGTTTATTGAACAAAGGGTCTCACTGTGACACCAGAGACACCAATACATGGGTCCTCCCTCCTGTGGGGCCACCACTTGTAGGAGGGACTCTGTGCTTTTGTTATTCGGGAGTAAAGTGGCTGCTACACGTGTTTTCCCCCAGTTCAGTGTCTGTATGTTTTCCAGGTGGACAAAGAAGTTGAACAGGTCCTGCCTGTTGCTTGCACTTATGGGACAAAATGACAGTTCGGTGTATCCAGTGATGTTTGGGACTTCACTCACCTACTGGGGACTTGTACACTCATATGGGCAAGGAGAGTGTGACCTCAAGGGATGTGACTGGGAGTTACATCCCTTCTCGATCCGAACCCCAGTTGTGTTTTTTGTTGGACTTCTATGATAAGATGCACAGCTTGTAGATAACAAACACCATGCTTGAGCATAAGGATTTCCGAAAGTGTAAAGTGGGGCGATCGTGGCTCAAGAGTTGGGCGTTCGTCTTATAATCAGAAGGTTGCCGGTTCGAGCCCCGGCTCAGTCATTCTCGGCCGTTTTGTCCTTGGGCAAGACACTTCACCCGTTGCCTACTGGTGGTGGTCAGAGGGCCTGGTGGCGGGCAGACTCAAATAAGTGGTAGAAAATTCAGGTGGTGTCAATTTCTTATTTCTTTTGGTAGATTTCAGTCAGATATTTATGTTTTCACTATAAACTTAAGGCTAGAGCAACATCTGAAGCATTAAAAAATTAGTGGTTCAATTCAATTCAGTTTTATTTAAATAGTACCAAATGGCAATAACAGTTGCCTCCAGGCACTTCATATTTGACGGTAAAGACTAAAATAATACAGAGAAAAACTCCAACATTCAAACGACCCCCTATGAGCAACAGTGGGAAGCAAAAACTCCCTTTTAACAGGAAGAAACCTCGAGCAGAACCAGGCTCAGGGAGCGGCAGCTGCAATCAGCGAGAGGTGAGGGGAGAGAGACAGCCAGAGATAAATAATGACTAATGGTAAACTGCAGACTGGTGTATAAACACATAGTGGCAAATTAATTCAAGCCTAAACCACGGGTTTAATTTTTTTACTATGTGATTACAGGTACATGATACACGATGCAAGAAATCTTTCAAAACACATGCACTAACACTCATAATGTATAACTTTTAATAATTTATCACTTTTTTAAAAATTTTGTTATCATTTAAAAATTTATTTGCTTAGATGAATTTGTAATAGTTCATCTTACTAATGCTAACCCTTCTCTATATCACTGTAGGCCCGTACAGAATAATATTAATGCCTCAAGGCAACTTGTTTGTGATTTAGCGTTATACACATAAAACTGAACTGAAATGAATTTGTATATGATAAGTATGCACGATGATAATTATAGTGACGATGACTATTTTTTTAATTATTATTTTATCAGCTGCTACAAAATCATTTTCCAAATATGGGATAAATAAAGTCTCATTTGTCATGTTATCTTATTTAGATAATACTGAAAAAAGATTAGTACTAAATATGTCAGATGATGTGGCTGCAAATTTTAAAAATCTGTCAAACATTTGTTTAAAAAAAACAAACTGTTATTAACTAAAAAACAGAATTCACAATCCACTGGACATAACATCCAACCACTAAAACAAATGTTTTGGTTCAGAAACGTAAAGTAAATAATCCCAAAATAATCAAGGATGTGCTTTACTAGCTCAACAGCTGTATGGTAAAGCAATACATTTGAAAATTCATGAATAATAACAATAATTATATTTTAACATTAAAAACATGAAACATCTACGTGGCTTTCTCTCGCTCTTTGAATTGCTTTGTGTATTTGTCCCGTTTCACCCTAAGATTCATTAACCTGTCATCTAATCCAGTGTTACGCTGTATTAAACACCTGTCACGGTCAAGTGCAATTTAGTTGTGATGGCAGGCCCTGAGCTCATCTGTGCTGGGTGGAATTGAGACTGAAATCGAGATCATTGCTGATTCCTAACAACGTCTCGCTGTCCTCACCCTCTGATAAGGAGTGATAATCTTTGTTTTTGGCTCTGCCACTGTTTTCTGCCCTATGGCCACACTGGGCTTTGACAAATTAAGGCTGACAACTATAATTATGCCAGCTAACAGTTTGTGTCTATATCAACCGTTTTTAGAGAAAAAAAAAAAATTACACTGAATTTACAGGAGTTTGTGATTCTTTAAAATTTCTGCTGGTGACTTGAATAAAAACAATAATGCAACCTGAAGCATGTAGGCCATAGTCAAGCTGTATTTCAGTATTTATATATACTAACACTTTTTCATTCATTCTTTATCTCTGCACAACATCTATCGTTTCATCTTCTTCCACCCCGTGTGTTTTGTGCCGAGTCATTAAATTAGACCGTTTAACCTTTAAGCATGCCGCGCTCTCTCTCCATGCTAGTGATATAGTAGAGGTTGAGCTGGTGTATGTGTTATGGTTGCCCCCTAATGAGAGATCAAAGCCTTGAGGTCCTGACCCTGAGAGGAAGCGCTGGGAGTGGAGCTTTAAATCTCTGTGCTTCCCCTGCTCCCACTCCTTTGTCCCTGATATACAAATATATGCAGACCTACACATAACAAATGTGAGAAATTATCAGGCTGTGTTGCGTTAGGGGGCAAAAGGTCTGGGGTGTATGCATTCTTAGTAAGTTTGCTAGTTTAGCTCACTTGACTATGGGCAGAAATCGAAAGGGGCGATTCTGAACAATGTGGTTAAAACGCACTCAAATGTATTTAATAAAGATAAAGTGTCACTCAGGCTGCACAGTTGTGCTCTTAGACACAGCCACAGCATGAAAGAGGAAGAACTTTAAATTCCTTCCTATACTGTGACAACTGATGAACAGTTTTATTCAGCTGAGTCTGGATGTGTTCTGTGGCAGTGTGGCAAAGAGACATCGAGCCTTCACATATTACAATATCCTCCCTACAGGACGGGGATCAATACGAGCACCAGCACTTAGAGAGCAGACACAGACAGCATATTGTGAAGGGACTGTCAGGATGCTGACAACACCATGGGTAAACACACATAGAACTATTCATGGCTGCATGCATACTTCATCACACGCCCAGTTGTGTATATGAGAATGCATCACTACTCATGCCCGTTGATGTATGCAGTCGCACACACCTTTGACATGTACACACATCAACTGGTTGCAGGCCCCTGGCTTGGGGAGGTGTAATATTTCAGTAATGTGATGGAGTTTGATCCAGGGTGTCCAGTGTCCCATAGAGCTGCTGTTTTATTAGCACAAAGAGCACTCAGGGGCTCTCCAGTTCTCTCTCACGCACACACACATGCACACACTCAGTTTCATACGCACACGTCTGTACAGTCCAGTAACCACATGGACTCTATAGACTACACATGCATAGAGTGTTCAGCTGCAAAATACAAGCAGCAGCTTTCAAGAAGCGGCCCGATGCCTTAGGTATCCATGAAAGCCACATCCTGCCTGAATCATGTCCCAGAGTTAATACATCATCAAACTTCCTTCTTTTAACCAAACACCTGAAGCGAGTGGAAGACCTTGAGGTCACTACAAATCCCATCATGCCATACATTCAGACTGGAAAGCAAAGTTGTTCAATATTGGCATTAGTTAGCATCACTAGACGTTATCTGGTGTCTTCTTAGTAAAGCTGTTAAACCTGTAATGTGACTTCAACATCAGAGCAACATTGTGACATTAGTGGGCCTGGTCATGTACACGCTGCCGATGTGAAAAAGAGGACTTTCACATAAAAACAGGTTTTTTAGAGTGTTTTCTGAACAAAGAGCTACTATTAAAAGTGCAACACAGACGTTATGATGTCACGGGGCTGTATGGTGGGTTAACGGCGTATAGAGCACATGGCTGTCACAACAGACAACGAGATTATGATGCTAAGGTACAAGAAAAGCATAAGACCAGCAACGAGTTAGACCACGGGACTCCTTACAAACCAAAGCAGGGATCCTTTGCATATTGGCAGCATATTTACTAAAATCATTGTATCATCTGGATGCGTCATCAAATTTCATAAAACTGACTAAAACCACACAATGGTGGAAATTCTTCTTTGGAATGATTTTCCATTCGTAATTTAGAGGCCGTGATCAGACCGGCTACCGTCTGGCAATGTCAAAGATTCTGAAGGATGTTGTGATGTGATGCCAACTTATCACAGCTTCATTTTTCTATTTGAGTAAATAGGTTTCAGTTATTGAGAAGAGACTCCTAACTTTAACCTAATTTAGTTGTTTGTCACCATGTTTCATGGCCCTCTTGAACAACTTGAACTAAGCAGTTAGAGCCGGCCTGCTAATATACACGATCAACACTTGAAGGATCCTAGTAATCTTAAATTTAAAAAAAGACTTTACTTGCTTTACTTGAAAAGAGCAGAATGTCCTGAAGAATACTAAAGTTTTCTGTCCTGTGAAAGTTTATTTTAGTATTTCCTGCGAGAAACATATTATACTCATCATTTCAAATATTTCTGGGCTAATTGCTTCTGATTGTCAAACAGCATTGATTATGTGAAGACTGGCCATGTGGGCTAAAAGCATTGATATTGGATCTACTTCTGTTAAGTCTCTACCAATCCCGTGGCTACACCCAGAAATAAAGTCAATGTGAAATTTGAACAACTTCACCTCATATTTTTTTTTTTCCTTTTTTCCAATATCAATACGAGCTCACTCTGCTCTTTTATAGCAATCACTATCAGGGGAGCATCACTAGCTGCGTTATTGACAGAGAAAGGATGGTCTGGATAATGCATAGACTGTGACTGCAGAGTGGATCGTATTAACACATCTTATTGATGTGGCTTTTAACTGATATCATATTCATACACAACATGATGTGTGGAAATGGTCCATATGAACTGGTGATGTAGCTCAGAGTTTCATCTTGTGATCACATAATAGACTAATGACATTAAGAAATCATCGTATTATGTGAATCATCCTCATAAGACTTGCATTTGCTTTTCAGCGACACCCATGTGAAAGAGGATGTCTAACTGGAAGCTGCCCTTTCCTGGGAAGCAAAACAAACACTTTCTCATTTTACCTGCACTTTTTTAAACACTCAGCGGAGGAAGGTCAGCGTCTTAAAGCTCCCTATGTACAGCTCGCTTTATAAGACAACAACAACAAATTAGCTCAGCGGAAATTGCTTCAAGTGCTGCAGATTTTCATCTTGTGATCACGTATGTAGTGAAATTAAAACACAGCATGAGTCATCATAAGACTTGCATTTGCTTTACAGAAACAGGACTATTAACAGCCACGGTGTGCCCATATAAGCAAGAAGCCGTATTCCTGTCATGGGAAAAAAAAAGGCTTTCGATCAGCATTCAGATTACCCTTGAAGCCTCCCCGAGAGCCCAGCTGATGAAATTAGTTTAGGTGGGTTATCAGCTGCTTATGGTAATCTGCTATATCCTTGATTTTGTGTTTCTCATCTCCGTGTTCGGTGCTGCTGCAATGTTGATGATTGTCTCCATCTGTGTTGCTGAAGCTTCTAACGGTTTGATCCTGCACTGTGATGTTGAATGCCATGTACACGTTAATAAACAAGTACTAAAGTACAGTACAATATTTTCTATTTTTGTCAAGCAGTATTAAAGAGAAAGAAATAAACTCGTCCATCCATTTATTTGCCGGCTGTGGGTAACGAGCTGAGTCTGGTTGACTACTAACCGGACGATTCAACCCTCGACTCCTCCAGTCTGCATGTCAGAGTCGTCCTGGGTCAAAGAATGAACCTGATCCTCATTCCCGCTGCTTCACACTCGGCTAGCTTACATTACCACATTAACATTAACTAACCATTCCTAATATTATTTCTGTTCTGCAAATCATCTTTTTTCCTAAAGGCACCTGAGCAACAACGGTGCTGCGTATCTGGGCCCAGGATACTCGTGCAAAAGACGTTATTAATCACTAGAGTTTAACCTGTGGGTTAAATAAATGTTAAACATAAATAATAAACGTCAGGAGTGATGCGGCTCTATGACCAAAAAACTCATGTTTTGTACTGAAGGTCAGAACTGTAAGAGAAAGGCGAACTCTGGTCCAAAGCAGCCGACTGCGAGTGATTTTATCCGATTGAAATTTTCAGTAAATACCAGTATTAGCTCGCGTGTCTCACCAATGCCTGGGCCTTTATGATTTTTTACAGTGGACTCTGTTTGACAATCGGTGCCATCCTGCTATAATCTGCTAGATGTTGAGAAACCCCAGTGATGACATGAGCCACGAACTGGCAGCGATACCCTCTGACAGCAGACGCAGCACAATCCATAACCCTTACCCAAACACCCCCGCCCCGTGCTCCTGATGGATTAGCCCGTGTCTATAGGGTCACACAAGGATGGGCCAGCTCAAAGGAGAGGAGGGTGTTGTGAGGAGAGAGGGGTGTCTGCCCTGTCTCACCTCTACTGGCCTTTGGCGTGGTCTGTGATAGGATTGGGCATATCTAAGCCAGAGGGAGGATAATGAATGAGGGTGTATTATTTGTGAGTGTGTGAGACGGTGCCAGGAACATGTGTTATGAATCTATCAGACTGGGCGCCCGGGCCGTCATCGGGTGGAGAGGGGTCCAATTCCAAATGCACTGGACTGCTAGGATGACTGGCATGTATGACAGCTACCTGACCCTCCCCGCACACATTTCCCTCCACCCTGACAAACAAACGCACACAAGCTTCCCCAGTGCTCGACACTTTAGACTGATTGGGCTAGCAACTGCAACAGCTGGCTGGGGATTAAGGCACGGCCAGATTCAGTGTGTATATATTTCCATGTGTGTGAGTGTATGTGTGTGTTGTTGCAAAGGGACTGGCTGGTCCCTCTGGCACCTGTCGCCTAAACCCAATCCCTGCCCTCCTAAGCCGGGTGGATGAGCGGAGCCCCGTCCTCCTGTGGGACCCTGCACTCCTGCCCCAACGTGCTGATAAGGTCAGCTGGGTAGCAGGGCATGCTGGGGGTAAACAGGGGTGAGAATGAGGGCGGGAGTCAAATTAGGAGGGTTGTCACTCCAAACAGATGTGAGGATATATACCTCGTGTCCGAAACACAACAACACGGTGAAAACAAGCTTAAAGGAGCGTTAAATTACAACAAACATGTAAACGATACACGAGTGACCTCAATGCCACCACTGCGAGCACCCACTAGGGAGAACATTATGGGGTCAACACAGCTTATGCGGATCAGTGTGCTATTAATGGGACTTATAACACATGAGGGTGAAAGGGTCTGACAATTTTACCCTAGGGCTGAACGATATATCGCATTTGCGATAATATCGCGACATGATCAAGTGCAATTTTCTAACCGCAAAGGCTGCGATTATACTCTGGACATGTCCAAATTCATGGGCTGCATCCTCCTGAGGCCGCATTTGTAGACCGATTACGTCACAGCGACGCGCGGCTGTCCAAATTACTACCATATCCCAGAATTCATAGCACGGCCCAGCCAAACTCCAGTTTCCAGCAATGGCGGCCGCTACTAAGTTTTAAAATTACTCATACTAATCTTTCAGGGTCACAAAATAAACTTTTAACATATTTTCAGGCGAGAAAGTAGTTGTGTAAACATCAAATATCTGCTCGGTTTATCAAGATATCCCATATTTGCAAAAGTGCTTCGACGTTTTCAGAGGCGTCTGCTACCCACCAGCTCGACAGCTAGCCGGGAGCTCGAGGGTTACTGATGCGGCCGAGAACGGCACAACTCCCGGCACATCATTTTCAGATCACCGCGGAGTTTCGCTGCTCGGGTTAAACGTAATATATAAGTCACTTAGACAACCTAAAAATGTTATTGTTGGGCTTTTTTCAGTGTTTTGTTTGTTCGTGAGTAAATCGGTTTGGCTGAGATTAAAGTTATTAGATTAGATAAAATAAAACTTTATTAATCCCCCGGGTGGGTTCCTCCTTGGTTTTCACACAGCTGACTAAACGTCAAACAGAAAACTTATTAAACAGAAGTATGAGACAGTCGAGAATTTACGCCAGTGTCTGGTTATATTTTAGATAGCAAGAAGCAGACGGCCGAGTTTATTAAACTCCACCGAGACAGCGGCGACGCTAATCAGAACTAGACCGTCCAATTTCACGCCTTTAAACTTTAAAGGCGTGTTTGTGTGTGTGTTTATACAATTGCTATTATGTTTGCACTTTATGTGTAATGTTACTGACTGCAGAGATCAGTAAGATGTGTGTATTTTTTATTTATTAGTTTTATTTATTTAATATTATTTTTTAATTGAATGACTGTCTAGTAGTTCACAGATGTGGAAAAACTGAGTGTGGTAAAGCCACTGATTTTGTTTATGTATATTTCTGCAATCTGCACATTGTACTGACTTTCATTTTAATGTTTACACCAGGGTTCCTTGTCAGCACTTTATGCTCAGATGTTTGTAAGCTAAAAATAAACTATTGTGTATGTTCAAATATACTGTTGTGATTGAAGAAGTTAAATAAAAATGTCAGTCATCAATTCATGCATCACCTCATGTCATCATAACAGAGGTCTGTCTTCCAGGAAAGAACAGTTTAAAATTAATGTAATATAGTATTGGCCATACTATATGATGTATTGCTTGTCTTTGTTTAATAATACAGAAGACAAATACCTTAAAAAATAATCGCATATCGCATCGCAATCGCAATATTGGGGCAAAAACTCGCAATTAGATTATTTTCCATAATCGTTCAGCCCTATTTTACCCCTGTATCTGCAAAACAGCGTGAACACATATAGTGAAATATTGGCAGGAGAGCACACATGCTGACCCTTTCATAGCCAATTCTGATGAGAGAAGATAGCACTGAGCTCTCAGCGCCCTGCCTACGACTCGTGTGATGGCTCTATTTCCACAGCTGCTCAGCACATCTTCATCTGTTGCTGTTTGTTAAGAAAGTCCTTAATACTCACTAGATGATAGCACGACAGTTTTCCAGGAATTTTACGTTGAAAAACTGAAATACTTCAAGATCAACACACTTGTTTGGTACTTGTTGTCTGCATTGTTTTGGTTAGTTTGGAGGCTTACAGCTCGCAGAGAGTCAAGAAGCAAGAGGGTGAAGCGCATGTGAACGTGAGAGCCAGCACAGACCAAAGAGCAAAGTCAGCTTTAGCGAGCCATAGAAGTGTTTGCTTACAAATAAACAAAAAACAAAAAATAGACACAAATGTGACAAAAATCTGCGTCTTCCGGCTGACAAACCTTTCAGGTTTATTCACATCAAATCACCGCAACAGTAACCACAAGGCATATTATACTGTAAGCTTAACAAGTCCAGTTAGACCAGTCAGGAGTGGTCAGCTGGGGGATTTGCAGCATCTCTACAAATCTTTGCTGCAACGATGAAGCAGGGAGAAGCATGACCACTCTATGCCACAAGTGCAGAAACACACAGACAAACAAACACAAATCATATTTCATTACTGTTGATCTACCCTGTTAAAAACACAAGGGCTGAAATATACATTTTAAGTAATAAAACTTTTTGAGATGCAGTTGCATTAAAGAGAGAAGAGAAAACAACATTTTTACAGCCAAAACTTTCAAATCATAATTAATGCAAGAATTTTACCAGCTGTGACATCACTAGGCTGTATTTTAAAGTCAGACATGAATTTTTCTATTGTACATTATATGAGTTCTAAATGTGCCCTGCATGGACTGCTCTATTATTTAGACTTGATTACGTGTTGCATGGTAACCACAGTCACAGGGACATGTTTATTACATGATCCTAGTTTTTAGATTTAGAAGTTTTCTAACTCGCTCCTTCACATACTGTTGGTGGTTAGCTGAGTAGCCTCCCATGACATGTTTATTACAGGCTTTGTGTCTGTGTGGCATGGCAGTGATGTGTAGAGCCCGTTAAGTGAATGACAGAAGTCATACGCTTTCAGTTTCATCAATTTTATGACAAGATTATGAGCACGTAATGCCAAAATTCAGCACATTCCTTCTGCTATTTATCTGAAAACCACCCTCACTTTGAGATATGAAAACAAGCATTTTTATGATTTCTGATCCATTACATATGATGTAATCAATGCCCTCAAGCTGCAAACGAGCAAGTAAAGAAAGCACCCTGTGATGCCTGTCACACAAGTTTTAATGTCATTTCTGAAGATGTGCTTAACTTTTATGGAAACACAGCGAGGGAAAGTAACATTTACTTCCTGTCATTTTGCCACATCTTTCAGACAAGTTCAATTCATTAACATAATTTAAGTTAATTAATTAAAGATTTAGATTTTAGATATTATACTAAAAGTTTATAAAATGAAAACATAATTCAAAATTCACGACTAAAACGGATGAATAGACTAATTGTATGGATTTGATGTACAACGCTGTGTGAGACTTGCAGATATTTCTTAGTATGGATTGTTTTGGGATTATTGCAGATTACAAAACAACACTGCGTGAAATCTATTTTTACACCAGGTGCTGCTGGAGTGTTTGTGCCCTGCATGTGCAGCCCAGCGAGTTTTAGTCGTGCCTTCTTGTTCTGTTTGACTATTGGCTGGTTTAATCAACCGTGCATGAGTAGGTGTGTGCGCCTGTTTGTGTGTGAGAAGTCGGGTCTTTTCTGGCCCTCAGCAGATCGGTGTGATAGAAAGCAGATCCAGGCTCTGCTTCTTTTCACCCGGCGCTCACAATAACCTCAAACCAGAAACACACACACGCGCGCACACACACACACTTGCAGGTAAGCAAGATTAAACAAAGCAACACAAACGCATGGAGTCAAAGTACTGCGCCGTGGACACACTGCTACTGCTTTGCCGAGCACATAGTGACAGGCCCCAGTCTTACTGACACACGCACACACACCAGTGTCTCCAGCCCTGTCAGGCTCTTTGACCGTGGCGAGATTGCATTACACCTCAGAGGAGGAAACTTTTAACACAACGTCTGGCTGTGGCGTCCAGAGGAATAGTCATTAAGTGAAAAAGGATAACTGAGGAAAGATAAAACATTCCCACATCTGACACGCTCACACGCAAACGCAGGGAGTTTTATAAGATGGGCAGAAGTGCTAGGTGAAGCTGTAAAAGCAAAAACAGGGGCTGTTTCCAAAGGAGGGGTTGCTCTGAACACACTGGTACAATAATATCACAGCACGGCTATAAATGTCACAAGTTCAATCTTCAGAGTGACTGTAATATTAGCCGCAGTGATTCGCAGACAGGGAGGGGAATCTCTGCCAAATGTCAGAGTGAGGCCACGAATCAACAATCAGACTTGGATACAATGTTCCTGCTACAGGTGAGGATGCAGCTGTTTTCTAAACCTCTCTGTTACCTTAATTAATTACGACCTCACATTTTTGCTCACGTGCAGAAAAATCCCCTTAAAAATACAAACTAAATTAGCGTAACCCTTCCTTTTTAGCCTCGAAGGTTAATAATAAATGAATGCGGAGCATTGTGCCAAAGGGTTTTGAAACGCTTGGCTAATAATTTTTCTTTGGTAAGATGAAAGGATGTTTTTCTACTCGGTGACTCAGGGCACCGCCCAATAAACATCGGTAGACGTAATGGTTTCACCAGCAAAGGCAGCCAGAGAGAATGTGATGAATTTTCCTTATCGGAACTTCAAAGTCCAACATTTTCCATCATTTGAGGAAGAGTGTGAGAGAAAAGCAGAAAGGCTTTCTGGCAAAGTGTTACTGCGATGCCTCCACTTGATATGAACACACACGTCTGACTCATTCTGCTGGCCCTGAGAGTTCACCACTTGAAGGAAATGATTTACTCGTCCAAATCCTCCCTCTTGTTTGATCCCAGGGAGCTGGAGCAGAGGTGGGGGAGACGCTAGTTTACCAAAGTGTGTTTTTGCCATCCTTTCCCTCCCTCTTCTTCTACTTTTCTAGCTCCTCTGCTTAGGTCGGCCATTTTGTAATTTACTGCAGTCATAAGGCCCGTCGTCGGCTACGAACGGCGCGGGATTATGTGAAACGCTGTCTGGCGGCATATTTCACAAAGGAGATCAAACAGAGAGCTAAGTGATTTCTTTTTTTAAGGGCAATAAGTTACAGAGTTCCTTCTCGCAGCCTCGAAGGGGATGACTTTGCAAGATCTTCAACTGAAGTATTCATTGCACTTCACAGAATTTCGAAGAAGAAAAGGCTCAGTAGCTCTGGATGTTATCCACAAACTAGAGCCAAATTCTTTGCATGCAAAGTGCACAAAACATACCAGACTTAATACTTCTCAGAAAAAAAAGCAGACGTTTCCACCTCATCTGTCAAAAAGGCAATCTCGCCTCCAATCGGGAGATCTGTAGTTTGCTAAATCCGCACAGAGGAGAGGTGGGCAGCAGTCCAGTTAGAGAAAGAGAGACCAACAGAAGATTAGCTGCTGATCGTTCATCATACCGAAAAAAGGAGACGGTCTCGGCAAAAACAAAACTAAATGAGAAGACGGACACAGCTTGTGGCACAATGTTTGCATTGAAGCAAAGCTGTCAAAGGGGGCGGGACAAAAGCATCAGTGACAGATTCAGATATTTTCACTAGAAGGATTTCACTCACCAGAGTCGTGAATTTAAGACTCCTGATGGTTGCACTTTAAGTCAATCCAGCAAACTAAACAAAAGTTAGCCAACGTGGCGAAAAAACACTCTGCTTAGACAGAAGTGGATAAAAAACCAGAGACTGATTGACGGACACGTTTTTAAACTGGACCGCAGTTTATCTAGGACTGCACAGTCTGGTACTGTGGGCAACACAGCACGAGTTAGTGCGATTCCCAGTTAAAGTGGTAGTGAAGACGGTGTTGGTGTCAAGGTTTGCAAATATGTATTAGTTGCGTATATTTGACAGAAAGAGACAAAAAAATATTTCAAACAGCATTAAATAAAATAACTCCAAACAACCATATGCACAAAAGAACTCCCTACTGTGGCTATGACAATATTCCAGTGTGGACCGATGTGGACAGATCCACTTTGCCATCTGGCACGCGCGCACGCTCTCACGCACACACACCTGGGGGCAGCCAACACTTGTGCTCGTGAAAAACAAATACAGATGGAAATGCGTGCCAACACACACAGAATCAAAGCGCCCGGTTGTGCACCTACACACACAAACAGCACCGAACGTGTGATGAGAAACTCCAGTAGCAGTTTGGCTGTGCCGGTGTCAGCGCTGTGCAAACAGAGGCCGGTTGTTGACGCGCCAGATATATGGGTGTTATTCTTCCTCTGCGTACGTGTACGTGTGTGCGCGTGTGCGTGGATCGCTGCTGGGACTCCCCTTGGCTAAACCGAGCCTCCCACACCTTCTCTTCCTCAGAACCCCGTCACTCTCTCTCTCTGTGGATGGATTGATGAGGAGCCCCACTTCCCTCATCCTCCCTGAGTTTCTCACGGAATAGAGGGAGAAGAGGAAGATTGAAGAAAGCTGAGCCTATTGGCCATCACTCATTCCTATTCACCTTGGGAGTGTGAAAACCCCCCCGAAATACTGGCAGTGACGAATGGAGCAATAAAGCTATATGCGCCTAGAAGAACACGCAACGCTGCTCATGTTGTGGGAATGTGCACGAATGACATCACCAGCACAGGGATTTAAATACTGTACCTGCCGACTTACATCTGTGCTTTGCACACTCAGTTTGACCAAAGCTGCCAGTAGAAACTGTCTATTGTTTTTATACACTTTAGTAAATATTACTAACAGCAGGGGTGTAGCCATCATTGAGGACACGGGGAAGGCGGGCGTTCCCAGCGCTCCAGTGATTGAAACTCTGCTTACGTTAAGGTGAATAACTGAACAGCATTTTATTGATTTCATAGTAAAATATTAACAAACTGAGCATAATATAATATATATGTACAAAATGAAGCTAAGAAACAACATAATACTTATTGTCTTCTTGCTCACTGCCTCAGCAATGCAGAGATAAAGAAATGTGGACCCTGGTCTGTGCAACTCTGAGAAGTTAATACAGGAAATTTCTTTCTGAAACGTGAAGTGTCAGGTAATAACGCAGCAAGAGGTCGTCTAAAACATAAACATAAAGGCTTTAAGCATTATTTGATAATAGTGGCATTGGCGTGATGGCTTTATTATCTGACACTTTTATTTACACTGGGGCACCAAGGGGTCACCATTAAAAGCACAATTAAAGGGCAGCCTCACGACCTCTCCGTTTCAAAGGGATTTCACAGAGACCTCGCCGTCAATTTCATTTGGTAATCTCATAAAATGAAAGAACACTGACCTGTTAGAATCCATCCCACGTCATCAGCAGGACCACATGGAAAAGAGAAAAGAGAACAGTTAGGAGGCAAAATAATGCAGACATGCATTCATCTGTACACGAGCACGGGTTATGTCACAGATCACAGGCTAATTAGTTCTTCACTCCAGGTGGTGACAGTCCTGCTCTGCGGGGAGCCACAGCAGCCAGTGTGTGTGTTTGTGTCAAGTGTCAAAGAACTTCTTAGCACCTCATCACCTTTGACCTCCTGGGGGTTGTTACACGATGAATAACATTAACACTCGATTGCGAGTACACACAAAGACACACCCAAACACGAGGGTAAAGTATCCCCAGCCTTTAATAGTAGTCGACTGATTTTACAAGTCGTTGTCATCGCTCGTGGCAACTTTACGAGTTGTTGGAGTTTTTTGTTGGTAGTTGTGACTTGAAGTCAGCTGTTACTCATTGAATTTACCCATTAATAAATATGACCCCTCTGTAATGGACTGGCAACTTGTCTGGGATACCTCTTGCCTAATGTCAGCTGGGCTAGGCTCCAGCTCCCTGTGGCTAAGTTAGGATGATGGACAGAAGCACAGATTACCAAAAACAAAGTAACAAAATCATGTTACAACAGAGATGTTGCTTAAATAATATGGCCAATGGTTACAGTGTATGAAAGTATCCAGAAACCAGAAAGAAATTTGAAGCGAGTCAGAAACACTCTGAATCTAAAATGTGATTGTTTTAGAATGACCCGATAATTTAAGGAAGTGATAACCAGTCTATAGCAGCCATATTCAATGTTCCTAAATAATTCTCCTTCCCAGAGTAAAGAGATAAATAATAACAGATTCTGAGGGTATTTGCTAGAGGTGGGAATCACCATACATCCCACGATACGATATTATCACAATACTTAACGCACGATACAATATTATTGCAATTTTTTAAAATATTTTGCGATATTCAGATTCTGTACATAAAGTTAAACTTTATCAATATTCATTTTATCTAATATCAAAGTCTCACACTCAGTCTTTCTCTCATTTCAGTTTTATTGTTGACAAACTGAACGGTTTGTATTACAGTCTAGTCCAACTTAACTGAATGCAACCATCTGGTACAATTACAGCTATTCTGAACTATGCAATTTATGAAAACTATGCAGCCCCTTCAGCAACTGAAGAATTTGAAAGTAAATTAAAACAAAATATAATTTTACATTAAATAAAAAAGTTTTAAACTTAATTAAAATAAAACATGTCTTAAATTAAAATAAGTAAACTGTCATGTTTATTGCTGCCAAAAACAAGTTAAACACATTTGGACAGTGAAGGAATGTCAGGATTGTTGCTCAGAAAAAGGATCAACATGCTCTGAAGTCAGAGCACAAAAACCTTTTTTGTAACAAAATATCGATTTCTGCTGTCCCTGTATCGATACATTATTAGCAAACAAAATATCACGATACTACACAGTATCGATTTTTTCCCCACCCCTAGTATTTGCTAAAAAAATTATCTTTATTTTTGTGAATTTATAACTTCAATCTGACACAAAAACTCAGAGGAATCTTTACACATTTCCTAGTATTCGTTATCTCACCTCATGTTAAATTAGATTTGATTCAAAATGACACGTTATTACTGGATGTCATCACGTACCCTCTAATGTCTAATTCACAGATGTTGGAGTATCTGGACTTTTCTCATCACTGCAGTGAGTTTCTTGTCTCAGACTGACAGATCACACGCTGCTTGTCATAGTCGGTCTTTTTTCATATCGACGTTTTTTTTAAAATTGCACCACACTGATTGTCTCAAGGGAAACAATATTCAGAATCTCTGCTATTTCACCTTGATTCTTGCTACTTTTTATCTTCTTTAAAAAACAAGCTGTGGCTTTTCTGGCTTCTTCTTTGGACACAGTTGTCTCGGTTTCTTTAGTCTGACTTTTATTAGTTTCTTGCAAATTCATTTCCACTCCCACCGGGAGGTAAAAGTATTTCCTTATATAGAAAAGTGGTGGTGTGGCATTCAGATTTTCTTGTTTTTACGCAGGGTAAGAAGACTTACATGCACACATTAGTAAACAAGGGCCATTGCATTTGTTTAGAAACTATTATTGAGCTAAATAAAATAGTAATATCTGAACTCCAAAGTCAGCCACGACCACGAAGGAGCGCGGGCCCATCATACTGATGGTAGGAAAAAGCAACAACATGATTAAATTTGTTATTACTACTATAATTATACTTTTAGGGTGTGTTCCACAGGTGTCAATCATGTTAGCTTGTAAAAGTATGAGCATTAGCATAACACCCCCCCCCCAATAATTAGAGGACCCAAGTGTGCCAAGGAGGAAGTATGCTTTCCACTGGGTGAGAACTTCCCTCAGGAGCAGCGAGACCACCTAGCACTGAGAGCCTGGTGACAAGGGCTTTGATTATTATGCCTGCACTCCCTGCCAGGGCTAAATTTAAGTGTTCCCATAAGTCCAGAAGAAATAAGACTTGGGAATGGCCTGGCCTGTGTTTGTGTGAGAGGGGAAAAGTCTAGCTAAGTGTGTGTGTGTGTGTTTGGGGTCTCTTCTGGTCAGCTTTGTCACACAGTCCAGGGGATAATAATAGGATGTGCTACAACTAACTGAGACTAAAGCCGGACTTCCCACGTCTCCCACTCTTTGGTGGCACTTGTGCTATTCTCTAAACACCCGTCGGACCCGCCCCCGCTCATGTGACGAGCGCGCTCGACTTTCTTGCTCCATCTCTCCCGTTCGGCACCTCCCTCGAGCATAAAGAAAACTGTAAGAAAGAGCAGGACACTTCAAGCAACCCCTCGTCTCCCAAGGAAATGTGGATTCCTTGTTTATCTTTGATTAAAAATAACTTTGGGAAGAGGCCGATCAATACTTTCCCTGCGAAAAGAGAAATGAGGGAAAAAAAGGAGGCTGTGGAGGAGGAGGAGGAGGAGGAGTGGCAAGCGGAAAGGAAGAGAAAAAAGCGTGAGAAATTTGACGACATTTCGAAAAGTGTGTCTGTGTGTGTGTGTGCGATGGGTCAGCCATTCCCATGGCCTCGTACAGTAGCCCTGACGTTGCTACTGACTGCTCTGATGTTTTAATACTGACCATATAGCTGCCTTACACACATAAGAGGCCAGTAAAAGCCTTGTAGGAGATGCTAGGAGCCTCGCATGCTATATAAAGGCCTTACGAGGACGGGAGCACTGCTGGGTCATTCCTGCTTGTGCTTTCCTTGGCTCCTTTCAAAGGATCTGCTTATGGTTTCTGTCAGAGATGCACGTCCATTTTTCACCCCATTAACAACTATCATTACCAGCCCAACTGTAGGCTATAATTGGGCCAGCTATGGAAAAGAGTTGTCAAAACACAATTAAATTCCAAACTATGGTGAGAGAGAACAGAGAGAAAGTGCTGGACGGCCATAACATCATATTGCAAGCTTTCCTTGCCCAAAAATAGGAAAGAAAAACACGAAAACCATTATTTTACATCGGAAGGTTTTGGAGGGGATTATATAGACGGGCGAACCGAGCTGCCCGAACGATAGGGCTACTGAAAACATAACAAATAATCACTCTTGGTGTCAGAGATGAAGAATGGACACATTAAAAGCCCTGCCCGAAGATCAAAAGCCAAGATCCCGAGACAGACTTGATTTAGAAAAACTTCAAATAGAGCCGTGACCGCTAAGTGGCTGCAAGACAAATTATTATAGCAGAATAAAGATGTCCATGATGAATAAACTACATACTCCTTGTGTCAGGAGGTAGCATGAGCTGCTTGTAAAAAGCTCCATCAGGGCTTTCATTGAGGCTCTGGGACTGGGAAAAAAAGTAGTGAGCCCATACAGCTTCAGTTTCTTAGGAGGAGCCGAGGTTTGGCAATAATAATCTATAAAACCCTTAAAGGTCCTGTATAAAAAATTGGGATAGCAACAGAACAAGAACACACAAGAATAAAAACAAAACATAACAGAAAAAATAGTAAGACGCAACGTACCCTATCAGCTTTATTTTTAATGTGCAGTGGTCTGCGAGATAACACTGGATGACATGGATAACACTGTGGACGTGGATTTGTTTTTGAAAGACTGAGAAAACTGGTTATCTCCCTCGAAGCTAACCAAACAGCAATGAAGAAAAAGAGAAAAACCAGTCCTAAAACAACAAGAACCAGATAAGACTTCAAGTCTGTCATCTAACACCAATTCTAGTTTCTTTTTTTATACCAGTAGGTGGTTGTCATAATGCTCACTAACAGCAAAAGTAATTATTTTTCTGTGTAGTGATCCTCACTCGCCACATCCAAACTCTATGCTGCAATCAAGTTGTAGCAACAATGTTAGATTTTAGCTCTTCTGTATGATTGTGACTTACACCAGGCAATAAACGTGTGTCTAAGAAAAACTGGTTACTTCTGGCTTACATGAAGAATATATCACAGTTACTTGTTGCTCGCTACATGCAGTAATTTGCAAGTATGTGTTTCTTTTGTTTCCACGATTCAGTCCTTTAACTTGCCTCGGTGATCGGCATGTTTTCCAAAGTCAGTGTCAGCAACGTTTCCTTTAATCACAGCAGGAATAAAGACATACAAATACATCATAGCCAATCACGCCGAGTCGTGAATGTCTGCGAATGTGGCTTCACTCCTAATCAAAACATAACATGTCCTGTGGCTGCATTCAGCCGGCTCTGTGGGCTACTGTCAGTGCACTTTCTCTGCCAAGTTTCTCCTTCTCTGACTATTAAAATCTCTACAGTATAAACATCTTAAAAAAGGTGCTTACTATTTTGTGACGCTTAACAATTACCACTGCCTCTTATCTCAAACTTAAATATAGCTGTGCTGCATGGGAACACCATATCAAGCACAACCCTACAGAGAGTGTTAACAACACAGTCATCTACAATAGAAAAGCATAGTGCGAGGCCTAAGACGACGTCTGTCTACCAAGGTATCTGGTGCTAGAACAGCGTCTATTAAACCATACAGTAGTGGTGTGTGTGTCGGCTGACATAAAGCAGAGAAGGCTGGGTAGTGGAGGGGAGTTGCAGGCCTCTCTGCCTCTGTAATCTGGCCTGATTTATAGAGACTAGCCCAGCTCTCCCCTTCCACCTCCGCACTGACACACTGGGCCTCCTCCATTGGAGACAGCCTGGCGTCCACACACACACACACACACGGAAAGTCATGTGCATAGAACCAGGCATGAGTGTCTCAGTTGCACAGTAGTGCATGCAACCAAACCACATGTGCCCATTGCTTAACCAAATGAATACCAGACACAGAAATGAAAGGCATCTAAATGTCTGCATGATGTCAGAATAGAAAAGTTCTACATCGAGAAATTATTTTAAAACAATGTAAGAAACAATTTATGGAAAATTAGGGTTTTTTTTATATCATCAAAACAACAGAACCAAAAAAAACCTTGCAAGGAAAACAATTTCATTACAATCACTGGCATCCTGTCACAGCAAGCAAGGCAAGCAGCGCTCATTTACTGTAATCTTGTCAAGCCGAGAGGCCAGCAGGTTTTTTTTTTTTGGCGTTTTGCACATGCGCAAAAGACTCGTCTTTGACAGCAGACTGATGGGAAACTAGCGTGTTAGGCAGGCTGCCACTGGGTCTGCTTTCACTGCTCTGACTTCAGCTACCATCTGCACTCTGTGTGGAAACACAGCTAGCATCAGCAAGTAGATGATCGCTCATTTATCATCGCAGCAAATGAGCTTTCGCTTAGTAACCACCTCGGCCAACGTAAGAAACTTGAATTACTTGTTTCGTACGTTAAAGCTTTGACGATGGAGACGGGAACACCTGCCACGTCTGGTTTAATGAACCATTGCAGGCTCAGATTAGCATATGTGAGAAATCACTACTTTGAATGAATGTACAAAGTTTAATCCACTGTTTTGCTGATATAACACTTTATTTTCCATTAATATTTTGGCAGATAGCCACATCGCCCAGTGCTCAAGGCTTTGACTTCAGCTGTGATGCATTTTAAAGTTGTAGGCCGGTGTTTCTAAGATGATTAAATGTAGTTTTTTAGAGATACGTGGTCCATTAAAGACGGGATTTTATACAAAATGTTACATTACTTTAGAATAAACACAACAGAAAGTGTTTAAAATGATAAGTGAGTAATAATAGTATTGAAATACACCTAAGGTTTGATCAAAAATAATAATGATGTAAAAATATTACAAAATACATGTATGCTTTCAAAAATCCACAGTACACCCATATATCCATGGCCTGCCTACAGACAATCCAATGAACACACTATATTTGAAAAAAAGGAGATTGGTTGCTCTAACATCCTATTAGGTCAAAGAGAAAAATGCATGTAAACATGTGTGTTTAGGCCCTTAAGGAGGATCCTTTTACGATACATTATTGTCAAGTACCCACTCTAGGTATTTGGTTTTGTATCTAGGCAGTCAGCCGCCTGTGCTACTAACATTCACAGTGCCTGTGAATGTACACTTGGTTCTGAAACAACCAAAAGTCACACATTAAGAGATAATGGAAAGACACAACAAGCAGACTCCAACACCTTTATGCGTGTGTGTGTGTGTGTGTGTGTGTGTGTGTGCGTGTGTGTGTGTGTGTGTGTGCGTCCACACGTGTGTATAACATGAATCACACTGCAAGGACAGGTGTTTACAGTGAAGCTGGTTATCTGTCTCCATTACACCACCACAGTTCAGCCTCCCAGGGCCATTATCTACTCAGAACTGCCTAAATACACACACTCAGAGACAGGAAGCCCCACCAACTAAAGGCAAGACCCTTTACCTGTGTGCACGCCATGAGCATGTAATGGACCTTTCAGGGGGTCTTTTGACTCAATCCGACACCCAAACAGAAAAGGCCACGTCCCTGTTATTTCGCAAACTGTGTTTCTTTGATCTGCAGTGAAATCAGCGCACATTCACGTACAGTTGCATTTAAACCCCCTTAGTTCAAACTAACATTGTTGTTATAGTGGCTAAGGTTTTGATGAAAGCCAAAGTCTGACCCGATGTCATTTTTACATCCTCTTTCAGTGATCAGATGGTCTGATGAAGCACAGCGAGCTTGTTCCTTATCAGTCTGTGCAAACAATGTTCCCCTGGAATCCAGTTAATCCTGTGTGACACAAGCTCTGAGTAAGATCAGATAGTAAGCATGTGTGCCTATGCTACATTTGTAACTAAGTACACATGCATTTAGTTTGTTTACATATTGGTCCTGAAGTATTAGTCACAGCACCCATTTCAGACACATGCCGGATTTCTTTCCTGCGCGCAGCAAACCAAACCTGTGCTTAAATACTTTAACACTTTCAGACATTCTAATTGTGATTGCCATAAAGTCGTACAGTCTCAATTATCTCCTGCAGCTGTTCCATACTCTTCAGCACATAATGGCTTTTGACAGCCCAGAAAGCAAGGGTGTGAACTTACTGCTTTCAATCATAGCCCTCAGTCTACAGCGCTACGGTCCTGACACCAAAGCCTGACGTTTCTGGCAGTGTTTTTACAAGGACGACAAACTCACATGATCATTAAGGATGGGGAAGATTTTTACATGTGGAACCTGTCAGCAGAATGAATAGCTTACCCACGCAAAGCTCTGCCACTTTTCCAGCGAGAAACTACTTACACAGACTCCTGTATGACCTACTGGAATGCGCTGAATTGTGTCTTACTCACAACTGAGTTTAGGAAATAGAAACACATTTTAAAGAACGATGATCAATGGCTTCCTGCTAATTTGGCCATTTAGAAACATGCTGTTTTCTCTTGGCTAAACAGGCACATTAAGTTTAACCGTGAGCGTTGAAAATGTGCTTTTCTCCTTCTGTGACAACATTTAATCAGGGTGGAAAGATGAGAGGGGAAGAGAACACTTCAGGCTATTGTTGTTCCTTTTTTGGTGTTCCATTTTTCACATCTCCAGCAGTAAAATAACTCCATGTGTGTGACTGAGAAATCCAGTCAACAAAGACCGCAGAAGACATCATTTCTTCTGGTATGTTCTCCTGACTGTTCAAGGCACTGTCGTACTAGTTTGGACTGTAGTACGACAGCATAGCAGAGCATCAAAAAACTGTTGTTACACGAAAGGCATTTGTCAGAGTTTCTTTTTTTATGTCATCCTTGCATATAAGATTCTGTTGTAAATATGTAACAATGTGCAAACCACAGGTTTCAGTTTCAGTTCAGTTTAATTCTATTTAGTTTCCCACGTGTTTCTGCTAGTTTCAGTTTGTTTTCATTCGTTTAATTGTTTTAGTCTTTACATCATAATAAATTATATAATATCATTATCATATTATGGAAGGTGCTTGTTAGTGGAAGATTATTACAACATGTACACATTTTGGAGGAAGCTGAGTCAAATTTTTAAGGTCTCAATAAATCAGGACAGGTTGTGCTGACGAAGCTCACTGTACTGATATAACAAAGGGCATTTCTTACATCTTTTTACTTTATTCGTTTTTGTTGTTTTGTAAGTTTTGTAAGTGCACAAAATAATTTCAGTTTCTTATCTCTTTTTTTATTTTTTACTTTCCTCTCAGGTAACTAAAATGTTCTTTTTTCTCATCGGATTTTTCATTTCAGATGAACGGGACCTTGGTGCAAGCATTTTGGCACTACAGATGAACTCATCGCTTCTTTGGTGTGTCTCTTCCTTCAGGGCCTAGTACTGGAGAACACCTTAAAACTACCCGTTCAGTTAAGTCATACCTGGCTAACCACAGTTAGCTCTATAACTGCACAGACTAATTTTTTATCAGTGTCACTGAAAGAAGGCGCACAGGCTGTCACTGCACACTGACTTGAAACAGTTTCTCTCTATGTAACACACACACTGAAGCACCTCAGCACATGTAGAGGAAGCCAGGGCTCGAACCACCGAGGCTATGAGGTGTAGGCAACCTGCGCTACCACTGGAGCCACAGCACATCATACTTTTTTTTAAGGAAACTTGCAGACTAACTGTTTTAAGTGGCTCTTTTTAAGAATTACAAATATATTACCATCTTATACCAATGAAAAAACCCCAAATATCCGCATCAGCCTTACAAAAAGTCATATACTTTAAATGCCTGCCTGTGTGGTAACTGCGTAGGAGCGTAAACATTGTGGTAACCCCCAGGCCAGGTACTGTCTGGTCTGGTATATGAGGTGGTACCACCAGTCTCCCACTGCCTTTTAATTACGAGTGAAGGTGGGGGAGAGCCATTTTAATGAAAATGGTCCACATCATAAAAGCAGATTTGACAAGGTTCACCCACAGTTCAGACTCAAAGACAGTAAACACACAGATAATATGGGCCGTACCATTCACAAGTGCAAACACTCTAGATAAGATTAGATGTCTGAGACTGTTGTGATCCCAGATGTGAAAAGGAGCATGAACCTCTGCTCTATTTGTTGGAGAAACACAGCATTTCTCCTAAAATAATGAAAGAGGAGGAGTTCAACACTCTTTAGGTGAATGGTAGGAAAAGTAGTGCCAGTATAAACATCAAAAGGGCCACTGTGAAGCTGTGCACCATACTACGCTGACCATTTACAAAAATATTCATGCAGACAGTATGTACAATTGGCTTTGATCTGATCAAAGAAGAATCAGAATAGACCGATATGGATACAAAACGTGACGCAGATATTGCAACATATGGATGTGGACCTCTACAACCTGTAACTAGAAACACTGACGCTGGAGGCCCAGGGCAGAATAATATGTTGTTTGTGCTTTTCATTTTGGATCTATTCACCAGCAAAAGGAAGCAAACTATGAAAAAGAAAAAGGTTTCCAGAATTGTTGTTGCCACACACCGTGGACTGTGATTATGGCCTTGCCGACAGTGCACCAGTATTTCTCAAGAAGAGATGTGGGATGGAGAGTGACAGCCAGAGTTCAGCCACAACTAATTTTAACATCCATCTGTCCCAGTCTGTCACTTCTATTGGCTCTCTGATGGAGGGAGGAGAGGAAGGGAACCTAATCGGTGGGAAGCTGCCCAGAAACCCGTGACCTGAAGCAGGATGAGGGCTACAGTGCATATGTGTGTGTGTGTCCAGAGGGGTCGGGGGAGAAGGCAGTATCCTGGCAGGACATTGGGGACTCAGTTCCCAGCAGCACTCGCAACTCTCCTGCTCAGGCTCCATAAGTCTCTCCCTGCTGGGTCAACGCTGCCTTCCTCCGGGGGATTCTCACTTTTTCCCAAGGCTATGCCCAGCTAGCTCTGACTCTCTTTCCTTGCCAAATGACCCAGAGTTCGGCCACTTGCTTCCCTTATCTGTCCTTTCCCAGGGCTGTGGTACTCTATCCATGTCTCCCGTCACTGTCTGTCACCCTCTTAGTCGTCTGATGTACAGTAGTCACATCATCTAAAGCATTAGCCTAATTATGGTCTGTCTTACTGGAATTAGCAACACTGCATAGTGAAGCATGAGGGACAGTGTTCTATTAGATGACACAAATTAGCACAGACATGGATACACACACACACTTTGAAGTTTGTCAAAGCAAACCTCAGGGTAATGCTTTTTTATGAATTATGATCCGAAGTCAACAGTGTGGGTCTTCATACTGCGCTGAATAAAAGGAGGAGCTGGTCTGTTTGGTTCTTCGTGTTAATAAACTTGTTGACTAAGGTCTGTGTAGCCGAATGAGCTAAAAACAACAAAGATTGACATGGTGAATATTCTGCGTGTTCATATCACAGTCTGTGCGTGTTTGTCCTAGTCTGCTGCGTGCTGCTATAAGATGGGTATGCAGTTGTATCAAATTGCAGTTGTATATATGGCACAACTGTATATTTAGAAACATAACACATTCAATATCCACAGCTTATCTCGTGCGCTTTGAATTGTGCATTGTGATATTGTTTTTTTATAATCAGAAACTGCTGGTATAACACTTGAACGCACGAAATGTTCACTGGTGCTGCTGCCTGATGTAGCGCAGCTGTAACTAGCCACCAGTCCAAACAGCCCAGTTGGAGAGCAAAACAAAGTCTGGCACAATAAATCACAAGTTTGTCCACCAGTTCACTGCCGTCTCATGTCCCATTCCGTTTGGGTGTTTGGTTTCTTACATCTTATTAAGTTTGTTGTCTGGTTAGTTAAAGCACCTAAAAGATTGTGATGTCGCTAAATTATGACCCTTTATAACATTAACCTGGCACCTGGAAAATGAGGCTTCATAATACCCACTGCATTTGAATGTAATGCATCCATACATGAGTCACAGCATGTTTTCCTGTGATGCCATCAGAATTTGCCGAGTTGACCAAATTGAAACTGAAAGTATGGAATATTCTGGTAAATAGTACAACCTTCATTCTCCAGCATCCTTATAGAGTTGCTGTTTAATTAGATTAACACTATGGTACAAAAGGCCAGATTTACCAACGGTCCATTTTTTGGAGAATTCTTACTTAGAATGCAAATTGTTGGGAGAGGGGTGTTTAAAGGAATTACACTGGGTTTACTAGAGATTGCAACACAGCACGTCTTATGTTGTGACTGTGATGTTGCTGCCAGCAGCATTCACTTATTTGGAATATGAGGAGGCAACATCAGAATCATTATGTAATCAGTGCAGGTGGATCGAAGCTCGGTGCGCACAGGTTTTTCAGATTCAAGCCATTTATAGTTACAGAAAACTATAGAGAAGCCTCACAACGTTTTCACAGTCCTCAGTAAAACTAGTAAATCAGAGAAGAACTTAAATGATTGAAGAAGGGGATAATCCCAATCTCATACTGGGAAACCAAAGTGAGTTAATGGGTTTGCAGTTTTACTTTACTCACGTCCCAGTTACAAATGATTGCAATTATTGAAATTAAATGGCTACATCTTTGTTTATGAATTGGAGCATTGCATGTAGATCACCTACAGAGCACTTAGTCGACCTGTATTTAATAGGCATAGTTCCTGCATTGTAACGTCATCTCTTGAGGACAGATTCTTGCACAGAAACTCTCACTGTCATTATTAAATGTACATCACTCGGACCAGAGCCAACCCTCGCATACAAGTGGACAGATTATAACACCCGTTTTAGAGTTGTATGTTCCAAATGTATAAACAGAGTTGGTTAAACCTTAAATTAACTCTAGCTGGTGTTGTCCCCAAAAACCTTTTAATAATGACACATTCATTTAGAAAGGCAGAACCTAAACCACTGGTGATGCCAGCTTGGTAAGATGTTTTGGACCAAACACAGAGCAGCATGGGATGTGCAGCTGAGAGGTCTTTGGGCTTTCTACAGTGGCACAGTGCTAAGATGGTTAAGTTCCCATACTAGCTTGTGTTTACCCTGAGCTATTTCTGCACACTCACGCATACACACTGTTTGCCCTATCATACCCCCTCCTTCTAATTTCTCATCCCTCCCCACCCATCTACTTCCCCTCCTCCTCTTTCATCCCCCTTTCCTTCCCCCTCTAGAGTCCGGGAGGGTTATGTGAACGGCCAGGGAAGAGGGCTGAGAAACAGACAAGAGGAGTGTGAAAGAGGAGAGATATGTTGCGGGGTCATCACTGAGTCATCATATTCCCTGGTAAGGCTGGCTGCATGTGTGTATGAGTTAATCTGCTTTCCTGAAAATGTGTATGCGTCTGAGTGGGATGTGAAGTTTGCGCATTCCAGTGAACAAGTGTATCTAAGTGTGTATTCTGGGGTGGGGTGTGTGCGAGCATGCTTGTGTGTTCCTGTGTGTCTTTGGAAGTGTTAATTGGACATTCTGTGTACCAGCAACATAACCAATAACTCACGGGAAAACAAGAAGCGAAAGCTTCTGCTTATCCAGTTCGGGTTTGAAAAACAGGCCCCATCAGGACACATCAATCAATACAATGTACGTGTGGGAAACTGTAAGGTGGCAAGAGCCTATAAAATGTCACTAAAGTTCATTGACTGGTGAGATTGTTGGTATGATCCCAGGAATGTTGATGACCTGCCAGCTATGAGCAGGTTCTTAGTGAATATGCAGAAAGAAGCCTGATCGACAGCAGCAACAACAACAACTGCATCTGCTGCCATCATCTTCATGTCAGATGCCACAGAACACCTTTACAGGCCTTTGCAGTAGAGCAGGGCAATATGGCCAAAATATTTATCACGATATATATTTGAAAATCTGCGATAACGATATAACTGACGATATAAGTGAGGCGAGAAAAAATACTTTACAACTCCACAACTTTATTAGTGCAAAAAAAACATCAATGTGTTTTCACTTAAACAAGCAGCTGCTTTTTATGTGCATTAAAGTTATATAAAAATGTAACAGTGCAAATGCAAATTCCTCGCTGACAGTTTAACCAAAAAGCATTTCCAGTGGAAACTGGCCGACATATCCTCAGCATAACCATGTATAATATGCACAAAACATAAAAAGAGATCATACACACACAATGAAGTAATATTATGTTGAAGCACAGTACATATCACTCCGCGAGGCTCCGCCTACGATAGCCGTAATGCTCCGACAATCCATCAAGCGGTGCAGCTTCGTAGCTTAGCAAAGTCGCACGAACACATTTTTTGACAGATTTTTGAGCGCCGTGTAGCACAGAAAATCGGTTCGATAATAACAGTAATAACGACGGCCCGCTAGCATGCGCTACCAAAAATAGTGCTTTGTTGTGTATCTGACGGACGAAAGCTAAACCAGCTCCACACCAGTGAAGTTGCAGCATTTTTACAAACCAGTTCTGGTTTGTTCCGGAGTACCCTCCGTTCATCCGTTTCATTCTGGTTCATCCGTTTCATTCACCGAGCCGCTTTCGCCCTTCTCATTCTCCATCGCCGCCATGCTTTTTCCGACGTTTGCGTATGAAAACAAAGGCACTGCGCATGCGCGTTTCACCCATATTCTATCGCCATATTTAATTTTCTTATCATCGCCCAACATTATACAGGTATCACTGTGAACGGCATGATATGGCCCAGCCCTACTTTGCAGGACCGAGAACACACATCTGGGCAGATGTTTGATGAGTAATCAGTGTAGCAACAAATACAGGCCTCCATACAGACCATAACACAGCACTAAACACATTTAAAAAACCCAGAGAGCGCACAGTATGTGCTCCTATACGACTCTTGATAACTCAGGGAAAAAAGCGTATTACCTCAAACAAAGTCGTCCTTTTAAAGGGAACAGTCCTTCTACCAACCAAATGACCTTATCATATAATGTAAACAAAATCAGAACCACCAGGGATTCAAGGCTCCATTCACTACTACATTAAACGCAAATTACTTTTAGATTAACTTAATTTTAAGCGATAAACTTGACTTTAATGGAGCAGCCCTGCTGTTAAAAACATCCCTCTTTTACAGCCTTCCTAAGACACTCTGCTTGCTATCATCCCAATCGCATCGCTGTCCTCTTTTTCTCTCTTCCCGAGCCCCCTTTTCCTTTCATCTCTTCGCCTTCTACTCCTCTCAACAAGGCCGAATATCTGTGTGGCCTGGCTTTGCCTCTCAACAGTAACTCAACCCATAAACAAGCTGCCTTACATGCTGTAATCACAAACCCCAAGCTGCCAGACATTAAAAGGGCCATGTTTCATCCTGATACAAAAAACAGAGAAAGAGGAGCAGAAAGAAGAGAGAAGCCTCCGACGTTTGAGCCTCCTCCTCTTAACAGATGCAGTGCCTAATATCAGTTTGCTAAAGTGCAACTGGGAGGAGAGATAGATAGCGATGGAAGAAGAGCATATCTGTGAGGAGTTCCACATTGCCCTGTGCTGATCAAAGTGCTTTGCAGCCTTTGTGGCTAATTGTGGGGATTATCTGTAAGTGCTTGGAAAAGACCAGCCTTGTTTTATGAGGCCGGCGTCTCTCTCTCTCGCACACACGCACAGCGTCTCTGAAAACGCTACTGCGTTGGGTACAGTGCACAAGTAAGTGGTTGGACAACGATAGAAAAAAGGAGTGTGGAGCAGAATGAAGAGTGAAATAGCGGTTTAAAAATGGGAAACGATCCAGGAGACATGAAAAAATCCGACACACACACAGAGGCAGACATATCCTGTCGTGTTGATCTAGTTTCAAGGACAGTGGTGGGACTAGAAGGTTTGGAGTGCCAAACGACTTGTCAATGTCAGTTGTAAAGCTGCCTCCCCTAAAGCCACTTCCCCATGCTCACACACACACACACACACACACACACACACACACACACACACACACACACACACACACACACGCTCAAAACTGTGGTCAGCTGAGCGGATCCTAAGTGAGGTCAGGAGTAGTTTGGAAACACACGCACACAGCTCACAAAGAGACTTTCTTTCTAGGGTTTATGAGTCTTCTCTATAGTTTTCTCTGACCACAAACACACATGCTAACACACACACACACACATATATTCACACATAGGCAGATGCACACATGCAAAGAAAAAAAAAAACCTCACACAAATCTGATATAACGGATATGGTTTTGTGAGGGGGAGAAGTGTGTATGGTCAGCGTCAGGTCCAAGCAATTATCCAAGTGTCCAAACCTCTTTCAGGCAGTCATGGTGGAGCCAGACAGAGCTCACACACACACACAGAAGCACAATTCTCAGCTCCAGCCCAGGGATTTACCCAAGATAATTCCACTTCTATTCACCATGAGAGGTTTTACAAGGTTAGGTCCAAAAATCTCTGAGCCACTGCTAACTACGAGTGGACTACCAGCTGGCCCTTGGACTCCAGTCTGGAGGCTCAAGTGCTGGATTCTGGTTAACTGAATGGCCTTTTGGGCTCAGAGCCCTGACAACGTTTCCAATGAGATGAGCAGAGAAGACAACGGCAAAGCAGCTAATCTTGTCTTTATGCGGTCTTTGTTTGTAAGTGGGGAGCACTTGTAGAGGCAGTGTGCAGGTAAGCAGCGTGTCAAAGGTTAAGCTGGGAGATTCAGACTTGCACACACAAGTTAATTAAAGTTTGTCTAAGGGGGTGAGAGTGTCTCTTGAGGAGGCTGCTAGAGTCTGAGCGCTCGCCTGAGAAAGGAATGCTGTCGACTTCAAAGTTGGCCGACTGCTGCTGAGCTGTTTTCACAAAGTGCCCAGAGAAAAAAGAGCGGGCAGAAATCAGAACTGTTAATGGATAATTTTCTGTGACTAAAGCATGGCAGAGCAGTAAGAAAAGGCACGCATTGTTGTCCAGCACATGAATTCACAACTATTTTGAAAATTGTGCAATGAATTATGATGCTTAATTTTGGCATTTCGAAACAGATGACGTCACTAATCATAATAATTAGTAAGCTTTTTTAAGCTTTTCACCTTGTATCAGCTGGATCACTACTGGCCACTTTTTAGCTGTTCCACCTCCAGACTTGCTTGTTCGGAGACTTCAAATCAGTTTTGGCCACTTTAATTCAACATCGTTACTCTTGTGATGGTGACCAGAAAAACAACAGCAAACATTCCAGCAGAAATCGGAGGATGGATGCAGGAGAGGGAAAAACTGACAGGAGAAAGAGATAAGTCCAGAAAACAGAGGCAGATGGCGAAAAGGTTAGCTTTATCTCCCACCTAATGCTGAGGCCCTAGTGTCACACTTAAACACTCTGGGTAAGCATCATTTTTGAATGTGCATGGTTAACACGGTGAGTGTGAATGTGACCCTAAAGTGCCGCTGACAAAATTACTAACTCACTGTCATACCTGACAGCATGAGAGAAGAAATGTGGAGATATGGAAGGGTCTGCCCCTGCACGCTAGGCTCTTCGAAAAGTTTTCATAAACATATTTATTCACTGAAGCCTTTGTAATTGTGATGGACCGAGTTGAAAAACAGGAGTCGTCCCAGGAATTATTAGAAAAATATAGTTTCCATTTATTTAACCCCCAAAAATTATATTTACAAGACTAATAAATGTTGAGCTCATAAAAGAGGTCAAAGAAACAAAACTGAACTCAGGCACAGACTGCAACCTTAACAAACCAAATGACTGCCCAAACATACATAATTGACCTAAACATGAAATGACATACAAGGGTGTATATATAATGGCTGATCAGACCATTGTGACACATGAGGGGTAACAAACAAAACACAATCATAAATCACAAACGATGCAGTACAATCTAGTTTGTTAATAAACTAAACACTAAAGAAGAAAATCAAAAAACCCCATTAAACCCTAAATATTTAGTTAAATACAAATACTTTGTTTTTAAAGCAAAGAAAACACACATTCCCCCCCTTCAGCAGGAAGTGGTGGTGTGGTCCAATTATCCTCCTTTGTATTTAATGGTTTCAAACCCTGGCTACCATCTTTTGTCCAGCAACTCCCAGGGATGATGGCAGGTAAGAAATAAAAAGACAAAGGCTAGTCAAAAATCAAAGTAATGAAGTGGTATGAATACATAAGTAAACTAAATGTGCGCGCTTACAAATAGAACAAATGTATCCAAACCAATCAATAAAGTTATTGGAAACTAAAGTGTATTACTATGTTCAAATGAAGAGTGAAAATACAAAAGTTACCGACTTTAGAGTGTGGCCACGGGTTTGGCCATCACAGTAATAATAATAATAAAATAAAACATGTTTTATTTTATTTTTTATTTTATTCATTGAGTTATTTATTTTTGTTTTATTTTATCTTATTTTATTTTATTGCGTTTATGCTATTTGTATATGTACAGCACTTTGTGAACCCTGGTTTTATGTTAAAGGGCTCTATAAATAAAGTTGGTACGGTAAGAAAGACATGGAGACTTTGATTTTTATTTATTTATTTGTTTTTAATTTACTTCATAATTCTGCAACTTTCATATAGTTAAGTAATTGTTTACAAGTAGTCTCCCTTCAAGTATTATTAAATATAATTTTATTAATAATTCACAGTGGTGGTTATTCTTGTCACCTGACAGGAAGCCCTTGGTTTGAATTCACCACTGTCCCTGTGCCCGTGTGGATTCTCTCTGGGTATTTCATCTTCCTCCCATAATCCAAAGACATTTAGGTTAACTGGTAATTTTAAATTAGCCATAGGTGTGAATGTAAGCGTTGATGGTTGTCTTTGTTAGCCCTGTGTCTAGCCTGTCCACGATGAAAGCCAGTTTTGCTCCTGGTGCACATTTTGCCAAATTTAAGAGATAGACTTCTTGCAGCATCCAATCTTACACTGAGAATGTTTTAATACTTGAAACTTAAAAAGAAACAAACAAAACAAAAACAATCCAAATGTTGTCCCTTTTTTTGATATGGTAGATTACGTCGGTTACACAAAAGAGTTAAAATAAATTTTAATCTACAGAATTTTCACCTGCTCACCACGATTTAATGGTTTTTTCAGCCTTTAGCATCAACATTGGGTTTCAGTGAAAAACTAGGTTGGGTCATCTGAAATGGAATGGTGAAAAAAAAAGTAACAAAAGAGTGAATGAAGAAACAGACAGCAGACGTGTAGAAGAGGAAGAGAATAACCTCGGGAGGGACATAAAAGAGAGTAGTCTGGAGAAAGGGATAGAGAGGAAGGAAAAGGAAAAGGAGGAGAGAAGATGAGCAGACAGTGTCCTTTATGTATTGGTTGAGTGTCTCCCAGGGCTTTTGTAATGCTTTACACAGACCCACTTTCCAAGGTCGCCGCACAGTTGCCTACTCCAGCTGTTTTCATATTCAGTTTCAGCCTCGTTTCTCTCCCTCCTGTGTGATTTTTTTTTCTCGTTTTATCTGTGACTGTGGGGCAGATTATTTCCAAGGGCAACAGATTACCCACAGAAATAGACAACAAAAAGGACAAAATAAATGAAAGGCTGCCAAGATTTTAATCCTGATTATAATGGGGGAGGTGGACATATACCGATGCAACTATACATGTACAGCCTCTATGAGTTATCTCACAGCTGAGCGAAATGGGAGATTGTCTGATCTCTGGTACAATCTGTCATGTCACTTAAGGTAAAAGTAGCTTCAAAGAGGCAAAGGTTGGCAATTGAAAGCCAGACTGGAGACCTGCTAAACTTACCATCTACCCTACAGGCTATAGCCTCTGCTAACCATGCTATCACAGCAGGGTTAATGAAGAGTGGTGCTAGCTTAGCAGGAGGTGCTAACAAAAGGGCCGGCAGGAAAGCTTAGGAGTCACACGAGAACACAGTGTCAGTGCTACACAATGCACTTTATCCAATTTACTCCTGAACTTCTCTCGTTTCTCTCCTTAACACCATACGTAGCCAACTCCTCCTCATTACCTCTGTTTCCTTCAACTACACGCCCATTAAAGCATCTGCACCAATCACCAATGTCTCCAATGGTTTTGCACTGAATTCCTCTCTCCTCAGCATTCTACATCACCGCTTCAATTTCCAGCTTCAAACTCATAATCCTGTCCAAAACGCTTCACCTCCAGACCACTACTCTCCACCAGTGTTGGTCAAGTTACTTGAAAAAAGTAATCAGTAACTAATTAATGATTACTTCCCCCCAAAAGTAATCCTGTTACTTTACTGATTACTTATTTTCCAAAGTAATTAATTACTTAGTTACTTTTTAAAAACATGATTTACAACCTGAAGAGGTGATAAAGTGATAGATCTTTCAGCCCAATTCTACTTTTTCTGCATAATCCATCGTGGAAAAGTCTCTGTTTTTTTAACTTGTTTTATCAGTTTTGATTTTTTAACTTTATGCATCAAGCAAAAATTTAATTATCTGCAACATTCTCTGACTGGAAGAAATTAGTTTAACATTTAAACCTATTTTCTGCACATTCCAGCACATAAAATAAAATAGTTTTTGTGTTTACACTCAGTCTTTCAAATAGATGCAAGTAAAACACAGCAGAAAATAAAGTCAAAGACTCAGCGGTCCTGTTGCTCTATTTTCACCTGTAAAGCAGGAGTGGGGTAGGCGGAGGTTTACCCTGGTGCAGGTGTGCCGCGGTCAGTGGAAGAATCCGCGAGTTTCTCTGAGTTTCCCATTACGTCGTAGCTACTCGGTGCTTGTTGGAAGTTTAGGGGTTTTTTCGCTGTAAAAAGAAGTTTTCTTCCCACGCACAGCGGACACTAATGTTTTTGTCACTTTTTATGGAATCAAACTCAAAGTAAGGTCAGTACTTCCACGCTTTAAACGCTGCACGCTCATACTCTCTCCCACAATCGATATGTGATCCACTGTTGATCTGCACACAGCTGTTGTCACTAACGTCGCACTCGCTTATGTCACTGTCATGAGACATTCTCGCAAAAAAATCACGGTTTTAGTAACGCAGTAACGCAGCGTTCCTACGGGAAAGTAACGGTAATCTAATTACCGTTTTTGCAATAGTAATCCCTTACTTTACTCGTTACTAAAAAAAGGAATCAGATTACAGATTACTGCCCATCTCTGCTCTCCACTCATCCAGGTACTTTCACCACCACACTCCTGGTGATGGAGATGAGATGTTTTCCACATTTTCCACTGCCTCCCTGTTGGCAAACAGAACTGGGGGCACTTGTTGTTAACCCAGGCCCAACTGAGCCAATACAGAAATCTCATTCTTGGTGATCCATATGTTTGACTTGGCAAAGATTTTCCAGATGCCCTTCTTGACACAATCCAGTATCTCAACTCGGGACACTGGCTTGTACCCACTGGCTAGGTTCAGTGCATATAGTCCACATGATAATAAATTCTGGGCAGCAAAGATGTGCGTCCAGACCCTTGGCTGGATAGATGCGCAAATCTATGTCATGTGGAAAGTCTAATTTAGGTTTAAGGGCGTGGAGGTTACAGTGGTGGATCGTCATGTAGGAGGCTTGAGTTCATTTCCCATTACAGACCTACAATTAATGTTGTTTTGAAGTGTACCCACAATATTTCCAGAATGTTAATATTCTTAGTTGTCAAAGCAAACCAGGCCACTTTCATTTACTACCCTGAAATGCTGTATACTAGATAGATATGTGTGTATTTGCCAGACATGTTGCATCCAATATGCGAGTTTTCCAACATGTTTCACAAAAGCTACAAATATTCACACTGATGCATAATGCTGCTACAGAAAAATGACTCTAGGTTTCTCAAAAAGACTTCAGGTTGTTGCTTAGTGAGGGAAAAAGTCCTCTTGCTAGTTCAGTCCGGTGCCTTGGGGAGATGAACACCTATAGATTTGTTTTTCCTGTCAGAATGTCACGTACATGTGGCATGGATAACACAGGAATGACCCCACTGTGACCCCTCCAACCATCTGCTCTGGCTGGGCTACGCCAGCCACTCAGCTCATCTGCCTATATGGTTACCGACCCATTCCACATGCCAAAGACAAGACAGATGCCCCTAATATACCAACTCCAGCCTCAGCCAACCCCCACCTCTCAACAGCATTTTAGTGCCTCTCCTCATCATCCAGACCATCATCCAGATACCCTAACATCCTTCATCTTCCTCTACCACTGCTGCCAGACTACGAGCTAATCTCTGTCACATAGGAAACATATGCTACGCGATAATGGTGGTGATGTCAGTGTGCCACTCAGAGGTGGATTTTACACGTAGCTACTCAAAAAAGACCCAAGCTACATCTATAAAAGAACACATGAAATATGGAAAGACCATCATAAGAGATAGACTGAAAACCACTCGTGCATGCAGCCACAAATGCACACAAAGACACAGACACAGGAGGCCGTGGTCCATCTGACCGGTCGGTGACCTGACAGCCCAGCAGCTGCTAGCTGTTTGATGTTTCACTCTGAGGATCACATTTCATTTCCAGACTATCCAACCAATTGAAGAAAGACAGAGTGAGGGAGTCTCTTCTTCCTCGTTTTATCATCTAGCACCATAGCGCCACGCTACCAAGAACACTGTCACAACATGCGCATATTAACCACAGGCAAAAGCATTTTATTTAGGCTTATAAATAAACTTTTTTAACACATGCAGGCTGACACATACCCATAAATTTCCACTTTAGTACTTTATGCCACTGACTCAGAGGCTACTTCACTGCCAAAATGCATTCACATGTCAACAAAGTCAGCTGACAATGGCACACAAAGTGTGTGTGTGCTTGCATTTGTGTGTGTTTGTAAGTGGCAGATGGAGACAAGCTGGACATTAGAGCCTCTGGCCTGATGACACGAAGTCATCACATGACAGCAGTGCTGAACACTGCCTTCAGAGACATGCACACAAAAACACACGTCCTTCTTAAATCAGCATATTTATGGATACATTAGTGGATGCCCTATTTTAAGTACTGAAACACATATGGTAATATGTGTTACCTATTTAAATCAAGTTGAGGCCCACGCCTAGTTGTTGAGTGACCTATGAGGTTACTCTAACACCTACAGTATGACCATTCGGCTGTAATACCAATGTGTTTTTTATACCTTTAGGAGATTTTTAATACAAATATATAGCAAAATATTACAATTCACTTCAATTACCAGCAAGCCGCCATCCCTTAAACTGAATCATTTCAAACACCAACTAAAATCAACACTTAATTTCGAAGTTCAAAATTTAAAATTAACTAACCCGAACTTACTAAAGAGTGATTACTGAATACTCAGACCATTGCACGATGCAGCACAAATCAACCTACATTTGACGCATTAGTGGACTATTGTGTCAAACTTAACTTCCAAACACGCATGTGTGAGGTTAGGATGGCAACACGTACTATGCAGGCTCTCCTTTGATGTTAGGGAAGTTTTTCTTCCAAAAATATTATATTGCAACTTCTGGCACATGTGACGCTTTGGTGTCGTTGGTGCACCTCTCGAGTTTTCTTACCTGTTGTGCACACTGTTGCCATGTTGAAGACACGAGTTACAACTGTGATCTTTACCACCATTTCAAATATATATCAGTACAGTAGCCCAGAGAGGGTGATGCTGCAGTAGCTTGAAAAGATGAAACTTTCAGAAAAGTTCCATGATTGCTTTGCTTCCTGTTTTGACTTCTTCTGTGCAGAGGTTTATTGAGAGTGGTAACACCATTTGTTCAGCAGAGGATTGCAATGACTCTGTTATGCCTAAAAACACCAGCATATATGGTAATGGGCTGTGGTTACATCATATGTGATGTGCACAACAACCAATTTAGTAACCATACAGCATGCCGGCTAAACGATCAGTCTGAAAAGTCAGCCCTGCTACTTCGTAGCACAAAACAGGAAGAGGTGATTCTCTCTGTTTTAATGACGTTTGAGAGCGAAAAGCAAAATTGAATAATGGAAATGGAAAAACCACTTCCAACATGTGTTCTCTGGCAAAGAGGTTTATAGGCAATCATCAACCAATAGAATTAACAACAAAACAACAAAACACTGACATAGGATCTAAAAGTGTTTTGCATTTGGGAAATGATTCAAATTACATAATGTAAAATGTTCAAAAATCATTCATTTCTATCCCACCTTTTACAACATCGAAGAGAAAGGAAAAGAAGAACTGTGTATTCACTTTTGTCCTTGCCTTTCTTTCTGCTGTTCAAAATGGATCTGGCCTCTTAGTGTGTGGCCACTCAAGAGTGAGAAGAAGAGAGACTGCCCCGGGCTAAAGGGCAACTTTAGTCGGTTCACTCAGAGTGAAAACTCACATACACACTTATACACACATGTGAAGAGGGTCCCAAATAAGGATCTTTACCAGGAATTCAAGAAGGAGGCTTCAACGCCATGTGGGGCTGCTTGCCCTTAACTAGACACACATATGCACAAATGTAGGACAAAAGGAACTTTAAACACAGTCACAAACATAGAAATTATGCACACTCTCGTACTCACATTCCTCAATCATGTAACAAAGTTATGGCAATTTTTCTGCTTAGAGTTGGAAGTGTTAGAAAGTGGAATACTTACTCTTTGTTTGATGACAAGGAGCTAACCTCCGTCACCAACACAGCGGTAAAGCTTCTTCACTAAAACTGTTAGCTGGCATTGTATCACATTGTGGAAGGAGGGGATAACTTCATTAAGGAAGTGTTTCAATGAAAACAAAAAAGGAAATCGAATATAGCCTGCTCAACAAACTTTTAAATATATTGACACAAACATGAAACTCCTCATTCTTATAAAGCATACATAATAATATTTAAGCTATCTAGTAATCCAAATTACTAATCAGAGCTTCCCTGTCACACCCTCATGGTCCTACAGATGCACACAACATAAATAAGTTCATCCATCCATCCTTTGCTTATGCAGGGCGGGGGCGTGGGGGCAATAGCCTACGCAGACAAGTAAACACCTTGGCCTACTCAGAGTCTTCTGTAAGTTGGACATTCATGAAGCACCTTGCCCAGGAGGAAACCTAGAAGCATGCTAGTCAGATGTCCAAGCTACCTCACCTGGTGCCTTTTGATGTGTAAGAGTAAGCTCTTGAGTTTCTCCTGAATGACTGAAATTCTCACCCTGTAAGCTACCGTTCAGAGAAAGCTCATTTCTGGTGCTTGTATCTGCAATCTCATTCTTTCACCAGTGAGCAAGACCCAGAGAAACATGCACTACATAACAACCCACCTCTGACCCAGAGTGGGTACCATTTCTGACCGAGAACCTTGGTCTCAGACTTGGAAGTTCTAATTCTCATTCTGCCAATTCACATCCCACTCTGAACTGCAGTGTGAGCGGTAAGCCGCTGTGTGATAATAATAATAATAATACATCTTATTTCTTGGCACCTTTCTAAAATCCATGGTCCCCGAACAAAGCAGATAAAGCCAACAGTAGGACAAACTCCACAAAAAGCAGAGACAAGATTCTGAGGCCTCAAAGACAGAGCTTTTTGCCACTTTTTGCCACTTGGCTCCTTCTACAAAGTCCATAAAAATGTAAAAAAAAAAAAAATAACAGAATTTTTGTGCTAAGTAAAATCAAATAGTCCAACTTTTTGCTAGTAATAGCCTTTTAGCAATGGGTCAAAAACCCAAAGCACATCCTACAGGATACTCCAAGGAATGCGTTTGAATGCCTTTCAAGTCCACAAAAGAAAAGTAGACTGGTTGTACAAACTCCCATGCACATTCAATTATACTCGAAGGGATAAAGAGCTGGTCCAGCATTAAATGATCAGAATGAAAACAATGTACTGCTCCTCCTGAATCTAAGGATTTTCTTAATGGATGGACTTTCCTCTCCTTACCCTTGCATAGACCTTCCAGGGAGGCTGAATAGACTATTCCCCCTATAACTGGAGAACACCCCCAGTCCCTCTTCTAAAAAATAGGAACCAAGGTCTTGTTCTATGGCTTCACCAAACTCCAACACCACAGTCTTTGCTTCAGTTGCAATCTGCTTCACCTCTGGCGTCTACCAGCTGGTTTGGGGATTACCACCATGACAGGACCAAATCCCTTGCAACCGCAGCCTCATGCAAACACTCCAACAATCGAAATGCAGGAAAATGTTCCATTTGGACTTGATAGCCCCAGCTTTCCTTGGAATATTGTTGAAGTTTTGCTGGAGATAGCAACTGAAGATCCGATTGGGGCCTCTGCCAGATGCTCCAAGCGGACCATCACTATCACAGCTTAGCTCGTCACCTCACCCAAGTGTCCAGAGCATTCAACTGCAGATCTGACAATATGACTACAAAATCAACCTGCAACTTTTTTTTCTTTTTTTTTTGCCTGTCCCGTTTGGCTCTTTTGCATCAGAATTGTTGTCTAAAGGCAAAGAAAGATGCCCAACGGATTTACTTTACCAAACTGACCATCCCAGCCTTGCCATAATGGTCCATTTGATTCACCTTTTATTGTTTATTTTATTTTCACTTACTGAATACGGGACAGACTTGACTGGGGGAAAGAAGGGGAGAAAGAAAGAGGGAAAGAGAAACAGCTGAGAAGAGGGACGGGGGAGAAGGGCAAAAAACAAAAACCAACAGAACGGGCAGAGAAAAAAAAATGCATATATCGATCACCTGGATCACCTGCTGAGAAAGAAAAAAGAAAGCAAGCAGAAGAGAACAAGAGTAATAGAATAAACAACATCACAATGATATATGGGAATATGACAGTAAATACTAAATGTTAAACATTATTGTGCAGCACATAAGATCAACAGAACACAGTGTGCTTTGAGGTAGGAGCCAAAAAGGGTGTAGTTTGTGGGTGTGATCACCCGTGTGTGCACCTGTGAGCATGGACGAGCTTGTTTTTTGTTTTTTAAAAGGTTCCTTCATGTAATGATCTGCTAGAGGGTGTGGGGGGGCCACAGCCCCGTCCTCCAGGGCATGAAGCAGGTATGGAGGAGATCAAAACTCCAGACATCCAGAGGCCCTCAGAACACAAGAGACCAAGGAAGACCAACAGAGGGGCAGCCGCGCCACTGTCCCAGAAAGAGCTGAGGAGAGTCCCAGATGAGGGCTCACTCAGCAGCCGCGGAGCAGAAGTCAGGGGGAGTTGCAGTGACGCGCCCGTGAGCTCCGCCGGCAGCCAGCCGTGCCTGAGTGACCGAGCCCCAGGCCGAGAGGCCGGGGGCACCCCACCTCCGAAGTGGCCCGAGCGAGCCCCAGGCTCCAGGCCCCGATAAGCGGCCGCCAAGGAGTGAGCCGGTGTGTACCTGGACGCCCATCCCCGGACACAAAGAACCACCAACGCACCGATGTCTGAGGGAGTCCGCCACTGGCAGGGGAAGTGGTGGTGGGTGGAGATAGGCCTCCAAACCTTGGAGGGCCTGAGATGTCCCCAGAGAGGTGGCGTCTGATACCCAACCTGACATATAGACACAGACATACAGGCACACACAGATACAAACATCCATTCCCACCCTCATGCTCTCATATGCACTTACTCCACACTCAACCAACGTGGAGACAGACATAAAGAGACGTTGTACACACGATCACACTCCCCAAGCGTACTCTACAAACCGGGTCTAGGTACCCTTGCCCCTGGAGGGGGGAACTGCACCCAGACCCAGGTGGTGTTACCCTTTTCCATGTGGTGGGGGGAGGCAGACCGCCCCGACTCCGCAGCAGCAGGAAGGCCCCACACTCCAGACCGCAGTCGGACGGCCAACTCCTCCTCCTAGCCCCCCCGCTCCAGCAGGTCGCAGAGAACGGGGGTGAGAGAAGACTCCAAACCTCCCTCCACCCGCTCATTGTAATGTTGATGCATGTGCAATTAAAACCCAGGAGGGCATGGAGCTACCTGCCAGAGAGCAGCAGGTAAGTGCATAGTCCCTCCTGCTAGCCCTCAATGTCTACGTGTATTTAAAATTGAGAGGTGGGCAACGACGCCAGGGGTGGGGTGTACACCCTGATGGTACTTTGGATTCCGTGTATCGTGCCCACCCCCAAGATCCTATATGTATGTGTAATGAGAGTGTGAGTAATGTGAATGTCTAAGTTGTGGGATAAAATTGAGGCAGAGGCAGCCAGAAGGGGACAGAGGGGGGGGTAGCCTCCTCTGCACCCTGGTGACACACCCCTACTCCAAGGTCCTGCATGTGTGGGTGGTTGTGGTGGAGCGGGAACAATCAACCTGCAACTTAGGGTGTCCTGGTGCTACTCACATTTATGGACATCTTTATGTTTGAACATGGTGTTCGTTTTGGACAAACTGTGGTTAGCAAGTCCAATAACATAACAGCACTCAGGTTCAGATGACAGGACAGGACACTCCTCTAGGTTTCACTGCTGTTATAGGGGCGACCGTGGCTCAGGGGGTTGGGAAGCGTATCTGTAACCGGAAGGTCGCCGGTTCGATCCCTGGGCTCTCTGTCCTGGTCGTTGTGTCCTTGGGCAAGACACTTTACCCTACCGCCTACTGGTGTTGGCCAGAGGGGCCGATGGCGCGATATGGCAGCCTCGCTTCTGTCAGTCTGCCCCAGGGCAGCTGTGGCTACAACTGTAGCTGCCTCCACCAGTGTGTGAATGTGAGAGTGAATGAATAGTGGTATTGTAAAGCGCTTTGGGTGCCTTGAAAAGCGCTATATAAATCCAATCCATCATCATCATCATCATCTGTTGCTCATGTGAGGTCTCAAATCTGCCAGTAGCAGGACAATGAGTCATTTGCAGGGTACTCTAAAGAGTTGTTCAGCACATAAACGCAAACAACAGTCAGGACCTGTTTCCTGACCCAAAGGCACAGAGCAGCAATCCTCACATCAACCAGGAAAAACCTCAACATACAGTCAGCAAGATGAGGGAATGCCAGAGTATCCACCACTGCCTACTGCCTCTCAGTGGAACAGAATCCAGGCCCTCTCCATGGGACTCGTTCCAGAGCCCAAGCTACGTGCTGACTTTATCTAGCTGGTGCTGTTCGACCTCATGCACTAGCTCAGGCTCCTTCCCTACTAGAGACCTGTTGTTCCATGTCCCAGTAGCAAGCCTGAACATTCGAGGATCAGACTGCCAGGAGCCCACAGGAGGGCCTATGTTGCTTCTTCTGACTGCACCCACCTGGGCCCTATGTGCTAAGGCACTTTAACCATGACCTCTCCCTCGATCCCCAGTAATCTTGGGCAGGATAAACTGGTCACTGAATGTTTTTTTAATCTCTCATAGGAATCATCTGAATTGCAATTTTTTGATCCCTCACAAAACTGAGTAAAGGTAAATTTGGTAACTGTCATCGAATTTCAAATTATTCAATATTTTTAATTCATTCCACTTCTGTGATCATCTGACTTTACAAACAATTTTCAACAGTGACCACAATATCCTCTGTTTTTAAGAGCCTGTATCACAGTGTAAAGTTTGTTTCTTCTTTTTGTGTTGACCTTCAATAAAGTTTGGACTGTCGTCACTGTCCATATTTCTATAGGCCAGAAAAGATGAGTGAACCATAGAGAAGTTAGCTGTTAATTGGCTTGCTAATGTATTACAAGCTGTGTGGGAAATAAAGAAAATGTGGGGGGTTTCAATCATTGTTCTCAATTCACTGCAAATATTTATGAATTAGAAATAACCAACTGTTCCGCAGGAAGTTTTTATAACTTAGCTTAGATGGATATTTTTAAGTTCAAATAAAATGTTAAAGATTTTAAGACCTTTTGAAGAGCTCTGAAATTATTGTGATTGATAAACTTGTGTGTGAGCAGAAACAAGTACAAGAGGCAGTAAAGACAACCAAGGATGCACGCACACACATACACTATCACACAGACACGGACGCATTGCCTTGATACTTTGTGACCTGTTTCTTTGCCCTGGCTTACCCTTCTCAACACTGCCATAAACATGACAAGGCCTTGGGATCAAAGCTGTCTGGGCCATCAGCCCCCTTACATACAGACACATGGAGCCAGCCAGCCAGTCAGTGAGCCAGTCTCTCTGACACACACACACACACACACACACACACACACACACACACACACACACAGACGCTGCTTTGCTCAGAGAAGGCTCTGTGTCTTTAACCATCATCAGTCTGATTAAAGCTGGTGGTCCAAGAGTGTTTCCACATCACACACCACTTCTTGGCAGAACTCAGCTCTGCTAAGAGGCACTAAAGGCCACAAGGTTTTCACTTGATTGCCAATGAGGGAAAACACTTCTGTAAAGATTAGCATCTTTGTCCAAGTTCTGTGAATCCAGAACTGCTGCTTTAAAACAGCAAAAGAACTGGTTTCATTTTCACACAATGCTAAAGATCCCTCAGGCCAGTTAGAAGCAAAATGTAACATCGTAATGATTTAGTTGAAGAGAATTTTGTTTACAAGATCAACATAGGCATGGCTGTACATGATTATGTGTAAATATAAATTATGCCCTGTATTTCAGGGGAAAGGGTAAAAAAAAATATGCACACAAGTCGTCGATGCAGGTTTCAGATTCTGAACCTTTCTGGAAATAATATTGTAAAGGTAAGTTTGTTTTTCACTGTAAGGACGTGTACATTCAGGAGCTTGTAATGACATCTTACCTTTACTTTCATTCACTTGCATTATTGGAAAAAAAACATATTTTAGTGGTTGAATGTTATGCTTTATCAATATCTCACTTTTCAGAAAACTCCAATGTGCTGGTTACATTTTGGGTGTGAATTCTGTTTGTTATTTGACTAATAAATAACAATGTACGTTTAGTAAGTAAGTAAGCAAATAAGTACAAGGTAAAAACATTTACTTTAAAACATTTCAAACCAAAGTTCTTTAGACTAAAATAAAACAAACAGGTTCTTAAAAAATTGATGCTACATGCATTCACAACAGCAGTAACCTAACAGCAAACAATCCTCTAATCACAGCAAAGGCATTCCTTCAGCTTCCAAATCCTCAAAGTTTTGGTGCAACAATAGCAAAAGCATGAGTTCCTGTTGATGCATGCTTTGAATGATGAGGCGTGATTGAGAAGTAGACCTTAATGATCTTTAGGGAATATACGGATGCATCATATCTCCCAAATATGCAGACCATTTAAGTCTTTAAACAGAAACAGCGCCACTTTTAACTGGACTCTGTAATATACAGGAAGCCAGTGCGAGGCAGCTAACACTGGAGTAATGTGATCTCTCTCTCTTTTTTGTCCCAGTCAGTAATCAGACTGTAGCATTTTGGACTAATTGTAAACGGGCGAGAGATGATTGCCTAACTCCAGGATACAGTGCATTACAGTTGCCCAGTTTAGATGCAACAAAGGCGTGTATAACCCTTTACTGATCAGAAGGCTTTAAAAAAGTTTATAAACTGGAAATCATTCTGAGGTGGAAGAAACTGCTTTTGACCACTGCATTTATTTGTAGGTCAAATTTCAAACTGTAAAAGATTATCCTGAGGTCCTAGCCTGTGTTTTTATTAACCTGTTGGTTAATAGTGGAGAGCCAAACAATACGACTCGGTTGTGGACTTAACTGATTCCAAAACAACAAACCAAAAGGCTGACAGACAACGAAAAGAAAAAGATATGCACACAAACTAGAGGTCATATTAGACCAGTGCTACACATTTAATGACATCCCCCAAAATCAAGAGGATTCATCAGGTCCATAGGGGAGCTATTTGGGAGTTTATTTTAGAAAGCATGAATCCAGTGGGTGGGAAAGGGTGCTCCACTGTAAAAATGAAAAAACAAACAAACAAACAAAAAAAAAACAGCTGCACAATCTAAGGTAATGTACAAAATTAAAAATTGCACACAACAAGGCTAAACAGACTGGTGGAGGTAATGTGGGGGAAGCATGCCCAGCAGTTGTTCATGTTTCAAGGTAAGAGGAGTAAAAGGTACTTATTCTCTGGGGTGGTGAGTGAGTTCTACACAATGCAAATAATGTACATATAGTCTCAGTGCATGCTCCAAGATGCCATTATGCTCTTTTAAATGTATGCTTTAGACTTGAACGGGAAATTATGACGACTGTGAACATTCCAGCAGAGGTGAATCTTTATATTTTTGGGATTTTTCTTATCAGTGACATCAGGACCTGGAACAAGGATAAAAAAAAATCCATGCTATGAAATTCTTACCACAGAAACAAACGTATGTTGAAAAAAACCTGATGAAAGTTTTGTTGTCTGCTATTGCGTAGCTCTTTTTGGTTGAAGGTTCCAGGCCATCTCTGCATTCATTGATCAAATTTAGAATTAGGTGTCTTGGTGATCTATACACTTTGATCACATCTTTGTCTGGGTTTCCAAATAAATTGACGTGAGTGAGAAATGTCTCGCTCTTCTAGCATGCGCTCCATGATGCCTCCTCCCTGCAGCAGTAACTGTTACCATACCCAGTGCAATAAAATAAGACACACCATTTTTTCACATTAAATATCACCACAATTAGAAGTAAACTGCATTTTGCAATTGTTAATAAATAAGTTTATATTATATTATATTATATTATATTATATTATATTATATTATATATATAAGTTATATTCTAAAGCAGAACCTGAGTTCTGCTTTAGAATATACAGGATGTTTTGCAAAAGGCATTTTGGCACCGTTTCACTGTTAAACTTCTAGATACCTAAAGCTACCAAAACAGGACAACAGGGAAAATGAAGCTGTATCTACATGTCTGAAAATCAATACATGGGCACAAAAATGCACACACTCCAAGCCTGTGGACAGGTCCAGCAACACCTCTGAGACTGTGATCTCACTTTTTTCCCCCAGTGTGATGCTACTTGCATAAAGGGTGAGAAAGGAGCAGGGGGAGATGCTATAGACCTAAGTGCCTAGGTGTTAGCTCTCTGCCTGAAGACATTAAGTAGCACTCTGGTCTAGGAGTGTAGGGCTCCAGCTCTCAAAGAGCTTGTGACACATAATGAACACCTCAGTCTTAGAATGCCACAGTAGATTTAGAGGGGAAAAAGGTCAGCCACTGCTGTTTTCTGCAGCAGAAAAATAATAGAGTTTGACATAGTTTGTTATTCTTCCCTTGTGTTTTGTTGAGTTTTTGAAATCACCATACATTCTGAGCTCCATCAAGTTACACTCACCTTTCACTAAACATGGATTTTATTACTTAAATGGCAATGAAATATAGAATCAAAGTCTACTTGTACTCATCTGTTCAGGAAATTATAAAAGACCCATAGCAGTAAGGAACATGACACCTCATTTAACTAATACAGAAGGGTTTGGCACATCTTTACTTTCCTAACCAAGCTCTCATACACCTTTTTGCACATCAGACATTTTAACTGTATGAGGAGATTCTGATTTTTTCAGAGATTGTCTGATTATATTAACCACTGCACAAAGCTGTAAGACGGGATGCAGAATACTAGGACACACTGGCCTCAATGAAATGTATGTGTTTTAATGTTAGCAATCCATTTTTCCTGCTATGTTACGTGAAAACATTTGTTGTGGAAAGGTGCATTTTGGTGTGGTCTACTATGGGGCAATTTCTCTTCTTTGCAACATATGTTGCTGAAACTGAGCAAAAATGAAACACATGCCAGTAAGACTTGTCCCAGACCTACTCGCCAAGGTCGTCCAACACAGGGCTGCTGGCACTGCTAAGCACCAAAATGGACTTACAGTATGGAAAATGGAAAGTGGAAACCTATGCAAATGCCCATGTAGCATCGTTGGATGCCTTTTTAATCTTGGAGCCTTAGCCTATTGTGTAGGCTTTAAGCCTGTGGACAAGAGAAGAAATTCATCTTAGCCACTGATTCACACTCCAGAGTTATACTTCAATTTATTTAGGTAAAAGCAAATATTGGCATCAAAGCATTTTTGCTTAGAAGCTTTGTTTAAGATGATCACTCACTTGCTACCTTCTCATTGCATCCAAATGCTTCCTTGAAGCCTCTCATCCTGCTTTTTCCTCCGCACAACCTTGGACTTTACGCTCCCTCATTGCTAATGCTGTGACCAGGATCCATTAGCTCACTAGCAGTAATGCTGCAGATTAATGGAGGATCGCAGTCGCAGGGTAAGCGAGGGCCAGGCAACATACACACACCTTTGCCTACTGGCACCCACTGGGCTTGTCAGGGTGGCCCTTGTGATCACCAACACAGCCTGAGCTTTTACACACACACACACACACACACACACACACACACACACACACACACACACACACCTGACTTCTTTGGTGCTGTAAATCTGGCTAGCAGGCTGTGGAGGGCCAGCAGGGAGTTAATGGCTGCCTCATAAAATCCTGAGGAGGGAGGTCAGGATTACAGCTGAGATGCCTGATGCCCAAAATGAGAAGCATGCAGGGGGGTCAAGAAGACAGGGTCCGCTAGTAGTGAAGGTGCTCCCATGCATAGCCAACACTTCAAACAAGGGGGGGGAAAGGTGACATTCATGTCTTATGGGAATGGCCCATGGAAATACTGGAAGGCTAGGAGCAATGGCCATAGGCATGGGCTTCTGTTATTTTTCAGTGGAACCTTCTTGCTCCTTTTTTCATTGTATAAACTTTAATACATATACACAGACAAACAAATAAAAATCTCCCTCTCACCCCCAGGATGAGGTGGTTTGGTAGAAGGCCCGAGCTTGAGGAACACACACAGAGGCCTGAGAGTTTGCGGGTCTAGGACTACACTCTTCTGGACAGCAATCTCTGATGTTATACCTGGAATCTGCTGGAGCCACACTTCCAGCATTACGGTTACAGCTCCCAAAGCTCCTATTAAAACTAGGACTACTTTGGACTTTACTTTCCACATCTCCTCCAGCTGTTCCTTTAACTTCTCTGTTCTCACATTTCTTGCTCTATCCGTGGATGGTACATTCCAAGAAGGGCTTGGCTAACTGTGATAGTTCCTCTTCCAGTTCTGCATCACATTCTGTCTTCTGCACCCTGAGGTACTCTTGGAGCAGCTCCTCTTCAGGGGCAATCTTCCTGGCATAAGTCAGATGCTCAGTGTTTCATCCTGGATTGTAGCTCTGATACTTACAAACTGACACCCATAGAGCCTCAGGGCGCTGGACTTCAGGTGGAGACCTCCGTGTTTTGTGAGGAGTTGTGACATTAGTGGCATCTGTCTCCACCTATGGCAGGGCTCTAGACTAACTTTTTGACATGGGCGCACCGGTACGCCTAACTTTAAAAATTTAGGCGTACCGGCACAAAAGTTAGGCGCACTCAAATTTTTCAACCGCATCGCTTAACACCGCAGTTTTACATGTGCACTTTCTTTGGGGGGGGAAGTCCATAGAGACAATATTAATTTCTAAATTATTAACTAACAAACTTGTGCTTAAAGTGCTTTGTCAATATTGTAGAAAATGTTAAAAACTTAATCATCATCTTGGCCTCCTCTGACGACCTGTTTGCTGCTGTCTGCTGCTGAAAGGCCGTGGGGAGAGGGGACACTTGGGCAGTGCATTTACTGCAGCATATAATGTGTTTTCTGGATACACTGTGCTTTTTCAGCATTCAAATATTGATGGCACCGTGTCAGAGCACTGGCTATGAATTTCAGACAGATCAGGCCTTAACTTAACAAAAAAGTTATCAATAGTTCTTTTCATCTTTTCTTATTACCCACAGCTACAGTACATCCACTTCTCTCAGGCCTAGGCTGCTCACTAGGGCTGAGTATCATCACTGATTTCTATAATCCATTCAATTCCGGTTCTCAAAGTCCTGATTTGATTCAATTTAGCCTCAGACAGTCAGAAATATTATAATTCTGATCATTTATCAGTACTGATACACATGAGACTTCATCAGAATTGTGAACATCACAGCAGATGCCTTTGTGTGAAAGTAACTGAGAATAAAACACAGGAAAACATGAAGGAGATTTTCCTGGTCTGGCTTTTTATAGCAGATAACCTTAAAAATATTCTGCAATTTTGCATAATTTTAAGAAATTTAAATTTCTTCAGTATTGAACAGCAGAAATTAGGCTTTCTTGTCCGAGGTCATTTAAGTGAAAAAAGAAAAAGCGCTGTAAACAACGCTAGACTGGTGGGTAATAAGCGAATGAATAATGCAGAAAACAGATTTGAGACGGGAAACTGTTCCTGAAGTACAGAGAGAGAGAGAGCTGTGCAGGAAGTGTGATTTTTATCGTGGTGGAAGCAAAACAGCAAAAGTCAGAGGGAATTCATGACGACATTGATCAAATGTGAAGCGCAGTTTGCTGCTTCTTTTGCTGCAGGCTCGGTGAATTTTGGTTGGAGAGAGGCAAAACCTGCAGCTCAGAATCAGCGCAAAAAGACGTAAACACAGCGCGGACCCGAAGAATCGCTAAGCTCCGACAGCGTGTCCGTGTTCAGGCCGTCGGGTGAGAAAGCCGAGAAAGACGAAGCTGATTCTGATGTGTTGGGTCCGCTCCGTGTTTAGGTCTTTGTGTGGAATCCGTTAATGAATTGATATCGCTTTATTCAAGCTACTCACCTCTCTCTTCCACCTGCACTTTCAACTGGACCACGGCCAATCAGAGAGGTCCCGCCCCTGACTATCTCTGATTGGTTTAGTCCACGATAGGGGCATAATGTGTGTCTGTTGTTGACCACACGGAGAGTTACAGAGATTTTTTTTTTGTTACCGGAACAGTTGGTCGCACCTGTGCGACCAAATATTTATTTTTAGTCGCACCACTGAAAAATTTGGTCGCATTTGCGACCAAATTGGTCGCACTCTAGAGCCCTGTATGGCCAGAACATTATTCCAGCTCCTGATCCATACACCCTGCCATAACTCCACATCTTCAGTCTGGATCACCTTCCCTGTTTTTGCAACAATTTGGCCACGCTTATCAAATCCTTATAACATTCCAGTGTTCTTGCTGTAGATCTCGGTTAGATAACTCTGTAAGTTGACGTCTCGTTCACTCCTGGCATACAGCTTTATGTCACCTACTCCTGAATCTAAATCCACATCCACTCTTAGTGACGAGCTGCCTTAGGGGTTGTGGCCAAGTGGGGACCGTGCTTTTTGGTATGCGTCCTAAAGACTAAAGCCTAAAGACTCATTTAGTCGCTACAGCAATCTTCTTCTAGCATCTTAGAAAGGTGGTGGCGACAGTGTCCTGGCAGAAGTTTATGGAACTATTTATGAGCGAAGTGTCAAAAATGTTACCCTACCATCAAAGGTGAAACTAAACCAGGCCAACAAACTATATTTAGCACCACATCCATTCATTTTTCTCTTTACTTTGCTGTCCATATCTGAGCTCTGCTGAATGCAACTAGTTCTTAAATGAGCTAGTTACTGTATCATTCTGTTAGATCTTAAGTACACTACATATTCCTTCCTTTCATCTACACAGTTTCAAATTGTATTTACCACCTTAACTGAGTAAACATTAGTTTAAAAAATAGTCCAGTTAAATTAGGATGCAAGATTATCTCACTTAAAAATGATTGTTTGGCCAGTTAGACTTCTGCCACTGTAGAGCTTCAGCTTTACTGAGCTCAACGTGGCTTCAGGGAGTTCTGCCTTATCAGCTAAAAGCCCTCGCTGCTTTGACACCAGCCTCTGTCATACACAGTTCTTTAGTTCAAAGACAACACTGCATGGGAGATCAAAGCACCACAATCTCGTATGTACACACACAAACTTGCCGCACAAACACACAGTATGATAACAGCTATAATCTCAGTCGCACACTCGCAAACACACATCCAAACACACTGGCTCCAACCACATGTGCCCATGGCATTGATCAAAGGGAGGAATGTGATAGATAGAGGAGAGAGGGAGAAAGAAAGAGGAGGCAGTATCACTGTTGTGTGTGGCACCGAGTAAAGATAACACTGGGGCACACGTCTAATGACATTCCACTCAGTGAGGGATCAGCGTCTACACAATCGAGTACACCGACGAGTACACACGTCCTTTTTACGGAAAAAACTCTAACAAGATTCACAAACTGTTATTTCGTTTCATTTGAAAGGCGCATTATTATTGAGAGTGCAATCTGACACCATGTTTAGTATGTTATTATGTGCGGTTCAAAACCCTTCTATCACATCGCTTGTCTTCAGAGAACAGATAAACAGTACAGATGAATGGACGTGTCATAACCAACAAAAATTGCACTACAAATGCGCACCATTTGCTCTCTAATAGAAATGAGAGCAAAGCCAAGGTTTTGGTCTAGTCTTCATCTGAAAACGGAAGTACAAATGAACCTTTCTAGTTCTACTGACTACTCAAATAACTTTAGACTCCAAGCCATAGTTATCCATGGATTCATACAGTACTTGCGTTTTACCTCGCATCCACAGCCAATTTAGAAACACCAGTTAACCTTACATGCATGTTTGAGCTGTGAAAGAAAGCCAGAGTATGTGGAGGAAAATCACATGGACTTCGAGAGAACAAACCACAAACTGAATAGATCCAGCTTACCAGGAGATTCACAAAACCTTCCCCCTATTAACTACTCCACCACAGTTCTACCCACAGGGCGTCCACAGAATGCACTGAAACAAGCCCGATTTATAGACGCTCCATGGATCCAAAGGATCCACTGCTGTCCCAATAACACCATCTCTGGAAGACTCTTATCTATTCCTTGACTGGTCAACCTATATAAAAGCAGATACGGCCAGCCTGGTGATATGGTTGATCAATGTATATCCTGCTCTTAAACTTTCAGGCTAGTATCTGTCAGATCATAGCGAGGCTAATCAACTCCAAACAAAGATAAAGCTACATGCTTCCACAAGTACTATAATCTGTGTACCTGCAGAGGAATGATGGCAGCAGTAAGTCGGAGGAAGGTACATATACATACTTTAACTGAACAAACACACACATCCACACATGTGCAATAACACTAAGTGCAATAATCCTTTCTGGCATCGTTGTATTTTTACTCAGTTGTATATAGCATTCGTATTCTATTTTTATCTTATTGTATATTTTTATTCTATTTTATTCTACTGTATATAGTATATTATTTTATTCTATTCTGTACAGTTGTGTACTGTATTTATTCTTATTGTATTCTAATTTTTGCGTCATAACTTTTGCACTGTCCACTTCCTGCTGTGACAAAACAAATTTCCCACGTGTGGGACTAATAAAGGTTATCTTATCTTATCTTATCTTATATGGATATCAGCCCCAACATGCAGTTTATGATTCAGCAGCACACTATCACAGTGTCAAGTAACCAATTTGAACCATAAAAAGCTCATTGTAACATTTATTTTCAGCAAAGAAAACACAAGGAAAACAAAGGATAGGATGGGAGCAGGGTAGAACACACCTTCTGTGCACTGCCTTGAATCCACAAAAGCCACAAAGTCTGACAAAAACATTTAATGAAACTGGTGAGTAAGATTATTAATCATGACACACTGCCAATGTTTTCATTTACTGTAAGCTATCAGCAGCGTGTGGTGTACAGCTTCATAGAAATGGAAGTAATTATGCTGCTTCCGCCATCTTATTCAACATAAGATGCACTTCTTTCCATTAATACGATGACCTCACATTACCATTATTGTATCTAGTTAACATGGCTCTCTCACACATCAGGCATCTGATACAGTCAGTTTAGTTCTCTGTTAACACTGTTTTTTACTCAAAGCTAAGCACATGTATACATAATGAAGACATTGCCTCACAATGTCAACTTTCTGCAGCTTTGCTCTATATTTGTTTACTGACATTCCACACCAATGAGTGCACACAAAGGTTACAGAAGTAACTGAGCCTAGTGAAATAAGAAACAGTGGTGATCAAAACTCAGAGAGCAAAAATAACATCTGTGGTCAAAGTGAAAAAAGGCTACTGTGGTGTGCCAGAGGCCCTGATTACATAGTGTTCCTGTGCACCAAGCTTGTCACTGGCAGAACGGGTTTTTTATACTTTGGTCTTGTGTTTTACAAAGATGGGGATTTTCTTTTTTGTACTTTTTTTCTGGGTTTTTTTTTAAATAGAAAGAAAAAACCTTAAAACCTAAAACTATAAATATCTCCAAGATAGTTTTTGTAATCCAGTTTCAATGAATGATAAATTCAGACTTTGGAGAAACAAAAATATGACGTATAAACACAATCTAATGTTGGGTAACTATGCTGAGTATTGAGATCCTTGACACACCTGTGAGTGAGAGAGGTATTTTTGGACATTGTGACAGAGGTTCAAAACAAACAAACAAATGCTCTAATAATCATTTACTTATATTTCCACTGGGTCTCTAAACTCAAAATTAATGTTGCAGAGTTTTTGTTTCGCATTAGTTTAAGCCACGAGGACTCATAAGTATTTTAACTCGGCTATGAAACTACTAAACTAGAAAAAAACAAAACAAAAACAAACTTTTTTATATATTTTTATATATTTCAGATTGTTTTAAAGCTGATAAAAATACAACTGGTACAGGAAACTGGACTAAAACTTTCAACTCTAGACAACAAAACTGACAAGAGATTTTCAGTTCAACTGAGAGGAAACCAACAGGTTGTCACTTGGATGTTTCATAGTGCAAACTGTATTTGCACTTTTTAGAGTCCAACAAAATCGTTAGATGAGGTTCAAGACTGGTCTCCGTGAGTTACAAGTCACAAAGGCACCAAATTTAAATCCTATAACCGCAGTAGCTGTGGAACGTGCCACCTTAGCAACAAGCCATTGTGCCCTCTAACGACAGAATAAGGTACCTTATCTCCTGAGAACACAACCAAAAGCAGACCCCCCCCCCTAAAAAAATAAAATGTTGCAATTAAAAATGGTTTACTAATAGAAGGTGGAATGATTGACTTTAGGATTATGTGGCTGTAATTCAAAGATGAACTGATTAAAAATGGCTGCATCCCATTGCAGATGTTTCCCACAATGCAACGCGTGCAGTTGTGTGACGATCTAAAGCAGTGGCAGGCAGTCACAGGGGTCAGCTGTGTGAAGAAATGTGGAGGCTACAGCATTTGGCTAAAAATGACCGAGTGCAGCATCTTACTCTCTTCTTATTCTGAAATATCTGAAATTTGTTCTCTCGGTGGTTTCTTTTGCCTTTAGAGGAATATACCGTCTACCTTCAACACACAAGAACACAGACTCTTTAGAAAGACGCACACACACAAAAACTTAAGAGTCTTATGTTCCCTCATTTTCTCCATCTCGGCTCACACAAACACAGAACCCCTCCTTCTATATTCCCTGTCCGTGGGAGCCTGAACTAATCTCCCATCTGCCTCGGCTCCTGGTACACTGAGTGCTTTCATTCCTAACGAGGGCCTGATGAATTTTCTTAAAGGCGGCGATGGGCCAAATTGGAGCTGATATGTCCCATCCGGCAGGGTGGATGAGACCATAAGACGGAGCCTTGTCCTACTGCCATGTGACAACTAAACCAGGCCAAAGTGAAAGAACCTATTAGCACTAACTGGTCAGTTTACTGTGTATTAGGATTGCTTATTCTATTACTATGTGTGTGTGTGTTGATGAAATCAGGGGTGGGGATGTAAGTAGTTAGAGGATGCTCTAACCCTTTACGATGTAGGTACTAAAATCTGTGAGGGGCCGTTGTTGTTGCCACAAACACACAATAGATGCATTGTGCTCTAAAATGTGGCTAATGTGCATTTGTTGCTGCATGTAGTCAGAATATAAACGTATATTCAGGATGTATGAGATATGTAACTTTGAGTGAGACAGCATAAGGTGAGGGAAAGAGGGCATCAGATGAGCTCTCTGGATGGGTGGCTCTAGCACACATCCACACAAGCTTGAGGAGGGTAAGAGAGGGGGGCATGACGCGTCAGGCTGGAGCCACGATTTGGTTATGTGTGTGTTGTGCAAGTGTGAGGGGGTTGATCCCATTGTGTATGTCAACAAGCCGTCCCATTCAGCGTCTGTGTGGCTAAATTCTGCTAATGAGCGTTGCCTCTGGCTGGGCCTAGCACGGGTCTCATCACGGCTAAGCCCTTCAACACACACACACTCGAAGCTGAAGGAAAGGGTTGGGGGTTAAGGGTGGAGGGGCCGTAGTAAAGGAGACGGGGAGGTAAGAGACTGTGAACAACAGAGGGAAAAACAGACAAAAGGAAAGAATGAGTCAGGATGAGACCTCGTCAAAAGATGACAAACTGTGGCCGCACTAAATGTGACTATTTTTATGGCAAAACATTCAAAAAGAACAGTGGTTCTGGAGTTTCCGCTCAAGTATGCCTCACACCGGAGAGGAAAATCCTCCTAGTTTATACTACAAGTATTATATTACTATGTTACTGCAAAAAAAAAAGTTTTCTCCAGGAATAATTATATGAACCAAACTATGTCTTATCCATCAGATCAGAGGTGAAGGAAACCAAGACCATGATGGGCTTATTTGACTTGTTTAATGAAGAATAAGAATCAATCACAGTGACTATGTAGAAGGTGTGAAGGTACACAGAATAATACCAGCTGAAAAACAAACTAATAAATGGTAAATGGCCTGTATTTATATAGCGCTTTTCTAGGACCCCAAAGCGCTTTACACTACATCCAGTCACACACACATTCACACACTGGTGATGGCAGCTACACTGTAGCCACAGCCACCCTGGGGCGCACTGACAGAGGCGAGGCTGCCGGACACTGGCGCCACCGGGCCCTCTGACCACCACCAGCAGGCACCGGGTGAAGTGTCTTGCCCAAGGACACAACGACCGAGACTGCCTGAGCCGGGGCTCGAACCGGCAACCTTCCGATTACAAGGCGAACTCCCAACTCTTGAGCCACGATCGCCCCGGAGTGCATCTCTACACCAGACTGAGTTTAAAGATTCGTTAACCGCAGACGATACATATGACATGAATGTAAGTCTGACCACATACACAGATACAATCTTACATAAAAAGATTTAAAAACAACTCGTCTTTAGGTTTAACCAAAGGGTCCAGAGCTGAATGTACAGATGAATAAAGCTTCCGGTGGCTCCAGCAGAGCTAAAGTCCAAAAGGGATTAAGGTAATGTTAACGAACTGTGTGACAGGATGTAAATGCTGATCTGTGGCTACACGTTCATCTCCCACATACTTCTGTGAACACCAGGCTGACTACGTTTAAACTCGCCACGAATCATTTTGTGTCACTTGTTGTGAACAACTGCACATCATTAATACAGTAAGTCTCTGCAGACATGTGAACCTAAAGAGCAACAGGATGAATGTCGACCCAATGAATCCCGTCCAAGAAATGTCTGTAGCCTTAAACCAGCTCAGAAAGTGGAAAACTTGTCTTAGATTACTTATATATTAACAAACAAATGAGGGTAAAATATGCAAAAGAAAAAAATAGCATTTCATACATCTTTAAGCCAGTTGAGATGACGGCTGAACAGTTTACAAATGGAACAGCGAAACAAAACAAATGGAAAAAATCTCCACGTTTATTTCTTCGGTAATTCACGGTATGTTAAAGTCCGTGTATCCAATATAGTGTGTAGCCACATAAAATAAAAGGTACACAGAGTGTCCTCAGCTACATTAGATGAACCACTTTAAAGAGCCGGAGAAACAAAAAGTAAATCAAACAATAAATCAAGGCAGTCTGGTCACGTGAGCCAGTGTGCAGAAATATGGAAGATGGAAGCTAGGAGAGCTGGGGGTGAGAAAAGGAGGGCATGTCATCCTCCATCAGCACAACGAGCTCTCTCTCTTTTCTGTTCAACACTTTTTCTCTACCAGCAAGCTATTTCCAACTCATGGTGTGTGTGTGTGTGTGTGTGTGTGTGTGTGTGTGTGTGTGTGTGTGTGTGTGCACACGAGTGTTTCAGAGCGAGGGAGAGTGAGTGTGTGCTGGAGGTGAGGTTTGGGGCTGGGACCATTAAAGCTCTGTTAAAACACTTCTGATGCTGTTGGCTGATGCCGAAGCAAAAGGAGAGTGAAAAAAAGAGAGGAAGTGAGACAGTGAGGGAGGGAATAGACACTCAGTGGCTATCTCAGCCCGCCCAGCAGTCCGCTGGCAGCCTGTCAATACTATGAGCACAGAGGTGCGAGATGAGTCAACAACCTAATTCCAACATCAAACTTTCATGGGCAGCAGAGAGGAAGAGCAGGAGGGAGAGGGAGCAGAGAGGTTTTCTGTTAATGCTTTCTCCATCACCTGACCTTCACTCCTCCAAACCTTTTAAAAACTGTCCCCTTTTACACACTCAGACACATTTGGTGCCAACATACAAACTCGGGAGAACGCACTGCAACACTTTTAAAGTTCTGACCTGAGGCTGAATTACATTTGGAGCGTTTTAGCAACATATAAGAGTGACCCTCTCACTCCGTCTCGCTGCTGCCCCACATCTCTCTCGCCCAGACTCGGAGAGTGCCGCTGGCTTTATTTATTTAATATGGCCTGAGAGAAGAAGCAAGCTGGGTGAGCTAAGAAACAGTTTTAGGAGACTGGCTTTTAATGGCTTACTGACACCCTGGGGTGGTAGCGGTTTGGCGGCAGCTTGGAAAGAACACCTCTTGAGTGGGAAATGATGTTTGTCCAAGCTTGTTGACCTGTAGCGTGACTGTATGGAAATGTGTTGTGGTCATGGGAAGGACGGAGTGCTTTAGATCACAGGCTAGAGGAGGAAGTGCCGCAATGGCTGCGAGTGCAATTAGCAAGAAGGGAAATAGTGTTACAGAGAGAAAAAACACAGACTTTAAATTCTAATGGGATCATATGGAGCTGAGCAGCTTGAGATACTCATTATACAAGTCTGCTGCTACACGTCTATGTAGTTTCTGCCAGATTAGTGGATTTAATCCTTTAACAAACACTGCAAAACTGTATTTTACTTACTTTTCAGTGCATGCTATGTTTTGAATCACTGTGTAGCACAGAGCAGAACTTTTCAGATATAAAGTGGTGAATTCAAAAGCATTAATTATTTGTTATTATTTTTGATATTTGCAAATCACTAATACATGATTTTAATACTTCTAGATCAAAACTATACTATTTGTTAAAGTCTAATATTTCCTCCAATGATGGCAGCTTTAGGGGACAGGGTGAGGGTTGGCTATAATAACCATCATGCTGGTTATGAAATAATATATTTTATTACACTTGCAGATTTAGAGTACATGGAATGATGAGGCGTTGTATTTTTAAGAATTCTTCAGCCTCCTAGTTTTTGTAAATTATTTAATCTTCTGTGACATTCACACATCCTTCCTGTTGCCTATTTAACACAATATAAACACATTATATGTTCTTAACAGTGCCTGAAATTTGTCTTTTCTATTAAGCTGGTTACTCACGGGAAGATTTCTCTATTTGTGAATAGTGGATATAAAACCTGGATGTAGCCAGTGAAAATAAAATAAATAGTTAATCATTTATGATTTTTCTTAGGTTTAGCTTTTTTTCGTTCTGGTTATCTTTGTCTGACATTAACATTTGCTTTATAATTTAACTTTGACAAAGATGGAAAAAAACAAAAACAGAAGAAATTGACAAACACTTTTTCACATCGTATCTCCTGCGGATATGTTCTCCAGATAAACAAGCAGGAGTCAGTTAAAAAAAGTAAATCACGATGGTGTCTTGTGTCGCTGCTACAGTGCAGCGCTGTTATTATGAAGCTCATGGTGTTCGCTGACAACACTTATGGTGCTGCTGTTGGGGACTTCTCTGTGGAGTGAGGGCACTTAGAGGACAGGGGGCAGCATGGCAGGGCCAGTGGAGTGGGTGAGCAGTTGTAAGGCAGTGGACATGATACGGGGACTGGCGCTGACCTCCTGAGACTTGCTGTGAGGAAGTATTTAGGGAACAAAGAGGGAATGATGATATTACAAAAACATGAAAGTTTAATTCTGCTTCCTCTGGAAAAAAAGGGAAATGATCCCAAATGTGTCACAAATCCACTGCTGCACTAAAACCGTTTGTTACAGTCTCAGAGCCGATGATGTAGGCGTGTCTTCTCCATGGCATAGAGATATTACCAGATCTGAGTTGGGAAAGTGAGCCCTTGTTTACTGGCCACACTGGGATGGTGAGCTGGGCTTCTGTACCGAGTTTATGTGGATCGAAAGATCAGATTTGTGTTAGTGAAGAGTTAAAGATGTTCTACGACATGAAGGTGTTTGTTGGTGTAACAGCGCTGCAGTGATTAGCACTGTGGCTTCAAAGCAATGAAGTCCTGGGTTCAATTCCACACCCACTGTGGTGTTTTATGTCTCCTGCCTGTGTGGGATCTCTCAGGCTTTCTCCCACAACTCAAAGACCTGCTTGTTGGGTTAAATGTTGATTTCAAATTGGTCGCAGGTGATTGATAGACTCACAACTCGCGACGTGTCTCAGCTCTACCTTGCCTTTTGCCCTGTGACAGTTGGGACAGGCACCAGTTTAGCTTAACCAGCTGAACTGGGTAAGCTGTTAAGACTAAGACAAATGAATGAAGACATACGCTTCTGGCAATGATTTAACACTTTACAGTTATTTCAAATCTTTCTCGTAAAGTGTTTCTGCCTTTAGTATAACCACACTGAGATCTTATCAGGAGCATATGGACCACAGTTTTATCCCTTTCCTCTACAACACACACCTGTGTCAAAGCTTCTTTCTTAATACGCCGCTCTCTGCTCGGCAAAAAGTGCATAAAAAATACAAAATCTTAAATAACCAATGAGGTACAATAATCACATAGCAGACATACTATCTGTACACGCTGAATACTGATAATACAAAGAAAAAGAACCGAGGTTAAGTAAGTTATTTAATAATTCATATGGAGATAAAAAATATCTCCAAGCCCTATTTCATTGTTGCTGGTCTACAGTCAGGTTACCGTGAGCGAGTGTCAGTCAGTGCCACTCAGTTTCATCTACTATTTATGTGACGAAGGTTCTTGAGCATAGCTACAACAGTGAGTACAGGTACAGAAGGAACGGCATTACTCCGTTAGTCTGCATCTGATCTGTATAAAGGTGAATATTTTGGAGAAAACTATATTTTCTCACCACATAAAAGCCCACATGTGATCTATCAATCTATAATCTGATTCTCTGAAAGCGGCTGTATTGTTCTAAGCTATTCTAAAGTGAAATGTAATGTTTAGTCATGCTTAGCTCTGATTTATGGTAGCTGAACCTCCCCAGAACCAAGCTCAGACAACTTAACCACAACACTGTCAAAACCATCGCATTAGCAAGCGGAGGAACACACCCTGCTTGGTAAATCACATTCTCTGTGGCTGCTGATGTGCGGGAAAACGCTGACAGCCAACTTCATTTTGAAGGTCCACAAGTTCTTTGAAGGGCCAACTGTAAAACATCGTGTCAGGGGCTCGGCGGTTGGGGGTTTTGGCAAATGACAGAAAGGCAAACAAACAAGTTTGGAGGGTTTCTCTAAATGTTCTGGGATGACTATGTGATGGGCATGGTGGGAGAGGGAAGAGGAGGAAGGCAGGGTTACGGAACGGAGTAAAGGAAGACATGGGGGGAACGACTGGAATTGTTGACAATCGGCAAGTGGGACTGAGAAGTGTAAATTAGAGATGTGACGAGATATTAAATAGTAAATAGATGAATAGGACGTGTCATTACTAGGCCAGCACTTGGACTATTTTTGGGCAGGGCATCTGACAACTCAGATTTAACCATGTATTGTAAGCCTGTCTACAATGACACATGTAACCTGAGGTGTGCAAATAAGCATATTGTTCCCAGACTGGACCTGGGAACAATATGCTTATTTGCACACCTCCGTCACATAGTTACTGAACACATCTACATAACGCTATATTGCACATGTCTTCGTCCTGTCTACAATATCCTGACTCATAACTTGAACCTGGTATTCAGTACCTACAGCACAATCCACTTTGTATTGTCTCTGTCCTGTCTTTATGTATTGTACAGTTAGAGTTAGTAATAGTACCTTTTTAGCTCTGTATTTTACCCCAAATTAGCAAGTTATTATTAATTTTTAATTTATATTTTTGATGTATTTCTCATATTCTTATAATGCACTATGGGGGGGGGGGGGGGGGGCGCTTGGGGTGAACTGACAATAAAGGCCTTGAATCTTGAACCTCACAGATGGCGATCCTGAACAGACACTTGCCTGGTTGGGAGGTGTACCATACAAATGTTTTCATTTTTTGCTTCAATCCAAACTTCATCTGTTTGCTTACTTCAAGGTAGGAGTGAAAATAAACAGTGGGTCATCACAAACATGGAAAATAACTACAGTCGGGAGTTTTTGCAGCTTTATAGGATGCTAACCAAAACTACTGAAAAACAAATGGTGACATTTAAAATGAATAAATGCATTTGGATATATAACACGTTTTTGTAGACTTAAGAAACGCAAAGATGACACAAAGTCATGAATTGCTTTGTTTATATTCCTGGTAAAGCATTATCTATTTGAATTTGCCTTGCAGTCACATTATGGTGCACTAAAGAAGAATATGTGACGTTGGCACACTTTCATCATGAACAGGACCGAGTTCGACGCTACGCTGAAGCTGATGTTCGTCTGCTCATTGGCCTAAAATGCTGAGTGACCCTGGTGCGGGGTCATTTTCTTCTCAGCCCTGCTGTCCTCCTGGGTCAATGCTACACTGTCCTGGGGAGAGGCAAGTGCTTGCATGAATAAGTAAAGACCGTTGGGGGACCAAAGTCCGTTGGCTGACGTTTCCACCCCACTGAGTTTTAACACATTAGGAAGCCCCACTGCCAGTAATGAGCCAGAGACAGAGGGATGGAGATGAGGGCTATGGTGGGTGAGAGAGAGTGCGCTCACATCCTCGGAGCATAACTCCCCATGCACACTAGACTGTGTCACTCTCAACCTGTTACTGTTGTGCAAATGTTACTTGCACGTCATGCGAAAAAGATGGCGGTCCTGATTGGTCACCTTTTATCTAAAATGCTTCATAATTACAGGGTAAGGCCAGAGAGAAACAGAAAGATATTTCTTTCAGTTTTTTCATATGAAACATGTTAATATCCACTAAAGCTACAAACAGTTTCATTTAGATACGACTTTTAGTTCCTACTAACAAGCACCACAAATGAGATAATACATGGACAGGTTTAGATATGAAGACTTGTGGGATTATTTGTTGTGCTCACATCTAATTAAGCTAGCTCGGCACCGCTTTGTTGGAGCAAACTTTATGAGCAGTGAAGCTGTAATTAAAATAGAGGTTTCAGGTCGTTTCAATTCACTGGATGCTTTCAGAGGATTCATCGGGCTCTGACCAAGGGAGTTCATACTGTAGCCAAGGTTGTGTGTTGTTCTTCAGAGAAAGAATGTGTGTGTTTTCTCCTCATGTCAGCCCCAGTGCCCCTGTGCCCTGGCCTCTCTTCCTCCCCCACTGTGTGCGAGTTTATTCACAGGAAATGCAGGGGAGCCTCATGGGTGGCTGGGCTGATGCGAAGTGACGTGGCGTCTCCAGCGAGCCAGGAACTTAGCATGTCAGGCAGGTCAGCACGGGGCAAGCAGACAGTCGATAAAATATTCAATACAGCACTCCCAGTTCATGGATCTAATACCTCGAAAAGCCCCCCTCCAAAATCCAGAGGAAAAAAAATCATCTTCTCTCCGAGCTCTTCTCTTCACACCGGTTGGCTGGGTGGGTTTATCAAATTCAGGGTGAAAAAGCCTCCTGTCAATGAAGATCTAACTGAGACTGGTAGCAGAGCTGGAGTGGATACATCTTTGCAGGATGTCTTATGGATTTCCAACCCCTCCCTTTTTCCATTCTAGCGGGGGAAAGCTAACCTTATTCAAAGTGAAAGTTCAAAAGTGCGCTGTGACCTTTTCAAGCCTGGGCAACGCTCGAACGACACTTTTGGTCCTTTGCTTTTTATTCCAGAAAAACTCTTCAGGTTAATTTTGCTTGTACTTTCTGTGCACTGCATCTTCCCGAAGCCCCGAGGACGAGAGGAAAACATACGGCAGAGTTTGACAGTGTAGTGAGAGGAGTCTGGAAGGCTGGGCCCTGGAATGTCTCGTGTCACTTTAGCGCAATCAGCGCTAATCCCAATTAGTATCACTCAGCTGCACCGAGGGCGCATCACATCAACTCAGCTTCTGCTTAGACAGTAGCCCTCCGTGGACCGGGCGGATACAGTGAAACACCAGCTGCTATCGGCCTGTTTCGCTGATTAACCCAGACACTAAGATGTTGTTGCTGTGTCTTTTGACTTCCGAGCCGCCGCCTCCTCCTCCCTCTGTTGTCTTCTGGTAGCTTCCGTCTACTTACATTTTTAACAAGCATCTCCTCTGTCTCAATCTCTTTTATTGTGTCGTCTGAGTGTGTGGTATTTTATTACTTACACTGCATAGATTGGTTGAGTACACTGGATCAGTGTTACCCACTCAAACGGTTTTCCTTTCTCCCTCTGAATAATTAATGGAAATGGATGTTTAAGGACAAAGGCAGTGAAGACTCCATTAAGAGGCAAGATGTTGAGAGGTGCTGACTTCATCATTGAGGTTGTTAGCGCCAGAGTTAGTGATTCAATTCAGACAATATTTGAAGACGCCCGCATTTCTGATGACAAAACAGCAAACGGCACTAAGACCTGGAGCTGCTCACTCTTAAACCCCGTATCGTCTTAGCGGTCATCGAGATTTCTGGCGTATAAGCTTTCACTGGACACCTGCATCGGTTCTGGGCAGCCTAAAACATTATTTGTACCAACAAGCTAGCGTGGGCAAGAGGGGTAGGCTGAGAACGCAGCTTTTACGGAGTACAATTGGGAGCTAACCTAAGTGATAAAAATAGCTCGTTTTGGCTGTAAGGGATTTTGTTTTTGCTTTTCCAAAGGCACGTCATTACACATCCCAGAGTATCAGGGCCCAGCGGCTTTCAGATACCTATAAATAAATGCTTTTCTGAGCTTCCCTCTTACTCGCAGACACACGCCGGAGCCAAAGAGATAGACTTTTGTGATGAAAAACATTCCAACACGACCGGCGCCACGAAAGGGAACTGGATGGTGGTGGTAAGGCTTTTAAGGAGGACTCGAGCACCATTTTCACTGCCACCGTTTTCACAGAGAAAGAAGCCCCCTGCACTCTCCAAGGGTTTAGTCTGCTTAGCTGCAGACAGATATGAGCTACACTGTTCTTGAACACCACATGCCCCAGACTTTAAGAAGCAATGAAATTTAAACCCTTACTTCCTCATATGTTTTGGGGGTCAAGAGCAGACTTCTCTGTCCTGGCTGTCCTGCTTTTACGGTTAGAGACCGAATAAGAGACTCTTATCATGTGACACAAGCACTCTTTTCTAGTCTTACTGACCACCCAGAGGAAACCAGGAAGGAAAGCCTGTGTGGGTGAGGGAGAACATGCAAACGCCACATAGAAAGACGTTCTAGCTGGGTTCTAACCACTCCGCCAACTATTAACATTTTCATTGCTTAATTCTAATATTTTGTCTTACAAATAGCAGTTTATAAAGAGACAAAATGATGAGCAGAACTGAGTTTTAGTTTTGGCGTATTAGTGTGGCCCTCCACAGCAGTCCCAGTTTTTCATGCACACACACAAACATCAAAACAGTACAGTTACACAAAAAGAGAGTGGGTAAGAATAAGAATAGTAATCAAAACTAAAAACTAATAGTTCTAAAAGTATTCTATTGGCATCATTTTTGGAAGTTATAAGAGAAGAGGCTGGTGTTGCTGACTTCAGGAATGCTGTCATTTCAGAGTTGTAAACGGAGTTGGCCTTCACCAACAATGGGGCATATTTTGTGAGACGCTGGGAGTCAATAGCAGGCGACCGCCGTGACAAAGGGCCACTTCTCTGGCTCCGTGAGAAAGGCATGTTAGTTCAGCTCTTTGATACAGGACACTGTTTCTCTGACCACCATTCATTACCATGTATAACAGGCAACTCAATGGACATTACGCATTAGGCATAACTTGGGACTCCTACACACAGGCTGTATTATGGAGGCCCGAGAATCGGGCTTCTCTAAACACTCCTAGGTGTCTCATAAAAATGAGCTTCAAGAGTAACAAACAGCCGGCACGAGAAAAAAAAAAATCCTGTGTTCTGCGTGTTCTCGGCTGGATTCGACTCCACTGCCGAGACACGAGCTGTCTCCAAGCCCAGGGCTTTGGCAGCGCATCGGAAGAATAACATGGCAGAGGTATCCACATTTGTTTCCACTTATGTTACATGATCTTTAAGAGCCTAATTTGAACAAATCCCCTGGTTCAACCGCACACTGTACTTTCAGAGAAGGCTCTTAACATATGTACGCTGGGTGTTAATGTCATGCTCAAAGTAAACAGCACAGATGGTCAGGGCTGGGTAGAGCACACCCTATTTCTGGCCTTAACTATGTCTAGTCTTTTATTAAGAAACCATATGAAATGAAATGAGAGCTACGAGGTCTGCTGTGACCCTGTCATTTCTCAGTTGCTGTAATACTTTTCCAGCTCAGTCTCGCAACTTTCTTCATTTTATTATTGAAACCGTTATCGTCACCATTTTGCAGCATAGGAGCTAACATCCCTCACCGTATAGCATGAACTCTAATAATACAAAGCTGCTGCGGAGAGTACTGTAAGAGCCAGCAAATATAACAGCTAAAGCGGACCTGATTAGCTCTGCTTCAAAGACTGAAACCCCAGCAGTTCCAAACTTCTGTTTGTAAAAGGCAGCCAATCAGACGACAGTTGGCTTAAAGGACGAGGAGCTAAAAACAATGTGTTTCACTAGTACTACTATAGTACTTTTAAAATACTTTTTGAAAGTAATACACCCAGAATGAGATCAAACCAAACAAATTCAGCAGTCGTTCACTGTTTGTGGCCTGTGGATGTTTTGTTATTTCACTTTTAGGCTTTAACACACTCAGCACAGCACAGCACAGATCATTAAAAGCACCATGTGAAAGTCAGGACGTGAGGACGATGAAAAAGTGCTTTTAAAAGCTGACAGAGAAGTGAGTGCTAGCACACTGCCCGGGGCTCTTTAACCACAGGAACGCTTCACTTTTTTGTTTTTTTGTTTTGTTGCTGAGACACAGAAGTGTGAGAAATCGAGGCGAAAAACTTGAACCCTTGTCCCTTACACGGAGGGCACACTGTGGCTCCACACCTTACTACGACTCCATAAGCTTTTTCCTTTTATTTCCAAGCAGCCCTCTCTACCTCTCCTCAGCTCGCTGTGCTTCATTTCCCATTGCGATGTGGGTGTGTCTTTGGATCGCGGCACTTCTTCCAGTGCAGCGCGAGTGTGCCACTGCTGTGGGGAATGCCAGCACCGAGGAAGAGGGCGAGGAGAGAAAAGGTGCTGGTGAAATGTTAATGTCTTGTCCTGTTCGATATCCATATCTTTGGTCAGGAAACATCAGCTGCCCCTCCCTGCCATGCTCTGATGCTGTGGGAGTCAACTTTGTGCCATGCATGAGGAGTTCCTCCACCCTGTTGGTGTGTCGTGTTTATATTACCTTCTTGTTGGAGCATGAGCATCATCACGCTCTTTTAGTCCCACCTTTGGCCACTTTGCAAATTTTATACATATATACAACAGACAAGGGTGACTCACAATCTATATATGAGCCTGCAAGTCTACCTGGGCTATAACCTTGAAAGTCATAAGTTTCAGAGACACTTCAGAGACCTCTCACACCAGGAGGGGACCTCTTATTCCTGTTTGTCTGGTCTGGGGTGGAGGTCACATAAAGTTACATGAAAGAATCCTCAGGGTGGCTGGGAGACAAACAGGCAGGGATATGGATGTGTGTGAAAGAAAGGGGCTGGAGGTGGTGGTGTGTGTGGAGGGTGTTAGGGTAATGTCTGGCAGATGACAGATCTGTGAATTCTTTCCTTGTGCCCACAAGGCAAAAGAAGTCGTGGTGTGGCGGTCACATCTTCAGAACACTTACAGTCTTTATCCCACTCTTCTTCCCCCATCCTGGGGGGCTCAGCCTGCTGATTACAACATAGGAGGCTATTCAGCAGCTGCCTCCTCCTCCTCATCTCCCTTCCTTTACACAGACATAACTGTCCTCCACTCTTAACCGATCTCCCCCTTCCTTCTGAGACGATCTGAAAACATATTTTGCAGCGGTGCAAACAGAACGGGAGGGGCGAAAACAAATGCCGGCCTGCTCCATTTATCACATGGCACAAAAGCGGTCAGTTCAACGCCTCGTCCCACTACAGCGTCACACGGTCTTTTAACCCCCCTTCCCCACCGGCCTCGCCCACCTCAAGACCAAAGGATGCTGGATGATACAGCAAAACCGCACAGAGGCACATTCTAAGACACACTCTGCGTTTGACCCAGACAAGCCACCCAAACACAATCTCTCTTAACACTTCAATCAGATTCTTCACCGCTGCACTGATGGCCCCGCCCTGCGGACCGACGCTGGGTTGGCGAATCGTGCACAGTACAATGTGTGTTTTCATTCCCCCCTCACCCCCTATCCACTCAAGCCTGCCTGGCTTTAAACTGCTGTCCTTTTGTTCAAGACAGTTGTAGTCCATGTGTCTGTGTGTAGATGCATGTAGCAGTGGGCTGCTGGGGGCAGGGACAAGGGGTAACTGAAAAAGGGCAGCTAACAAAACTCAATTGTCCTCAGAGTGGTGGTAATTGCATTTGATTAAAATAATGACAGGGTGTCGGGACAGAATGGAGGGTCCCTTGGTGGGAGTGTTGAGGGCCTGACACTGAAACCAAGGAGGGGAGAGTGACATAGAGCACTCACCTGTATCAGCGCATGAGGCCGGGGCACAAGGACAACACCACATGGAAGAGAGAGAGAAAACAGCTCAGTCATGAAATAATCTATTATATATGGCATGTAGTAACAATTTTATACAATATTTCCTTTGCTTACAGGAAAGCAGGCAAACTATTCCATGAAACATTGTGAGATAATTAAAGTGAGTTTAAGAAAATAATCCCAGACAGATAAAGTGGTTAGATCACAATTAATATCATGCCATACTGTTATATGTTACTGCATATATGACAGAAAATAAGGGCAAAAACAAAACAAAAGAAGCAGATTCTAGGGCCGCGTCCCTGAATACATGTCAGGGCTGGACAACCCTGCCACCTACATGGTTAAGTTTAAATAATTAAACATACTGTTAAGTTCAGGGAAGTGACAAGCAGTCACACACCGTGTTCACCTATTCAACTTCTACCGTAATCACACTGAAGAATTTCCATACATGGCTTCTTTTATGTGTTGATGTATTTCTGGCAGTCTCAGAGGACTGATGTAGAGACCTCATAATATCACTCTTGCTCCCTCTTTCTCCACATCAAAACGCAAACTGCTTTCAGGCAGTAAACTCAAATACAGGGCAGCATGAGCCTCCACACTTAGCCATTCTGTCCTTTGCTGTGACCTGCAGCAGCTGGCGGCGCTGTTAAACAGCCTCTGCTTTTGATGCACGCCGAAGCCAGAGAGAATGAAAGGGATAGAAGCTTTACAAGTGGTCCAACAGCACAAAGTGTCTCTGCTCTCTGTAAAAGCAGCGCTTAGGTTCAGAACGGGGGACGAGAGAAAAGAAAAGAGCACAAGAATAAGAAAAACAAGTGTGCGTGTGCGTATGTGTGCGTAGGAAAGAGAGATGTGTGTTAAAGCCACAGAAAATATGATTGCCGGTAGGGATGTCAAGAGTCTCTGAAAGGAGGATGTCTAAGCTGGGCTCAGACTCTCATCTCCTCACACAGCCTCGCCCTTTCCCAGCATCGCTCTCTTCATTTATCCCTTACACCTTCACAGGAAGTTCAGCTTGCCCCTGGAGCAACTTGCCCCTCCTCCTCTCCCAACAACACAATCACAGCAGTGGTTCACACAAAAGGAGAGGCAGCAGTGAGTGTGTTGTGCATTAAGGGTCACAGAGATGTCAATGAGCCTATGAGGTTCTGTGCCTGTCTTCCAGGAGGGAACATCCCTGCATCGCATCTATAGAGGCACTTTAGGCTTCGCTCTAGTAATAAACAGAAAGTACTCAACTTACGTTTTATTCTTAGCTATTATGTTGGGTTAAACTGGACTCAGCAGGATTTGTCGGCACGTCGGATCGTGACAACAGTAAACACTAAAATACATGTTTAATGGACTTCCATTTGATATTTTGTAGCTTCCCTACTGTCGCTCCTTTTTTAGGCAAACAATGGAGCGGGACTCGCCAACCTAGAACAGCAGAAAAAGCAAGCTTCTAACACAGCTGATGTTAGTTTTCATCGCCAAGTATTTTAATGTTTTAACCTGAAAACAAACTCGAAGGAGTGACAGACTAAAATCAGTGACATCAGTGACAGCTGCCTCACTGAGAGGTTTCAGACATGGTTACTCTGGAATGAACGGACTGTGTTTTGGACCTTACTGCTAACCAGTCACCAGCCGTTAGCTTGAGTTGAACAGCAGCTGAACAGATAGTGAAAAACAAACAAGAAAACAATGGAAAATGGAGGGAAAGGCGTTTACAAAGACAGGCTACTTGGTGGGTAAAAAAGAAAGGTTGTGCAACCACGGTGTGTGGGTGATGTAGCAGAAAATCTGGTGACCATCGATCAGAGTTCACAGGTTAATATAATGTATAAAGTCTTGTTATCTGTTGACTGTAGTGCAAATTCTCTAATGAGAACTGAAGCAACAGTCCTGGTGTCCAGCGGCTGGCTCGGGCTCTTCTGTTCCCCCTGTGGAGAGCTGTGTTCGCTTGGGTACTCTGGCTCCCTCTCACAGTCCAAAGACATTGTTGGTTAACTGGCGATTCTAAACAGGACGTAGGTGTCAGTGTAAGCGTGAATGGTTGAATGTTTCTCTGTCGGCTCTCTGACACACTGTGGAGGGTGTACCCCACTCCAGCTCCCACTGTGACCCTGAATTGGATAAGCAAAGAAAGTGAATGGATGGGGAGATAACAAACGAGACCTTGACCTGAACTTGGGTAAAGCCCTGTCAGGTTATCATTGTGTTACACTAAGCTTCACTAAACACTGACCAATACTCTAGGAGGAGTCGTGGTTGCTGTGAATTGTGGACAGACTTGTGAGGGATGCCCCACCATGGTACAAGCTCCCTGCTCCTTTGCTAGCATCCCAGATTTTATGACAACCAAGGAAAGATGGTGGGAAAGTTTAGTTTTGTTACAGATGTGGACAACTTTTCATTAATGTTCCAAAATAAGATACTGGGACTCACAGAGTCCTTCTGGAGCTATGAAACAAACGTCTTTCTGCAGAGAAAGTATTTTACACCGAGCTGCATGTGTTTAAGTGAGAGAACACTACGGGCAACAGAACATCCAAGGTTTACATGGTTTATTCAGCCATGTGTGGCAGCTTGTCCTCTGAGTTCATGCACACTGGGCTTTAAAGTTCAAGGTCCTCTTCGCTGTGCAAGAGGCCAATTTCGCCCTCAGTGTCCAAATATTTACTGTCCAGCAAGTGCAGGCTGTCGAGTACTGAGAAAAGCTGTTGCCTGTCTATTAACTCTTGGCTATATCATTTGCATTGAGCAATATCACGGATTACAAGCATTATGAGGCATAAAAGAAATTCATTACACAAATATTTAGAATGAATGATAATGGCAAATGAGCCACAATGTAGAAAATCATAAAACACTTGAGGCTGTTACACAATACTCAACTTAAAAGTTTATTGGTTCTGTCGCGTCTTCCATAGACATGAATTTACTTAAGTGTCACTGCGGCCTGTATGGAGTTCATTCAATATAGCTTCACTATGTAACCTGTGGGAGAAATGTTATAACGCCTTCTGTGGCTGTGAAAGCAGCCTTAGTCTGAAAAAGTAAACAATCCATTCTTTATTTGTAACCCAACAAAACAATCTAGAAAGATTTGATAAGAGATTTAAACCTGGATTCAGATTTAATAAAAAGCTATCAAGCTCCATCAACAGCTGAGTGTTGTCTACCTCTGAGTAACAGGCTTTCATTCACTGCTGTTAGTTATTATGGTGCATAGTGTAACCACTGAGGAAATGTGACAAATTACTTAAGATACAGAGCTGATTTATGTTGCAGTGCTTCCTGCTGCCATATGAGTGTGCTGTGATGAATCTAATGATGCAAATTCTAAATATTATAGTGATAATAGACAGAAATCCAAACAACACGTCACCGAAGACATTCTCAAATCTTGCAGGAACCCCGGTCAGACGTAGGATCCAGTGTTTGTGGGAATCTCCCAATGCCATGAAAACAGAATAACCAGGCACTGGAGGACTCATTCATCACACTCAATTCAAGAATGAAAATTACTTAAGCTACTTAGAAGAAAGAGAATTTTTAGAATTAGAAAATGTTATTTATTTATTTATTTTAACCTGCAACAAATTACAATTTGGCAGTACTGTACAGTTCTGTCAACTGTTTCACTGAGCAGGTCAGGGTGGGAATAATTTCCATCAATGCTGCCCATTATAGAGACTGCAACACATGATAGCTGCAGGTTTATGATACTCAGACAGTTGATATTTAGTTTGAAATGTATTTTCTGTAATCTTACAATGTTTTTATTATTGTACAGTCTGAGACACATTGAGCATCCTTTCATATTTGTTTCAAGAATGTCCCCATAAACAAACAATAAATATGTAAATAGGTAGTCTATCAAAATAACATTTCAACTATAGTACATATTGTAGACTCAGTGTACTGACTGTGTAGGAAAAAGGATGTTAGAGAGAAAAACCAGGAGTTACTCTCCAGGCTTCTGTCAACAAAGTCAGCAAGATTTGTACGTCTGCGAAACAAAACCCAGGACAACAAATCTCCCATCCCGACCTCAACACCCTGCAACGGTAGGCAGGTTTCTATTCGTTCAACAATATAACACAGCGTCAACATGCTACATTACAAGAGCTTCCTCAGGACTTTCCTTCCTGTCAGAGAGCAAAAGCCATAACCACAGGCAGCGAACACTATCAAATAAACAAATCAAGAAATACTTTTTTTTTTGGAGGCATTTTTAAGCCTTTCTTTAACAGCACAGTGGAGAAAGCCGACAGGAAAGCAGGTGGGATGACACAGAAAATGAATCCAGGTCCTTACAGTCAGATTCATGGGTCACCTGCCCAACCAGGTGACTTTCTTTCATGAAGCCAAGACAATCGGCCTCCGCTTCGCATGGTTTGAATCTGTGCTCTCCGTCATTCTCCTTTTCCGACTGGAACCCACCTCCTTCCCACCTCCACTTTACACTCTTCACCACCACCAGTGTCTAGACTCCAGGGGGTCTGGTCCTAAATCCTATCACTGCTTGGATTTCATTCGGCCACGACGGGTCATCGGAGTCTAAACGCCAAACACATGAATTTCTCTATCACAATGAGTCATGTTCATTTCTTCCAGGTGATATCTCCTTATTGAAATGACAGAAAATAATCAAGCTGATATATTAAGATAGTTCTACAAGCAATGTCCCTATGGATTACAAATGCATGTACACATTTCCAAACAGCATCTGAAGGACAGGGTGAATATGGAGGGAGGATCTCTCGGCCCACAAAACTGATTTATTGCATTTCTAGTAGCAAAAATTAGGAATGACTTTCTTTAAGAGGGTTAAAGAAAGCTAAGGAGAATGGAGCAAAAGAAGAGAGGAACAAAGGATGGAAGAACTGAGAGAGAAGCAGATAAAAGCAATAACTAGACGAAGAGAATTAGAAGTTCCTGACTATCAACAACAGCGGGACAGTGTGTACGTCAGTGAGTCTTTGAAGGTGAAAGTCTCAGCAGATGAAAATGGAATAAAAGGGTTCAGATTCTTCTGAGTAACAAAGGATCTGAGATACTAAACTGTTTTTATGTCTGCTGAAATTCCACAACTGCACCTTTTGTTATTTGTCGAAGGAGGGAAATTATTAGAGCTCCCTTTCCTCACAATGAATCATCAGATTCAGTGAATCATTCCAGCTGCCAGACAAAATTAAAAAAACTAAAAAGCCTTCCTCTGAGTGTGTGAAGGCCAGGACAAGCCAGCTCTTGAGAGAGAGACAGACTGGACAGCAGTGCTTGGAAGCTTCTGGAGTGTTTTCCTGGCTGAAGCTCCAGTCAGACTCCTCGGTGTCCTTCAGAGTAAAAACAAAAACATTTGAAGTGTACAGCTCACAGCTAGAGAACATCTCTTATTTGTTATCACTTATGCTCCAGGCCCAGTTTACATTCTCCTGAGTGCGTCCACTGGGTTGTTCATCCGGAAATTTGTCCCCTACACCCCCTCCTGATTTAGATTTGGGGAGCAATAAAACTTGCTGAGTTGTTGCCTTGGACAAATAAACTGACCAAAGTGTTGATATAGAGACGTCTGAAAGAAACAAAAAAAGGAAAAAAAAGGAGGGCGAGGGGGGGGGGGCATGTCAGGAGGAGAGAGACAATGATAGCTGCTGGTCTCTCACTCCCTCCTGTTAAAGTTTCCGGCGAGCCAGTAAACATGGCAGCGTCTGTCTCCTGTGGGAGCTAAGGGAAATGTGTTTGTGTGAGAGTGCGTTGTTGAGTAGATGTGTGTGTTTATGGATGTTTGTGTGTGGTGATGTGCTGCTTGTCGGTGCATGTATGCATACACTGTCTGGGTGCTTGTCAGTGTGTGTGTGTGTGTGTGGAGGTCAACATTTCCTCTCTGTGAGGGAGTTGTACTGAGGCCAAATGCCCAGCTGCTCATAGGTGTCTGTTTACAGACTGATTCAGGCCTAACAGGGAAGACTCACACTCACACGCACACGCCTTGTATCATTCTCAGAGAATTCTCACAAAGAATGCAACATACAAGGTTTGCAAACTGATGCCGTGCGATTTGTTTGTAAGAGTGCACACTCAGAACATCAGGTATTTAACCACATTAGGACATTAGTAATTACATCACCTGAAACAGTTACAGACATGGCACTTAAACACAGTGATTTCAGGATTTACTTGTTAGACCACCAAGCATGTTCTGTAGTTAAATGGTTTGCTCAGTTACTCGGAACAATGTGTAATTCTGACTGACTTTGACGGGCACATTTGAAAGCTGGACACAAATATCTACTTGTGTAAAAGTGCCTGTAGTATAATGTAAATACACTGAAGTGTGCTGACGTCAGCGCGCGATTATTCTTCAAAACGAGTTTCACAGCAGCAGTGAGTGCACATTGGTCCCACGTCTCTCGTAGACGGTGAGATGCGATGACTATGAAGGGTAGAGCGCGTCACATTTGCATCAGTTTTCATCAAAAAACCACCGTTTTTCCACAAGATGTACAGCGTCTGTACTGTGAGACGCCAGGTTATCACAATACTGACAGAGACGACTCACAAAACTCATCACACATAGATTCTTCTCAAAGTGCTGCTTCACATGGAAATGCACAGTTAGTGTTGTGAAGGGACAGATTTCATCCAGACACATAATCAGTCCATGAAGCGAATCCTAACCTAGTACCTTAAACATAATGGTTCGTATGCAGGACTTTTCTGCTCTACCCGAGCACTCAAAGTGCTTTATACAACTTCATTCACCCATTCATGCAAGCACTTTTTTTCTATGCTTTTCCTAAGTAACTGCTTCCTATCCAACATTCACACTCGATGGGTCCATCACAGAACAACTTAGGTTAGTATCTTGCCCATTGAGACTGGAGCAGGGATCAAACCACCAACCTTCCAATGAATACCAGACCTGCTTTTCCTCCTGAGCTGCAGCCGAACCAGAAGCAATCCTGAGTCTCCACACTCACGGCCTTTAAGTTTACCTGTGTTTGCTGTACTGCAGGCAGTGACTATAGGCCCAAAACAACATTCCTTGATGGGACTTCATTTTTTCACATAATAGTGTGTAATACCTTGATTGTGGTCTGCTTGTTTTATTTCATCAGATTAAATAAGAATTTTCTGAGAATCATTTAGAGAAGCAACAAGCTCGATCAAGTCATGTGTTCTTCACATCAGAAAAACAAATTTGAGTGAACATAAAACAATTCAAACAAAAGTTTTCCTAAATATTATAATCTAATATGTCTATGTGTTTTGGACTACATATTTAGCCGTACATAATACACCGGTTAGTACTGACACTAAATGTCAGTAAAGTTCTGAAAGGAATAACACATCTTTTTCTTCAAAGAAGGTTTAGTTAGAAGGGACAGAATATATATTAAATATCTCTTATAAGTACAGACCAAAAATAAATCACAGGTATCAGAAAAATGTTTTATTGTGCATTCGTATACTGAAATACTGAAAAGCACAGCTGAAAAGAACTTTCTTACAGATTAAGATTTCCGATTTTGTGTGCAGTAAGTTGTGCACAAAGTGAGTACTAATAGCAAGTCGGTCACTGTGCAAAGAGCACTTCAGACTTATTGTTACGTGGTGCAGTTAGAAAGTCACACAGCTAAAAATCATAAGCCATACTGGAGCTGGGTGATCTCCCCTTCATTAGCAGGTCTGCACCTTTTCTGTGGATGCTGCTATTCCAGAAACTGCACTTTTTTTCATTCTGTTCAATATATTTTTCTGTTTATCCAGAGGCTACTTTTAGCTTCTGGTTGGCCACCACAGCAGGTAGCGCTGCATGTTTGATGTGGCAGATTTTTATGCCACATGTCCTTCCTAATTCAATCCATAAGGGACTAAACTAAGTACCTGATTATTATCTTATTTTATCAGGTTAATGTGTAACCAACTAGGCTCTTGAGGAACTTTACAATATATAAAAATAGTACATATTTAGATTTCTATCCTATCAGGACTTCATGTATACCTGTTGCTTGTAGAGTCCTTATGTTGATATAAATAACAAACTTGACATCAAACAGATTTTTTTCTAAACCATCACTAGTTTTTTACTGATTTGAATTTTATTCCTATATGTACATGATGAAAGTGTCAGTATGTAAGTTATTGAACATGAAGTTCTTCCTCTTTCAGCACAGCTTAAATACATATGTACAACATCACACTGAGACTAACGATGATGAAAGGACGTTTTAACCAAGTTAGGGCAGATAATCCTCTATGAGTGAGACACTTGCGCCTCACATGAACGGACAGAAAGAATCACTGTTACTTTTCCTTTTTTGTCATAAATAACATTTCTGAGAGGACACGGAAATGATTTCAAGTGATAACGAGACTTAACAAGAATTTTGTCTTGTTTTCTGCTCTCTCCTTGCCAACACCAGACCCCGTGATTCTAGTCTAGCTATTTAATTTGGATCTAAATGATGATTTGTGCTGTGTGTAAAAAGATCTGTGCTAAAAGATCAACTACAGTATGTCAGCAATATGCAGTAGACAGCCTGAATTCAAACAGAGAGGACCCATCCTACTGGTCTAATTTAATTGAGCAACAACTAAAACTGCTTCTTGGAACTTGCTGTGTCTAAAGTTTTAATGAAATTAAAATTCATTGCCATGTTAAATAGTATCCTACATAATGCTTACAATGTAGCAAAAGACAGTTACAGAATTTGTCAATGTATCATATTAGACTTTGTATTAAATTCCCTTCAGTTTTGCTACATCGTATTCTATGTAGCAAAACTTGCTACAAAGTTGCAGGGCAGCCTGGCTTTTCTCATTAAAAGTTAGACCTTGTCGCTCTTACATATGTTAATTGGTAAGGGGACTGGAGGAGTGCGAGCGGGCTTAGAGGGAAACCTGGACGATTAGAATTACACCTGTGTGTATGTGTGTGCGCTGTATAGTGACACACAGCTGGGGTTAGAGAGACTGATTCCAGGTAATATGAAGTGAAATTCAAATTGCAAAACAGAAACAGATTTTTTCAATATTTTGGTAGAAACCGTGTGTGTGTGTGCGTGCGTGCGTGCGTGCGTGCGTGCGTGCGTGCGTGTGTGTGTGTGCGTGTGTGTGCGTGCGTGCGTGTGTGTGTGCGTGTGCGTGTGTGTGCGTGCGTGCGTGTGTGTGTGTGCGTGTGTGCGTGTGTGTGTGTGTGCGTGTGTGTGTGCGTGTGTATTAAGGGTATAAGGGTTGCCCTTATGTTTTTAACTAAGGCCTAGTTTGGAGGCACACTGGTGCACACACACACGTGACATGACCCTGGCTGACGGCTGATGACTGAGGCCTCTTCAACAACACACTTCTGACCTTTAACCCCTCACCCCTCAGACCAGCCTCCATTACCTCACAATTATATCCTACAAATGGTTTTCCCTAGGAAGTGCGCACGTATGCTTGTGTGTGCTTGTGCGTCAGTGTTAGTCCTTCTTTTCATTTCTTTCTCTCCTTTTACCTTCTTTCTTCCTTCGTCCATGCCTTCGTTGATCCGTTTAGTTTTCACGGACTTTCTTTAACCATCTTGGTTCCTCCATTTTAATTCAATTTAATACACTTGTATTTGTATATAGCAAGACACATAGGTGCTTCTATGTCCACTATGCATCATCTTTTTCTGTTTAATTCCTTCTTCCATCTGTTTTTTTTTTTTTTGCTCTCTTGTTAAAATTCCTTTCATTCATACAGATTTTTTTAGGAATAAAATTTCTCTTTTTTTAATGTTTGACTACTTTCTGACCCAAATGTTCATATGAACAAATAAAACAGTATATTTCCATAAAATCAAAAACAATAATTTAGCCATACACATACATACACATATACATATATGGATCAATGTTGTCAAGTGAATGCATCCACATTTAGATTTTGGACAGATAATGTTTTCTTCAGAGACGAGAGCACCCCAGGATACTGATTTGGCCTGAACCCCCAGAGGTCATATGGTCTGACCTTTAGGAAACAGTCAGCAGCAAGCCCACAGGGTTGCAGGTAGATTAATGCACACACACACACACACACACACACACACACACACACACACACACACACACAATGATATGACGAGTGACATGTCAGAGAGCAGCAGCATGTGCACATATGGATGGCTTGAGGGGAAATCAAGCTGTCGCCTCTCAATGAACTCTAACAAAAGGACTATTGAAAATAACAAGACGGGCTCTCACAGTGGCAGTTCAAGAAAAAAAAGTTTCCCTTTGTTAGTCATGGCAACTTCTCAGTGCCGTGCCATTCAAACACCAGATCCTCTCAGCGGTGCCAAACAGGTTTTACAAGGGTTCACTGCACTTTGAAGAGAAGACCACTGGGTGCAGGTATCAGAATACTAACATCCGACTTTGGCATCTTAGCCTGAAAACATTTCTGATGTTGCATATCGCAACAATGACGTTTGTTGCACATTACGATGCTTTAAAAAGAATACGGTTTCCTTTCAAACGTCTGTGCAGATGATTTTTACATCAGTACAACTACCCAGTGGTTATTCTTGGGTTTTACATAGCCATATAAAAGTCTTAAACTTGCTGGAGTGTATGCTTGCGCTCTTACATAGGAAGTGTCGGGGATCTGGCTTGGGTTCAGTGCACTTTATACTCCTACCACAATGTTTATTATTTCAATATTGGTCAAAGATTGGAATCCCATCCCTAAAACACGCATGGGTCTAATCATTTTCAAGTCCAACTGAGGTCTTGTACTGCCATCAAATGCACAAAACTGTCTGAGCAGGAAAGTTTTCAGGGAGGGGGATGCCCGATTGGAAACTCCGGCATCAGTCTGCCTTTATGTTACATGATTGAGCTTCTTCGTTCTCTGCACTGCTTCCCATAAGATCTAACTTAAGGCCTTCATCCAGTTCCCAACACAGTTTTCCACTTAAAGGCCACTTTTGAGTTGAGTCTGTGCACTACCTAAAGATGCAATTTCAACTTTTTAGGCACTAAAAGGTACTGGTAACACAATACCCTCATCAGGATTTTCAAGTACAAGCTCAAGTACAAGCGGCGCGCGTGTGTGTGTGCACGGCTTTATGTCTGACCAATGCTATAGACGGATGGGATCATCAATTCTTATTTAAGGCCATTTCATTTCATATGACACCCTCTTATTACAATAAATTGACTGGTCATAGCCGTTTTGCAACGGATGTCGAGTTGGTGTGTAATTTCCCAGTGGCTCAATTTAAGATAATGGTATATTGTAAGAAGCAGAAAGAAACATAACCTTTTTGCCTCAGCAGCGTTCAAACATTCAGTTAGGCATGATATATGGGCTGAAAACATTGACAATATCAGAATTTTCAAAAGTGGTGGAGAGAAAATAAACAGTGGGGACATGAGAGAGGGTGAAGGAGCACACACAAATATCAATAAACACTCCTCTTCCGTCTTGGAAGCTTCCTGCTTTATTTGATTAGGCCGAAGATGGAGGGAGGGTTGGGGGAGAAAAAACAGCAGTCATGCTCTTTTGCTTTTCTTCCTCCTTTCCCTTCCTTCACAATCTCTAGCCTCTCCTTAATGGGAATGGGAAGTTTGGGAAGTGGAGGAGAGGGGTGGGCTGCAGCTAGCCTCAGCCTAACCTCCCCCATCTGGACCGGAGGGGAGGGGGCAACTTGCCAGCCTCTAGGCTACTCCCCAACCCTTCCCAGCTGTTGGCTGTTCAGGGGCAGAGCCCAACCCCCTCCCCACCCACCACCCCCAAGTGTGTGTTTTTGGTGGGCTTGAGAAAGCATTTTTTCATAAACAATTGCCATATCCTCCACCAGCTGTTGACCCCATGGCTCCTGTCCCTGAGCAGAGCTTGGGAAGCAGGCAGAGTGGAATGGTTTTCATTTAGGAGACTCTGCTTTGCAGGGGAGACTTGCTAAAGGGTGCTTGGCCCCAGTACTGTTAGCACGCTAGCTATAATACACAGCCTAGATAGGTCATTGGTTGGGGGCACGAGATGTTAGCTGATAGTAGCCACAGTGACAGCACCTTGTGTTTTGAGGATCTAGCTGGGGGCTCAAGGTGCTTAGACTCAAGTGGCTTCAATATCTGTTTGGCAGAAACGATCTTACTAGAACTGATGCTAAAACTGATCCTTTTACTGTTGCATTCTTTAGCTTTTTGGTAACCTGGGGACAAAAACAAGCTGAAATTGAAATATTACAAATGTCCAGGAGTTTTTCTGTGACGCTGAGCAATGATTGCACTTTCTTTGCATGAAATCAGTAATTTTGTAATTATTTTTTTGCTCTTCTGAGCTGCAGCAGCTTGAACGAGGATTCAAACTCTACACCACTGGTGTCAAACATAAGGCGCTCGGACCGGAAGGGGTACACTAAACAGTCCAGTCTGTAGAAAATATTATTTACCTGTAGTCTGGCTGTGTAGTTATAGCTCTTTCACAACAGTGTCTATTAAATTCTGTATTGGGAAAAAAAGGACATAAACCACATGCGTTCCTGAAACATTGGCTCAGTGTGGCCCAGAAGTCCCTCACTTTAAAGATTTACCTGAAGATGCTGGTCGTCAATAATAATAATAATAATAATAATAATAATAATAACAATGGATTGGATTTATATAGCGCTTTTCAAGGCACCCAAAGCGCTTTACAATGCCACTATTCATTCACTCTCACATTCACACACTGGTGGAGGCAGCTACGGTTGTAGCCACAGCTGCCCTGGGGCAGACTGACAGAAGCGAGGCTGCCATATCGCGCCATCGGCCCCTCTGGCCGACACCAGTAGGCAAGTAGGGTAAAGTGTCTTGCCCAAGGACACAACGACCAGGACAGAGAGCCCGGGGATCGAACCGGCGACCTTCCGGTTACAGATACGCTTCCCAACCCCCTGAGCCACGGTCGCCCCCAATAGGCAATCCCGGGGGTTTGCTACCGGGCCTCGAGAGACCATAATTTTTTTTTAATAATTGCGTGGAATGAGTCTTGCGTTGAATGTTTTTAACAGGCAAAAAATACTTCAATAAGTAAATGTTACATTTTTTTCACTGATCCGAAAATTGATCCGATCTGTGACTTAAAACCGTGATCCGATCCGAACCGTGAGATTTTTGGTCCGTTGCACCACTAGTTTTCAATAATAAAAAGGTGAACTGAACTGACATCTTTCTAAAGGTTAATGATTGCCTGGCCAGAAAACAAAAATTCCTGCTGCCTGAAGGGGATCGACTCTATGTAGCAACTAACATAGCATACTATAAGAAAACCAAGTTCAGCTTTAGATATATGCTCATGCATCTACACTGGGAGTGCTCCCAGGAAACAACAACAAAAGAGGAAAAAAAACAAGCAAACAAAAACGCTGCACAGTGCAGAGTGCCAAACGGGAAACAACAAAATACGCCATCGCCGACAAACATCTACCACCTCCTACTGCCGTGTCCTAAAAGAGCCGTCCCATTGAACGCGTTGATGAAAAATGGATTGCATGCTTGCCAGTCAAGGTGAGTACAGGTGCCAATGCACTATGTATAAAATCAGATGGCATGTTTGTGCTGATGCAGTATGTATGAGGCGGCTGGGCCTCATGCAACATTCAGCACGCTGGGGAGGCCGTAGGTGAGGCCAGCACAGCCTGCAGCCAAAGACGTCCGCACCTCCGAGTGCGTATGTGTGAGCTCAAACTGAGCTTTGTCACAGCTGGCTGGTGGATCCACACATTTAGAAACACAACTGCGATGAGACTCACGCAACTGCAAACACGCCTCAGCTCAGAGGGCCTGCATTACACAAAAAAGCTATTTTTCTACTTGTTTCATAAAACACATGCAAACGCACACAGGAACACACCCAGACAACATGCACACTTTGGCCTGGCAGACAGTCTTTGCTCGGGCATCGCATTTGAACTTTCACCTCAAGTGTCGAACACACACACACACACACACACACACACACACACACACGATCGCTTTCTTTGTACTGGTCTGCCTTGGAATTGCATGGTAATACTTCATTATGGCAGCACTGTAATTTAGGGGGAATGAGCACTTCAAACGAACGGCAACCCACACACAAGCACACAGACAGGGTTACTGTAAATGTGTGTAACCTAGAGTTCTGCTGGGACCAGAATCAGGGTTTTTTCCACAACATTCCCAGAACACTCCAAAATACACCCGGACAGTAATCAGAGGCACGCTGTGAGGTTATAATTGTTGGAGCTGATTACAAAGTGGAGAGTAATGATTCAAATTGGGAGAGGAGTGCAACACAGACTTGTACATAGCAAAATGTGAACTCGGGGACACAGGGTGTCAGCAGGGTTCACATTATTAAGCCTGCCTATAGTAAAGTTACGCTGGAATAAATTACGCTTGGTGGCTCTTTGAACTTTGCAAAGATGGACCTTCTTCCTTGCCCGCAAATCACTTGACTGTGGTGTGACGTTCTTCTGTGAGATTCACATGAAAAGTTTAGCTTTCAGCTTGTTAAGACAAATAAACCAAATGCTGTTCAGGCAGGTAGCTGTATGTACATCCAAGTATTTAAGAAGGTGACACAGTTTGGTTACTTTTGTCTTTACGTGTGGTTACATTCGATTTTGTAAGTGAATCGTTCAAGGTGTGATTGATAAGCACAGGTAACAAAATTATCACATTACTTTTAAATAGTCTCTGCTGTAGGCATACAAGCAGTGCGTCTGTTTCTTCGATGACATGTTGACATATTTAATGACATATTGAGGAGACAAAAGGTCTGGAGTTGATTCCAAATGCAGAACTTATTAGTGAGCGCTGAAATTTTAGGAGAGACAGAAATCAACAATTAAGTGGAATCTTACAAAGAAAGGAACGTGCTGTTGAGCTCGACGACACAAAAATGACAACTGAAGAAAGCTAAAGTGAATTCTTTCCTTGGTAAAGAAAAATCCCCTCACAGGATCGAGCCATTTCACGAATACTCACGCAGGCTTGTTGTGGTCAAACTCTACAATCAAGCAATGCCTTCATACGTGTAAATACAGAGCGTTTATGCCAAGGGTTTACATGCAAACCACTGGTAACAATCAAGAAGAGAAGGGCCAGATTACAATACCGAAAAAATCTAGAAAAAGAAGGACTTAACATAATCAATCAAACATGGTGGAGATGTATGGCTGCCAGTGGAACCAGTACACTAGCAATTGTCCCAAGCGGATAGGATGTCACATTGCAGTAATGATAAATACTCCCCCAAAATATAGGGGTAAATGCAAATCTGGAGCTTCTCAAGGCACAGAAAGGAGTCACTTAAGAGACCACAGTCCTAATTAGCATGCTTACTTTTCCCAATACAAATCTGAGGGCAGAGGACCCACAAACAAGCAGTAACTGAATGTGGCTCCATTAAAGCCCTGGCAAAGCATCTTTAGGCAGGATACTTTGGTTATGTCACTCTCTCTGGATTCCACATAGTTGGCGAGAAAAACTTGCAGACTACTTAATACTTTTGGACTTATGAAAGCGCATATCACACATAAGCGTGCATGCATTTACAATTCTGCATGATAGTGTATGGATAAAAGAAATGTTCTACTTGGTTATTAAGGAAATGTTGTGTCTATTTATTCATTTGGTTTAAGCAAAGATCCCCTTCATCCCCTTAATGTGCTTCTTATTTATGTTTATGTCTTGATGCAACTGTTCTTGTGATTTGGTGCAATATCAATAAGAAACCTCAGCCAGAAACAAGATCAAGGTGGGGCGGGGTCTGCCATGACCGGCTGAGGGGCGAGGAGAAAGAGGGAAAAGGAGAGTATAGGCACACACTATAGGAGAGAAGTGGTTTATAAAGGCATGTGGAGTGAAAGAGGTGAGAGAGAAGAAATACTCAGTGCATCACAGTGTATCACAAGCCTGACGGTTCAGGTTCACCTGCTCCAGCCCTAACTATCATCTTAATCACAAAGGAAACATAGAGAGGGCGTCTATGGCACTACAAGAACTTGTACAGAAGAATTTTAATTTGCAAATGAGGAGAAGCTAAAATGGGAGAAATATGATCTCTCTTTCTAGTTCTTGTCAGAACTTTCACCAGGTATCTGTACCTATGAATAACACATAACACACATGCACATAGACAGGACTTCAATTCACACTGTCTCAAACATGCTGCACAAGAGGTCTACGTAATGACAGGCTGTCCTCACAAATTCACTGTAATGTTCAAATGAGCTGGAATTGAGAATAAATGATGCAGTATGGGCATCTGTGTGAGACCGTGCACATCTCTAAAAACTCCCAGCCTAAAGCAAAACATGTACAAGTTTAATGATAATGCAATATGGAAACATTTACTGAAAATCACATGGATTACATAATGGATATTTACATGTGAAATAAGATTGGATACTTTGAATACACAAAAATACAACTTTAGGGACTCGTTATTACAGACAAGATAAATTTATTGGTTACTGAAACCAGCCGTCAACACATAATACTGAGGTGGTCCAGGATACAGTAATCCTGTTTGACACACGTGCACCACAACAACTGAAGGGTTAAACTGAAAGGTGAGAATCTTTCATCTCTCTCAGTTCAGAAAGAAAAGCTCTTCTTTTAGCTGGGCCAACACTGTAAGGCAATACCTGGTATCACAGCAGTGAAAGCAGTCTGGGTGAAAACTATCGAAACACTTTACATGGACACCATTAAATACATAAATAAAAACTAGTGAAGTGTTTTGGCTCCAGGTCACAACAGGCACTGTTATGATGCAGGAGCTCGACACCTGATGACAGGCTACGGCGGGAGCTTTTTTCCTGCTGGTTTGTTGAGAGTACAGCGACGTTCATAGTAGCGCACGGCAGAATTCTTATTACTCACCAAAGCAAATGTTCAGAAAAATGTCATCATGAGCTGCCAATGCAGACTATTTCCATTATCATCACCTAATAGGGAAGCACTCCTACAAGGTCATTTCTATAAAAAATTGTAATATCTGCTTATGCCAGACTGTATGGGCAGGAAACTCTGGATGAGTCTCATATTGTCGATTACTCTGCAGACACGAGTGCACTTGTGCACTTCCTCTCTCATTCTGTGACCCTTCTTTCCATCTCGTCCTAAGATGGACGTATAATATGTGCTTTATTCTCTGCCTAAAGGGCAAATGCTGTAGAGTGTGCGCTGAATATGTTTGTGCGAGTTCCTGTGCAGAAAAATTGAATCACAATAGATGCAACTGAGCCCAATGTCCTGTGGTTCAGTCCCCAGTGAAAGCTGTGAGGACTGTAACTGCTCCACATGAGGCAGCTGATATTCGGAAACAGAATGAATGTATTTCATGTATATTTAATAGAACCTAAGAAATAATGTACTTGTTGGTGTTAAGTGTATAACATGTACTCTTAAAAAGCTCAATTATTTTAGGCCATATCATATTTTTCCCATTGTTAAAGCAAATGACCTCTCCATCACCTTTCTCGGGAGTTACACAAATTATAATATAATATAGAGATTTAGTAGCTACTTTATTAACTTTTCCTGCTTGTTAATGGTAACAAGAAGCTCTTTCAAAAAGTATATTAGGAGGCTGCAACTCAATTTATGCAGACTGGGTCAACAGGTTAAGCTACAGTTGGACCAAATGCTTGAATGGGCAAGAATCCTGCTCTGCTGTATGTTACACTCCATACATTTGGAGAAACTAGCTTCAATTTTAACTTTAGGACTCATTTCTTTAATAGTAAATGTTTAATTTGGGTGTGACATCTTTGTGATTTCTGACTCTGTGGAAGATTTTGTTTTTACGTCCACAACAGCAATGCCTTGTTTCAATTAATTATAGCACAAAGCCGGGTTCTCCCATACTCCTGTTTACAACAGAGTCTGTTGGGCAGCTCCAAACATCACCACCTAACATGCCCATTCATTTTTAAAATGTTGACCTGTACAGTTATAGGCTATAAATGGATGAGCGTCCCTTCTGAGTGGCTGAAGGAAAAAAGGAATTTTTCTGGAAGATGACCAACGAACTTTATTTGCCAACCTGACCTCAGACCCCTACAAGCAGCATGGTTAAAGTTGTGACTGGTGCACCATTGACACAACCCTTCTATTACAGGTTCCCGGCTGAAGCACCTGATGGATAGGAACAAAAGGAAAAATATAAATATGGCCTTGGTAAATTACTGTATTAAGTGGTATAAAGACTTTTTACAGGTACTAAGACAGTTTTTCTAATACATCTAATGATTTTATTTAAGCGACTTGGGTTCAGGATGGCTACTATCTATAAGGCCATAACAGAACAAAAACAAATGGTCACACAAACAGAAAGGCAGAAAAGTAGAAAGCTGTCCATCTTCCTTTCTTCCTCCTCCTCCTCCTCCAACTCCTCCTTCCGCCTGTCCTCTTCTCTCATACACCAATGATAAAACAATGGTTGGGTAGTGAAGAGAGGGGGAAAGGTGGAAGGATGGATGGATGGATGGATGGATGGACAATGAAAATGATGCATGCTTGTGAGGAACAAAAGCAAAGCAAATCAATTGAACTGAGGTGACTGGCAGAGCGAGGACTTCTGTTTTTTAGGAATAACCTGCAGGAGACAAACAGGAAATAAAAACAAAAAAAGTTTGCCTTTAAATCTTTGCTGGTGAAATAGATGTCAAATTTTGATAGCATACTCGTTTTTCCTCAGGATGCATATCGAGGGTTGGAGGGTGGATGAGTGAGTAAAGCATGTAGTTAGTTTGAGTACATATAACCCCAAAGACCCCCGTTTGTCCTCAGCAGCTTCTCTTGTAGCCTAAAATGTTCGATGAGACGGAAACATTGTTGCAACTTTTCACCATTTGCACAGTTTATGACGGAGCTGGAGGAGTGCTGCACGGGATTGTTTTTTTAAATTCCAATTGTATAAATCTTAAAGGCCAAATTAAACTTGACTTTCTGCAGCATTATCAGCAAGCTCAGAGTAAAATGTAATTTGAACTGTGACCAACCAGAACAACAAAATGAAGATGAGATGTTTGTGTTCATATTAAACACACCGACCTGCCCAGCACAGAAAGGTTCGAGTGGACATCTGTTTGAGGGTCAAACACATTCTTTAGAGCAAATGAAACTGGTTCCCAGTTTAAAAAACAATCAAGTCTACCTTTAAAGAGCCCTTTGGCTTTTCTATGACAGCTTTTGGGGTTAGTAGTAAAGAATTTTTGGCTATGATAACGCTCACAGGTTGCCACTAGCATGGTTAAACCACTCTCGAGCAACGATATTGCCCACTTACTGATGCCGACCTTGGAACGGACTACATGCAACTAAACCGAGGTAAACTGTAATCAGCAAGGTGAGTAAAAAGATTAGTAATCACGGAGGAGTTTTGGCAGAGCTGCAGGCAACTGGAATGCAGCAGTGCTGACTGGGAAAACACAACCCCCTCATTTAGCCTGATGGAACTGTAAAGTAGCTAACACACGCAGGGGCAATTGTGGCTGTTTGTGTGTCACTATGTGTGCTTCATTAGCGTGCACCTTGGCGTTGTGTATTTCTTGTGCGTGAGTGTAATGGGTACCGTGTGCTTGCTGAGGTCTTGTTTGCCCATCTTAAGTCAATTAAAAGGAAATAAGGCGGCTCTGACCGGCCCGTGAACCAGCTCCCTCAGCTGAGAGCATGTCTGCACAAAAAATACACACACATACACACACACACACACACACACACACACACACACACAGGCTAACACAGGGAGGCTGATAATGCTCCACTACTGGCAATCGACCCTGTGCCCTGCTGTGTGAGAAACAATGGCTCTGAGACTGGGTGAGCACGTATATGTGCACACACGTGTGTGTTTGTGAGCGCCTGTGTGCGTGGCTGCTTGTGTGTGCAAGTTTGCGTTAAGTACGGCGTGTCTGACAAGGCTTCAGAGGGAAACAGTTTAAGACAATATTAGACACAAACACTGAACACACATGCACACATTCCTGCTCTTTCAACAGAGAGCCAAAGAACACAATTGCATCCTACAGGTAGGATCGGCAGCACAAAACACGCAGACACACTGCGCCTTGTTAATCGAAAGCTTTGGCTTGTATTGTCATTAAGCTGAAACGAATTACTGAAAAAACACTGGTCTAAAACTACATCCTACAGTTGTGGTTAGAAGTTTACATACACCCATCATGGGCATGAATGTCACGGTAATTGTGGGCTTTTAATGATTTCTTTGAACTCTTCTTTTTCCAGGGTGGAATGATTATACAGCATACATCTTTAATGACTTCATAAAACAAGGATTACATTTATTTTTTAAATTTCACTAAACTACACAGGGTCCCAAGTAACCTACTAACAGATAAAGGCTCCAACAAACAGCACAGCTATAATAAGCAGAGCGCTCACTGACAGACTGCAGCGATCACAGGCTGCATTGTAAAAATGACCTCACAGGTGTAAAAGCAGAAAAATTTGAGTTTGTCATGCTGTCTACATCTGCCTGCAACCTCTCTCCCATCCACCTGTCCCACTGCTCCGCCTCAGTCCTCAGCTCTGCTTTTGCTCTGATTGGTTCTCCACACTCTGAACTCTGATCAGCTTCACTTCCCCTGCTGCTCTGCACAGCCAGCAACCCTCCGCTTCTCCACGTGTCCGTGATCCGCTCTGTCACAGCTCAATATTCCACCTGCGCTCCATTCAGCCGCCAATGATTATTCATCTTTTATCTAACTAGTCTGTTTATCAGTAATGGCTAATATTGCTAATAGTTCTCACAGCAAGAAGGTCCTGAGTTCAATTCCACCACCAGGCCGGGGTCTTTCTGTGTGGAGTTTGCATGTTCTTCCTGTTTGTGTGGGTTCTCTCCACGTACTCTGGCTTCCTCCCACGGTTTAGGTTTGGAAAAAACATTTTTTTATGTTGATTCCTATTAGGTGTACCCAGGGTTCCTTTGTGCAGCGTAGTTTGTCACCGTGTTTAGTAGTTATGCTTCGGGTTGGTTCCTGTGTGAGTTTTACTTCCCTCCATGGTGATGTAGATCGTCTACACCTGTGTCTCATTCCCTCAGCTGTTTCCACTTCACCGATTACCCCATGTGTAAAAATAGCACCGTCTTTCTTTCAGTCTTTCTCGTAGCAACTTTGTGTGATTCTCTCGGTGTACTCCTGTGGCTAGTGGGATGTTTTTCTGTTGTATTTTGGGTTTTCAGCCTAAATAAAAACTTCTATTTGTACCACAAGAGCAGTCACCTCAAGGCACTTTACAGGTAAAGACCCTACAATAAGACAGAGAAATCCAATGACCTCAAAGGAAACACTGGGAAGGAAAAACTACTTTTTAACAGGAAGAAATCTGCAGCAGAACCAGGCTCAGGGGAGGAAGTTTATATTTGTTTAATCTGTACATTGAAGGACATATCCTCGTCTGAGTTTCAGCACTATGAAGACACTTCTTACTAGGGTATATTGCCATGGTAACTTGGCTGTAAACAGTTTTGTAGTGTTATAATCCAAAAACAGGGCAACTAATTTGTGCCTGCTGACTCGATATCAAATTGAACAGTAGACAAAACCTACATTTGTATCTTTATTCTTATTCTGTATTTATACATGCTCTCAAAGCATTAAATACCAGCTGAAAGAATAACAGAGCCGGACCTGATTACTACCAGATCATCTCTTATGTTAACTTTACATCACAACAAATATCAGTAATAATATCGGAATTTAGCACTAAATTCCCACATGGTTTAACCGAGGAGCTCAGGGTATTTGGATCGGAGGTACTTCATAATCTGATGACTGTGTGCCAACATACTCAGCACCTCATGGGACAGAGACACTGAATGTGTAGAGCTAAACTCATTTACTAATTCAGGATTTCTGTTACTACGTGCGAACCAACTGCAATGAACCCTGTTTACTAGGACAAACTTCACCGAATCAACAGTCACAAATCTGACTGATTCACAGGGTGAGGAAAGCAAGACCAAGCATCAGAATTACAAACTAACAACAGTGTTTATGAAAAGTAAAAGCAGTTATTTATGAAATAATCATATATGGTATATTTTTAAGATACTGAGGATTGACCTGAAAGTGTACGTATGTGGCTGCTCACTGTAAACTTCAGTTTTATTCAGTAATGCTCTGAGATTAAAAGTCTGTTGTTGTGATTTTTCTTTCTGCGTTTGATTTTTATGTTCAGTTTTGTCTCTCAAATTGGGAACACCTCAAAGTGACTGTTCAACTGGGAAACACAACAACACATTTCTACAAAACAACACAAAACACAACAAAAAATGTACCTAACTTTTTTATTTTCTTGTAAAATATCTTTTAAAGTTATTGTGTTAAAGATGTTTGTCAATTCTAGAAAAAGAGTGCTTTAAAAGGATTGGGGAACATCGTTTATTTGGTAGATCATTTGGACTCAAAAGCATCAGTTTTACACTCTCTCTCTCTCTATGACATTAAACGTTTGACCAAATGAAACGATGAAATGTTTTTGAACAGGAGCTTCTAAAGGTAATTGGGTTGCCTCTCCTTTCCCCCCTCAGCCACTGAGGTAAAAGCTTCTTCTTCTGTCTGAGGATTTATCAGGCTCAGACCACTTGCTGCCACCAGCCTATAAAGAACTTGATGGTAGAGGCACCATGACACAGGATATCTGTCAAACCGGGGCTGCTTTTTCAGCTCTTTGTCCACTCGTAACCTTCCTGGGATCCTAATTAAAGGAAAGGTCAAGTCAACTTGTTCAGTGATCACACTCTCTGCGGTCCCACTGTGAGCAGCATGATAAGTACCGGTACTAATGCACTGCTTCTATCCCATGACAATCCCAGAGTTGTTCTTGCAGAAGTGAGGGACCACTTAATCCTCCATGCCCAAACAGCTCGTAATAAATAGTCTACATTTAATCCAAAATACTGAGGAGCAAGGGTTAAGTCTTTATCGCCTGCAATGCCAATGTTCTTTTTACTTGCACTCACATTCTATCCCTTTGTAAGCACTGTTGTAATACGGTCATTGTAAAATCAATGGATTAAAATCTGCACCAGCAGTAAGAGGAAATGAATCACTGTAGCCACTGAGGAAGAAAACACCACGGCAGTAATTCATTAAACAAATGCAAAAAAATAATAACAGTTGCTGAAAGACTGCTGATATATCTACATGCAGGATACTGTATCTGCCAGCCAATGAGTCAGGCAAATGTGCAAAAATCCTCAGGGGTATATTACTTTGGATTACCTCTAAGTCATCATTATTCAAGGAGCTCAGATGAATCAGTCGCTTTAGTTTTCCATGAATGTCTTCAGACGGACCAAAATCCAGCATGACAATAATCCTAAGAATAATACACATGTCCCGCATGAGTAGGAAACTGGGTTTGGCACTCAGGTATACACAAGATGAGAAATGAGGGATGTAGTAAGCTGAAGAATAAATGGAGAGCTTGGGAAATCCTGCCTGTATACACTTTAACACACCTGGCCAGTTACTGCAGAAAGTGTGTACCAACATGTTTCCTGTCAGATGGCACTGACATGAAATGCATACATGGAGGAGTGTGCACCACATGTGTATAGTTCTTTTTTAATCATGAAATAGTGGTGTTGGAATAAGCGTCTCAGGTGAGACACTTTGGTTTGTGTCTGCTCATATGGGCCTTTTTTCATCTTTTAACCACTCTCTTCACTACACCTTCATCTAGTGAACTAAATACTACAGTTCACTAGATGAAGGATAGCTCGGTTACATCTGCCACCACCAGCTTTAATAACAGGGCGGTATGTGACTGTGTGCCTATACTGTACCTTGGATCTGTCACAAGAAATATGAGGTCAACAGAAGCTTTATGATAGAGATGTTATTTAAGTGATTTAAAAAAAAACAACAAAAAAGGAAACATTGTTGTCTACTCAGTATTTCACTTTGAATCCTGCCTGACATGAGAGTGTTTTGACATGTGGCTTAAAATATGAGCACGCCAAGCTCAGCAAACTCGATTTACATCCTCAACAGACGACTCCTCCCACACTTTTTTGAGAGATGGGACCGAGGCGTTGGCACTGATATCAGCAAGGGAGGAAGGAGGTAGAGAAAGACACAAATGGGTGCTCGAAACTCCACTTCATCAGTTGCATATGCAATGTTGGCATGCCAGTATCCGTGCAGCCATGTGCATGAGCTCTTGTCCATTCAGTTCGCTATCCTGCATTCCTACATGCCACAGCACCCCAGGTCATGGCCATATGCCATTGGCTTGGCCTGCTGATCAACACCGCTCGGGCTTCGCATGACAGCTCACGATGCACACATACACACACACACACACACACACTCACTCACAATAGTTCTGACAGATGGGTGAAAAGGTGGGCCACGTCATGTGTGAAGTGAACAGAGGGCAGGGGGGTGTTAGCAATTATGGTGAAACAGACTGCAAAGAGAGGCAGACGTGTGTGCGCGCTCTGTACAACAAAAAAGGTGGATATGGGCATGTGCAGAAACACATGCACAACATCAAATAAAACAATATTGCCCTCTAAAAAGAAGAGCCATTTAGACAACCAGCACATACTGGAGACTGTTTTAATAGAGCACTCATAAGCGTGGGCAAACATCTGCCTTATGGCCTCCGTCTATTCTGCTAAGAACCACACAGAGCATGGGTAAGCACCACACGCTCCACTGGACAGACTGCCTGTTAATACCTAATGCTTTCCTCTGCAGTGAACTAAATTGGCACTCAGATACTGAAATATACGTGTTAGAGCTGATTAATCTTTGTCATTGTGAATCTACATCCGATCCAGGTTAACACAGTGGATTCTAAAGCACACGCACTTTATCTGGTTAGTGGACAAGCACAGAAGCTATAAGGCCCAACAAGGACAAGCACTGACTTTGCTGCAAGTAAAAACCATTCACTAAGAAAAAGTCGTATCCAAACTGCATAAACAAAGATTCTCCTGAATATTGGTGGACGGAGATTAAGCGGGTGTTAAACACAGTTTATGTAAAAATGTAGTTCTACAGTCGTATTTAGGACTTTCTGCAGCAAATACAGAACATACAGGAGGAGAATCAACGATTGAGAAAAATACTTTAAAAAAAGAATTGAAGGATTTATCGAGTCAGGTAACTTGGATTAATACACACACACACACAGACACACACACACACACACACACACACACACACACACACACACACACACACACACACACACACACGCTTAAAACTAAAAATGACATTTTTATTTGTTAGGCAAATAACAAACTGATGTTTTTATGCACAAATGTGAGCCGGCACACTGAACTTCTTTAAGAAGTCAAGCATAACATTCGACAAATAAAAGCAAATAAATAACTGTAATTTGGCCTCTCTGTCAAAAACAAAAACATGTTTTAGCAGGTTTTTCAGCTTTTTTGTAAAATTGTAAATAAATACAAAATAATTGATGAAAAGAAATTTGTATTTTTAGCATGAAAAATATTTATACTGGTTGATTAGCCATTCTATATAGCTATATATATATTAGACATGAATAAAAAGCATGTATAATATATACATATAATGCACAACTGAGAAGTTTATGAACACACTGACGAAATAATGTTCATTGCAGCTGGTTGTACTTTGCAGTAGGGCTGGAACATATCGTACCGTTCACAGTAAAACCGGTATGATGTCGGGCAACGATAAGAAAATGAAATATGGCGATAGAATATGGGTAAAACGCACATGCGCAGTGCCTTTGTTTTCATACGCACATGGCGGAACTGGTTTAGCTTTTGTCCGTCAGATACACTACAAAGCACTATTTTTGGTAGCGCATGCTAGCGGGCCGTCGTTATTACCGTGTTGTTTTGAAAATACGGCGCACTTAAAATCAATCCTTTGATTTTTCTGAAAGTCAACAGTGCCCCTTATAATCCCGTGTGCCTTATGTATGAACTCTGGTTGTGTTTACTGACCTCGAAACGATTTTATGTACACGGCGCTCGAAAATCTGTCAAATGTTTCAGTACGACTTTGCTGAGCTACGAAGCCGCACCGCTCGATGGATTGTCGGAGCATTACGGCTATCGTAGGCGGAGCCTCGTGGAGTGATACGTACTGTGCTTCAACATAATATTACAGTACTGTGTGTGTATGACCTCTTTTTAAGTTTTGTGGCTATTATACTTGGTTACGCTGAGGATATGTCGGCCAGTTTCCACTGGAAATGCCTTTTGGTTAAACTGTCAGCGAGGAGTTTGCACTGTTACATTTTTATATAACTCTAATGAACATAAAAAACAGCTGCTTGTTTAAGTGAAAATACATTGATGGGGTTTTGCACTAATAAAGTTGTGGAGTTGTAAGGTATTTTGTCTCGTGTCAATTATATCGTCAGTTATGTCGTTATCGTAAATTTTCAAATGTATATGGTGATAAATATTTTTGGTCATATCGCCCTGCCCAGGACACACAACATGTATTTAAGGCCCTTTGTTGAACTTAATATGAATTCAGTGACACAGATTGACCCACGAGTCGCTCACAAGAGGAGATTTAAATAGACAGTGAAATATGAACCTTCAGTGATGTTTCAGATATAGTGTGGTTTCGATTTTTTTTTTTTTTACTGTTTCAACAAAATGAAAAACACAACCAACTCTAAAAACATGAAATACTTTTATTTCTTTGTGCTTTGACTCAAGGGATATGAAACACCTTTAGTGGTAACAAGAAGTCTGTGCAAGGCTGTGTGTGTCTGAGCTTGTGCTGCATGTTGGACAGACCTACAGCACAGTCTACATACACTCACTGTCAACAAAAACACAAAGTCGATTTTCAGTGAGAGTAGCGATGGAGGACGAGTGGCAGAGGGTTGAGAGTGATGAGAATAATCCTCTGGCCATGTAACAGAGATAAAGACACTGAGGTTTTAGCTCTACGCAGGAGATTGACCTCATTACAAGCACACAAACTACAGACACAAACACTCAAATATAAGCATGGCGCACAAACGTAGATAAATGGTCAAATATAAACGTGCTTGACCGCTCTCTTATTGTCACTCTGTGAAAGCAGCATGTGTGTGTTTGTGTAATGAATAGAGAACAGCCCAACACTGATCAGGGCTGAAGAAAAAGAGCACTGCCCACTCTGCTCTCACATTTATCAACAGTGTGTGTTTGATCTCTCAGCCACATCACACATGTGCCCTCCAATCAACCGCTGCTGCCTCTAAGGCCTCCTTTGACACACACACACACACACACACACACACACACACACACACACAGAGGGAAACGTCCCACACACAACCCATTAGGACTTTTGATTAAATTTAAGGATAGCTCATGTATGAAGGCCATGACCAGTGCAACTTTATTCAAGTATGTGTGAGTGTGTGTACACGCGTCTGTGAGAGAGAGAGAAAAAGCAAAAATGAGCGACTGCAAAGCCTCCTAACCTTTGTAATATAGATCCTAACTACTGCCAAGGGAGGTTAAAACCTAAAAGGGTTCCATAACACTTCATAACTCTGACTGAAATGAAACAACTATAACTCTAGCCATTAGTGAGATGCATGCACGTGCACGCACGCACACATACGCACACACACTCGGTGTCTTTAAAAGTTGGCAAGACAACCGAGGTCATTAGGTTTATTTCCATTTGCAGAGAAATGATTTTGGCAGCTATAATCCGCCTGGTGACACTCGGGTTTGTCCGAATAAACAAATAAAAGCTAAAGAGTGTGCACCCACATCAAGGAATCATTCCAGATTGTATAGCAAAGTAATCAAACAGACTTTAGGAGCATGTTCCTTCTGACCATTTTGCAATAGAAGATGGACGGATTCCTTGTTTTTTGCATTTCTAAACTGAACATGATGCAGATGGATGCAGACACAGTTTTACCTCTCTCCTGACTACGTCCATACAACATTGTGCATAATTGCATTTATTCCCTACCTTTTTTTTGTGCATTTGTCACTCTCAAATAACCAGAGCGAATTAAAAAATGCAGCTTAAATGAAGATTAAAATGAAAGCTATCTTAGTTTCTCCTCCTCAAAAACAGCTTCTTCATATTCCACTGAGATTATGTCTGACGAGGTTCAGCAAACAGCAGTTGGTCCAGTGTCAGGTCTTTGCTGGATATTTTCCTATTTCTTAAGGAGATCTGTTTTTTGTTCATCTGCATAGATACTTTTTTTAGGCCTGCAACATCTTTGTATCCTCCACTTGTCCAATGTCAAAGAAAAACCTTGAAAAACTTGACTTATCAGTCCAGAATATCTTCTTTCAGTCAACTACGACTAGATGTTTGTCCTCTTTGGCCAATCTGAGACCTCAGTGGCTTCTTAGCAGCTATTCCTCCTTTTAGCATTGTTCGTTCAGTTGTCTGCTTATGGTCATTCTTGAGAACTTTCAGATTCTGATCTAGAAGCATTTATCTCTTCCTGAAGCATCTTCCTTCTGTCTCTAGCACCTAAAATGCTTCGGTAAGGTGGATTTTTCTGCCTCTTCCTTGGTGCTTTTTGTTAACACCAGTCTCACCAATCGATTCCAAAGAAAACTTTGACAACATGTTAGGTTTTGCCCTATTTTTTTCCCAATTGTTTCGACGTTTTAACATCTTATACTAAAATTTAAACCAACACTCTGGACTCTGAGAAGTTAGAAATTAATCAAGCATAACATTAAAACCATTGAAACAAAAAATAAATTGGCACCTTAATAATCAACCAAACAAAGTACCAGAACTGGCTGACTGTGTGCATGCTCAGCTTGGTCTTCCAACACACTTGATAAAGAGCAGTCCATTTCATCCATGTGTCACATGTGCACAGCAGCACAAGGAAGCAGTGTGGCTGTTGGCGAATAAGGAGCGAGGAAGACACAAAGTGCGCCAAATCAAACCAAAGTGAAACCGCCACTACAACATTTGAACCTGAAATTAGCATCACCCAGCTCAACAGCTGCAGCCGGGCCAGAACTGGGTCATGCAACAAGACAATTATCCCATTGTCATTAATAGATCTGTGCGTAAACACTGTAAAAAAGACGAGACCGATGGAGTCATATATAAAACAATACAAGCTGTTGATTCATGGGGTGTATTTAGTTTCACATGCCATCTCTGCATTTTGGCTTTAACCTCTTTTTCTCCACCTATACAACAACTAATACCCGGTGTCCTATTCCCAAGGTTGAGGGTACAGGATGTGATGGGCACATCACATCCTGATGTTCCCAAGTTAAAGGTTTATGAGATGAGCCCTTTCTCTGAACTTTTGCTTCTTGAGCGTTCCCTGAAACGAGAAATGACCTGCTTCCTGTCCAACCCATGTGGTTCAGAAATGTCCAGCAAATCCTTTGCAGCGTGTTTGCGCTGTGCTCGTATGTTATTCTTGTGAGTTCATAAAGTACTTCTTGCAGTCGTTAGCTGGGGTTAGATAAAGGCAAGCAAATCCAAGAAGAGTGGAAAAGCAGGGAATTAATTATTCTAAATGGTGAATGATGGTGCTGAGCTCCCACCAGTGAACAGTAACAATGCACATGTGGACCACATAAGAAATGAAGAGTCACACCAAAGCATACATTTCTGCACATTCATTGAACAGTGCAGTTTAATATAAAGGCTGCAGCCATGACTGGTCTCTCTACGTGTCCCTGTCATTGTGGTGCATCACGCTCTGTCTGCAGCATACACACACTGAAACAATGATGCTGCTGCGTCACATACATGTGCTCTTGGAGACTGGATGAGTGATTCCAGCTTAACACGCCCACAGCAGATGTCCAATCATCCTAATATAACAGCAGGAACAGAACAACACACTGGCTAAGACCTCAGATTAAAACTAGCATCCCAGAGGATAAAACACAGCAGCGATGCAACAAACTAATACGAGCAAGATAAAGTGAGCTTTACTGATGGGTAGCATCAGCAGAATGCTAAATGTTCTACACAAATTCATAAGCAGAAATAAAATGAGGATTTTTTTTATATACGTAATGGGGCAAAAATTGGATTCTCTTTGTTGGGGGGTGGGACACAATTCTTCAAAAAGATTTTTCCACATTTGGGATTTTGGCGGTAAAGAAACGGTAACAAGATTCCCTCACTGTCGGGGACAAAGGTTTAAGTTTGCTCTCAATATTTCACCTGTCAGTTGCTACCGTAGCAAAGGACAAACCAGAGTTGGAAAACCCCAAAAATATATACATTTGAAAGAGCGCAGATTGCCAATAAATTACAGGAGCTCTCAAAAAGTACACTTCTTTAAAATTTAAAAAAAAATTACAAAATACAGTCAACTTTAAACCTTGGAATTTGCAGGGAAACTATTTTGTATAGTTTGTCATAAAGTCTGCAACATGTTGAAGTTGAAGCTGAGGAAGAATTCAGTGTGGCGCCCTTGTGGCGACTTTTGGTAACTGTTTGACAGTCACTGGTTTTTAGCAGACGGCTTTCTGTGTTGTGCCTTTGTGCAAACTGATACACATAATTTGAGGGGAAAGTCTGAAACCAAACCACTGCAAATCCAAGTCCTGCACTACTGTACTGTACTTTTAAAAATCAGCTAACTTTTACCTGACTTGTTATCTAATAAGGTCAAAATCCAGTTGATAACTGTGTCCTCTTCAAAGCGATATGACAGCTAGTGAGAAACATTCTTGTCTCCTCCTACTACACCTCTTGTTCGGTCTCTGACCTTCTCTGAGGAAGGATCATCCCACTGTCTGGCACAGTTTGCCAAGGAAGCAGGAGTTATGAAGGGGAAATTGCAACTGGCAAATGGGCAGTTTGAAAAAAGAAAAAGCCCCCCAGGGCAGAAGTGGAGGGATAGAAAGGGAGAGAGGGAGAGAGTGAAAGGGAGTGTGTGTGTGTGTTTTTGGGTTTTTGTTTTTGGGGGGGGGGGACTAATACTTGAATATGACCTGCTGGTGAACCTTGGTTGTCTTTGGAAGGCAGCGCAGTCTATGATGAGAAAGCCTGTAACCCCCCCCAACAATAGGTAATGAGTGGTAATAAGAGACAATGAGTAAGAGAGGGAGAGAAAGGGGTGGGGAGGAAGATGCAGATAATGCAAGCCAGACGCAGACAGAGAAATTACAAAGAACCAGAGAGGGGAAGAGAGAGCAAGAGCAGCTGCAGCAGGGCTGAAAGTGAAGCTGAGAAGGTGCCGGGCTGTGGAGAGAGCATCCTGGGAGTTGGGTGACGAGAAACACTGTCCGTTTGTGGCCACTGATAATACTTTCCATTCTGACTGGCTTTATGTGGGGGTCTGCTGTGTGTTTGTGTGTGCGTGCGTACGTGTGTGTGTTTACAGGCCTTGTGCGAGCTGCTGATTCCCCTGATTGCAGGCTGGCGCCCTGCTGGCGAGCCCCCGCGCACTGAAATTAAATCCACTCTGCTCCGTTATAAATTATAATGCTTTACAAACAACACCCCCACTGGGGAACACAGGAGGGGGAGATGGAGAGAGAGCAAGAGAGAGACTAAGGGAGAATGGATGGTAATAGACGGAGAGAAGGGGAAGAGAAGGAGTAAGGAATTAAAAAAGATGAAGATAGAAGAAGATAGCAAGAAAAAACATTACCTTTTCTGGAGCTTTTTAATGTGATATGGATTGAGAATGTAAGATTCCACTAATATAAAACACATCTGCCAAAAGCTGCTTTGTAAGCAATTAAACAGAGCTAAGCAATAAAACAGTGGTGTACAAAAAAAGATAAAAGATAATTGAATCAGGAAGGGCAGAGAAAGAGACAGAACTGCACTTAAACTGAAGTGAACCAGCCTTAAATTTGAATAACACACTTAAAATAAATCTGGAAGGCCTTAAAAGCTATGAAGGAAAACGAGATACTCTTGTGAATATAGGGAAAAACAGAAAAGGGGCAGGAGAGATGTGAGCAGGGGAGATAACAAGTGAATGAAATGTAGGGATACTTGTGGGTGAGTGGCTATAAGGTGAGAAAGGGGGAGAGAAAGCCTGAGCTAAATGGACCCTGTGGTGCCAGAGAGGCAGCATGTGGTGCTGATATCCAGCTACACTGGCACCAAATGAGAGGGTCAGGGCTCTTGTGGGAAACAGAGATCTAATATGTCTAACCTAGAGCTTATGTGGGGGATGATAACCAGTTAGCTGGTGCCAGGCTCCTGCAAGTCAAACAGAGGTGAGATGGACAGAAGGTGACAACTTCTCTTCATGTCAGTTACAATTCTGAGACTTGCCGTTCGGTCTTGTAGCACAGTGATAGTGTCAAGCTCAAACACGAGGACCACAGTTATAGCAGAAACATTTTAGGGCTGAAATAATTTCAACTATTTCTGTAATTGCTTTATTTTGTAGATTCTGAAGTTTCAAACTGCTAGTTAGTAAAATCGCAGCAGGCATTTTTTCAGTGTAGGCAGAAATTAGTGACAAAGTGATGAATCTCTCTATCTATACATATCTATACATCCAACCTAGTCCTGAAGGATCAACCAGATCCATCTTAGTAAAGCACAATAGCCATGACTGATCTAGCGTTACATGACGAGGGGTGTTTTCACGCCTGGGCAAGACACTTCACCCGTTGCCTACTGGTGGTGGTCAGAGGGCCCGGTGGCGCCAGTGTCCGGCAGCCTCGCCTCTGTCAGTGCGCCCCAGGGTGGCTGTGGCTACAATGTAGCTTGCCATCACCAGTGTGTGAATGTGTGTGTGAATGGGTGGATGACTGGATATGTAAAGCGCTTTGGGGTCCTTAGGGACTAGAAAAGCGCTATATAAATACAGGCCATTTACCATTTGCCTGTAGTTTGTTTACTCTGGCCTGAATCAGCTGATGAGTTTGGAAACTAGCTTTTCTCTGTGAGTTGGTTTCTTTTTACTTGGAGAAAAATCCAAGTGAATCAAATGTGTCACTACTCACCGTGTTGTGGCAATCTGCCGTACAACTGGCTACAACGTGACAATGTTCAGTCTGCTCACTGGCCAGATGTATTTGGGGGAGGAGCACAAAAGCAGCGTTGTGGACTATTGGAGAATTTCCATTGAATTCACAGTTACTTGCTAGCCTGTACAGATCTTTGCACATCTATAGTACCCTGCCACGTTCCAGAATACAAAGCACACATGGCTACAGGACATTTTTTAGCTCAAACTTACACACAACACCTGGTAGTTGGTTTGGATGGAGACTGAATCAATCAGAAACAAACTGCTGTGGAATCGCACCGAGGTCGGGTCTTGGTGCGGTTGTTTTGGTCTGCACCTGAGTGTGATTACCGAGGTCACATGTGCAAAAACAAACCACACTAAGGGAGAAAACGAACGAGGTGCTCAGGTGTGAACACAGTCCAATGATCATTTTGAAACAATAAAGTGATTTGCTGGGATTTCACCTGAACATCCTGCAAACTACCTTCTCGGTGTAACTACCCAATGGCAGTTGATTACAATGTCAAGACAATGCAGCCTGCAAGTGGTTGAAAACTGCTCTGGTTTGAGAAACCCAACAAAGGAAACGAAGCACTGAGCTGGCTTCCAAACATCCCAGATCACAGTCCAATCAAAAAGTGAAGGCCATAAACTGCAAATGCAGGACTCAGAGGATCGAGCCTTCTCAGAGCCCTGTGGTCGCACAAAGGGGCTTGCACAATATCTGTCATGTGGTTTTAATGTTTTGGCTAATCAGTATACAATCACGCATTCAAATATAAATTTCTTAATTTCATTTGTGTTATTAAAACAATTTATTTAGGCCTCCTGATGTATATCATGATAGATACAATAGTATATAATACAGTAAAAATATTTTATAATAAAGCCACAGAGCTTGAGAAATGAGTGTTGAATTAACAATTCTTGTGTTAACAAAAACTGGACATCGTGTTTGTATTCACTCCAGTATCCTGCTGGTTTCAATTAGCTTGTTTGGATGTTTGTGAAGGTAATCAGTAACTGCAACCCATCTGTCATACTAAAGTTTCTGACAGTGACAAACAACTATATATATTATATAATGTTTCTCATAATTATTCGTAATGGTCCCACGTTCGTGCCTCGCTATAGCTCTAACCAGACTGTTTTATGAAAAACACACCTATTCTCCATCTCGCCAGGGGGCTGGGTCATGCGCGGCCGTCTACACCGTCTGCCAATCAGACTTGAGACTCTGCCCCTTCAAACAAAAAGTCTCACTTGCGTTAAAGCCTAAACACAAAGGCCAAAGCACTGACGGGACACAGCTGTCACTACCACCTACAAAGGGCTGTCACAGCCTGTGTGACAGCAGCAGGAACTACTGTCCACTCTAATCACTGTTATAGTGTTTAATAGCCATTAAAGAGTGCAATGTGACCATATTAGGTGTGAGTGTGTGTCTGTATGTGTGGTGGTCAGTCATACTACATGAAGGCATTGTTTTATATCTATACCTATCTATTTTTTTAAATAAAATAAGGCACATTTATAAATGTTGACACTGAAAGCTGCAGAAATGTTTCATGAGACTGAAACAGTTGGTAATATTGAAATTTCCCATATCAACAAACACATTGATAAATTGAAGTTTCTGTTGGTTTATGGGTGAACGTGCTCAACTCAGACATTTTTACATTTTCACTCATTTACAGAACTGTGCAAAAGTCATGAGCCAAGATTCATTTCTTGATTTGTCAGAAAAACTGGAAATAGGTAGTGTTTTATTGATTCATGGAAATACAGCATAGAAGGAAAAAAAAGATTTTTTTTAAGTCTAATGAGCTTAAAAGTTAATATCTGGTGTGAGCACCTTTACTCTTAAAAAACAGCCTGAACTATGTTTGGGGAGCTGTGGCTCAGGAGGTCACCTACTAACTGGAAGTTGGTGGTTCGATTCCCATCTGCATGGGGAGTAGAAAAATGCTAAGAATCAGTCCGTTTACATTCTTGGGAAATCTTTGTTGTCTTCAGGAATAATTCTCTAGACTTCTTCTTGTTCTGTCCCTTTTGTTCTGCACAGCCTCCACCGTGTTTCACTGCAGACACTTGACGGTGTATAGACCTGTTTCCACTGGCTTTCAGTCTGGTTCTTGTGTAATTTGGTACATCTCAACATTTTCTCCCTGATTTTTCTGTCAGTCCTGGGAGAGTGTGCAGTTCTGCGTTCATAATTCCATCAGTTTAAACAACATCGCCAACATTGCTGGCTGAAATCCATCTGCAGACCACAACAGACACTCCCTGTACCTTTGTCCTGACCAGCTAGCTACATATTGCTGACTATTTGAAACAAAGGTTTCAAATTTGGATTCATCGCTGCACAGTTCATTCGATTAACTTTGCAGGATTTGTCATATATTTCTTAATAACTTTTTTGACATAACTTTTGATACAGTTCATCTGCTGTAGATATTCTTTTAAGAGTACTACTTCGTCTTTTGTCCGCAATTCTTTTTAAGGACACGCTGCACAGAAATATAAGAGATATAAGACATGCCACGTTTTTGGCTAATAGCGCTTCGGGAATCACCTTGTAAGTGTAAAAACATAATTTTCTATCTGCCAAACTGTGCTGTCTTTGACGTTCTGTAGAATCAAGTGAAGAAATTGGAACAAATTATGGGTTATGTGCGTGTAAATGTGTTTTTGCACCAGGCTGAGAGTAAAGTACCAAAAGAAACAAATGAAAATTGGTTCTTTGCTAAATCTGTTATGTGCAGACGAGACTGGCTGATCCCTTGAGTTACGTACCTTCTGAAAACGGCCAGATACAAGAACAAGACTAAAATATGAGAGAAAAATCAGAAAAACTTTGATCTTCAGGAAACCTGCAGACTACTCCAACAAGGTCTGGCTCCTTAGACATAAGATATAACAAAATGGGGGTTAGGCAAGACTTTTGCACAGTAATTTAGTTTGTTAGAGATAATTACTGTAATTTTTTCTGGATATCTTTACCAAAACTTCTGCTACTGTGAATGAACAGCAGCACCACAGATGAACTTATGAAAGGAAAACCAAAACACCGGCATCTTTATAAGAAGAAGCAGACAAAGAAATGCTAAAGATGCCCAGAGAGAATAAGACACGTCCTTAAAATGTCCCAAAGACATACAGATGACAAGACAAATTCTGATGAACGCAAAAAAACTGAGCTACTTTGGCATGCTCTGCTGAGGTGGTAGAAAAGCAGCCTGCAGTCCTTGCAGACTGGTGAAAAGATTGAGTAAACAGGTCCGAGTCTCATGTAAATGCAAACTCAGCTTTGAGTCAGATTCTGCATATTTCACCTGAAGACAATCAGGAGAAAGCAGAGATGACAGATGTGATCAGTACCAGCAAATCTCAACAGAATCACTGCCAATAAAAACCACTGAGGCAAAAATGCTTCAAATGAAAGATGGACTGCAAACAGCAATCCCCATGTATGTAAGCATACTTACATTCGTTTTTCTAACACTTGCTAGAAATGTCTCTTCTGATCAAAATGTTGAGCCAGATTAGTTTTTTATGTCTTTTTACTGTTGAACTAATAACAGAGCCACTCAAAACACACAAATCCTCTCTGCAAATGACAATAAAGAACTTTGGGATCGCACTTCATACATCCAAAGTGTAATAACAATGATTAGCTAGAAGGCCCTCAGGCATCAGTATCTTTCTGGTTTTATTATGGGCCCCAAATAAAAAAGCAGTTTTCTCATGTGTTGAATGTATTGGACAAAGTCCAGTCACAATTAAAATGTCCTTGAAAATGTAAAATGCGCCAAATTACAACAGTCGCCTCGAGGCACTTTCTATTGTAAAGTAAAGGCCCTAAATAATACAGAGAAACTCTAACAATCACTTTGTGGAGAGAGCAACAGTGAAGTACCACTGAACTGGGCCAGTACAACATCCGAAATAGTAACAGTTAAGTGTAGCAGCTGTCCAATCAGCTCGTTTCTGTTCCCCCTCCCAGCCTATTACAATGTGATGGAAGCTTGAGCAAACAAAGTGTTATAGGTCAGTTAAACATTCCTCTCATCTCAAGAAATCTGCTGTCACTTTTCCTGAGGCACACACATCTGCAAACACCTGATAGGCCTGAGCAGAGGCCTTCAGATCACTCATTGCCCGGGTTAAATTGTTACCACCTTTCTCTAATCCCTACTCTCACAATTAACTGTATGGTCAAGGACTTCAAAGTCCTTGACGGCCAAAGGGATTAACCCTGACGCTCCCAGAGATTTGTTTTTGATTTTGCTAAGATCCCTGGGTACTTTCATCTTTAGTCCTTCCTCTCCAAGTCCCACAGGGCCAAGCTGAGGGCAGGGCGGGGGTTGCTACTAATTTTGGCAAATTCAGTGTGATATTTGACGGCAACTTTTGGAGTTACTACACAACAGAAAGGGCCTATTTGTGTCTCAGGGGAACAATTAAGTTTTGGTGAGACAGCGAACATTTTTCTGTCTTTAAGTCATTCGGACGTGTGTTATCAGGAACTATTTATTCTTATTCCATTGGAATCAATTAGAGATTTTAACCTGTCTCATGATACATCACTACAAAGGTGTAGTGGCCCGTGTAATCAAAACCCATTATACAAATAACATTTCTACAGTTCAACACAAAACAAACCATAATTCACAATTATTAGACTTTGGGAACTAATCATCATTTCTAAAATGAGTTCTCTCCAAAACCTGAATAACAATGACTTTTAGAAAACCCAAGAAAATTCCATCTTTAAGGGAGGGAATCAAACTTTATTAGATCCAGTGCCAGCTTATTGCCACTTTAAACACTCCACATGTTGTTGGTGCTGTTTATGGGTAGAGGGCTGTGTGTCAGCGGAGGTGTCTTAGCAGCACTGGGCACTATCAGCCTGTTTCAGCCCAATCCCTTCAGCTCCGTCAGCTGTAACAGTGCCTATGTCGAAGGAGGTAGATAACCTTGTGTGTGTGTTTTTAGGGGTAATAGTGTGTGAAGCGCTGGTCCACGCATTCTGCCCCTCCTCTACACACCAACAGTCTACCCTCCAGTGGCTCAGCAGGAACTGGAGCAAATGCGTTTAGGAATTAAGACTGGGGAATGGCCTGAAGAGTGTGTGTGTGTGTGTGTGTGTGTGTGTGTGTGTGTGTGTGTGTGTGTGTGTGTGTGTGTGTGTCTGTGTGTGTGTGTTTTCATGGAGTTGTGCTGCTCTTTTGCGGTGTGCCAGCTCCTGCCAGCTGCCCCAGGATGTGGCCTGTCACTTCACATAGCTGCTGATGAGCCACACAAAGTCAGGAAAGGTAAAGATAGAGGTAACGCTCTGTCACAGACACACAAATACACACAAGAAAAACGTGGAGAAAACGCCGTACAGTGTATGTGGGGCGGAGATCCTCACATGAGTCAAACCATTAATGCTCATTTTCAAGCTTTTAATAATTACACTATATTAGCTGACCTCATAGCCCACTGAAAATAAATCCACTCGACTTTCTCAGATGTCATCATCGATGTCGGTCTGGCTCCGGTCCCGCTGAATAGTTCTCCTGTACTTTGTGCTACTGTTTGTTGACATCACCATACCATAACTGGAGGAAACCAAAACGTATCAGCCGGAGGAGGAACAAGTGTTTCTGATCACTCCTGGGTCTCTTTGCCAATATTAATGCAAACGCATGGGAAAAAGTCCACCTGCGTCTCATTTACACAACCAACCTTTATGCTCGTGCATTTATCGGGGAAGAAAACTTTTTTATGGAGATAAATTCCACAGATACACATGAACAATATATGACCCCCCTCTATTCTCCTGTGCTCTCTTAACCTACTGAACAATGAAGCATAGCTAATGGTAAGTGCCATGCTATTAGATGCAGCAGCAGTAGACTGCCTGTGGCTCTGTGCAGCACCCAAAGGCTCCACATGCTGCCAAGCAAAGAAAGAGACACCAAGAAGAACACAGAGGCCCAGACATGTTGGTACAGATGCGAGGGTGTCTGTCCCTGACCTCAGATGGTTAGAGACTGACATGATCTCGAACTGCTAAATTTATGTGGCACTTACACACTAGTGTTCATCAAATGTACAGAAATCTATGCTAATGGCAATTTATGTTCATTTTTGTTTCCTGTTTGCTTCTTTGCCTTATTTTAAATGCTTAAAAACATCACAAATCTTATGTTTAGCAAATGAAAGAATAAAAAAAATCAGATTTGTGTAGTATGTGTCCCTATGTGACATAGTCGGGAAAAACAGCGTGGTGGCCAGTGTTCCCTCTTTGGGTTTTTATGGTAAATGGACTGACCACTCAAAGTGCTTTACATTCACCCATCTGCACAAGCACCTTCTTCTACGTTGTTTCTAACTGCTTCCTAGCTAACATTCACACATGGGGTTAGTACCTTGCCCATGGATACCTGGCATGCAGACTGGGATTGAACCACCAACCTTCCGGTTAGGTGACTTGCTCTACCCGAGCTACAGCCACACAACTTGCACTGTGCTTATACCAAACTGCCATGTATGCATGATTGCGGCCTCTATCTGTGCTTTCTGCTGTACTGGACCATCACGTATCAATCACATGACCGTGGTGCTGGTCAATTTGAAAACATCAACCTGGGTTAAGCAAAACTGTAAAATACTTTTTCACCATTTTCGGACACTTTATTGTCTAAGGAACCTTATTCAGAAATCTAATTATATCGTCACTGTGATTTGAGGTCTAACTCTATGGTGTGAGATGTAGAACGTCTGATCTGGCTCTCCGAGTCTGCTGCTACTGCTGGCTGAGTGACTAATACAGCACTCCTGCATCTTATCATGCACCATTATATGGATATTCCCTAGGTGATCCCCTACTATATGAACATGATCTACAATAATCTATGTGTTTTTATCAAATTACCAAACTCCATCTCTAATATGCAGTCAGAAGGCTGGAGAGCGACCCACAGATCCCGATGTAATTACACACTGTGCCTCTTCTCGGCCCACATACCATTCTGTCCCAATTCCCTGCTGTTTGGAAATCAAGGATATGCTGGTGACAAGTTACAGTACACATGCCCCAGTTAACCTTTGATGTGAACATGTTCTTTTCTGAGGGAATGATATGGAGGCCTAAACCATGAGAGGCTACAGACTATCCCTGCAAACTGTATGGCTTCAAAGTCCCGTCTCTAATTTGAACCTTTTGTGCCACTTAAAAAGCCCATGGACTAATTTGACTCTGGCATGTAACAACCGTTTACAGGAATGTTTGTCTGTCCCGTGAGTGTGTGTTTGTTTGTGTGTGTGTGTGTGTGTGTGCACGTATGTTACCACGGGCCTACCTGCTTTGATCATGGTATTGGAAGATTATGACAGCACACACACAAACAGAGCAAAAGATTAATCAAAACTACACACAGCCCCACGTCTGCAGAGCGTGTAGACACATAAGCGGACATACAGACCTACAGGTTACCCTGGCACTGAGCTTTTATTTACTTACAGGGAACTCCAATCACCTCATGCTTCTAAATAAGAGCCCGACAAATGTTTGTCCCCACGTGGATGTATTTACTTAAAAACCACCTTTCTATAACAGTATAGAAAGTAAGTATAGACGATGAGTATTTTGCAAAGACATGATACACAAATGCTTGCAAAAACACTCATGGTGGGTTTATTATAACAAACTACTCACTGGAAGCATGAGAGGCTGTCTACTGCATGGATTACCAAACCATTCAAAAAATACACGCTGAATAAAAGTAAAGAAAAATGTGTATTAGATTGTGCACAGTGGTCCCTCGCTATAACGCGCTTCACCTTTCGCGGCCTCGCTGTTTCGCGGATTTTTTATTTGTGCAACTTTGCATGTTTTTTTCTTTTACAGCGCATTGTGTTCTGCGTCCTGATTGGCTGTAGACCATTGTCAATCAATCTCGTGCCGTGTCTCCTGTCCAGTACAGAATCTGTTCATCTTGTCAAATTTATATAAATCTTCGATCCTAGCAGTGTGACTCTGAAGTGCTGTACTGTATGTTTGTAAGTTTTCTCCCCAACAAACAACAATGTCGACGAAACGTTTTGCAGCTGCGCTAGCTCCCAAAAGGCAGAGGACGATGCTAACCATCACACAAAAAGCTTCTGGACATGCTAAAGGAAGGTAGAAGTTACCGTATTTTCCAGATTATAAGGCGCATTTAGCAAAACAAAACAGTCAGATAAGTCAAATGTTACTCAACTCATTCTTCTTGCTTCCTCTTCTTGCGTACCATGGATTCATTATTGATTCATTAATGTTGAATTCTCTGGCAGCTGCTCTATTCCCATGTTCTGGAGCTGAAAACAGGGTTTGATCTTTGGTTTCATTCTATGATACTGAACTTATTTTTCTACGAAGGTTTGAACTTTGAGAGTTTAACAAGAGAGAAAAGTGTGAAAATGTTCATACCTGTCTGAGAAAAGAGTATAAAGTGTGTAGTGAGGAGTTTTACAGCCTTAAAAAATTTATAATAGTTTTTCACCTATCGCGGGTTATTTTTAGAACGTGTTGGACTTTGCATCATGCTTTAACTCAGCGGTCTCCAACCTTTTTTGCGCCACGGACCGGTTTATGCCCGACAATATTTTCACAGACCGGCCTTTAATGTGTCGTGGATAAATACAACAAAATAAAACTAGTACCGGTACAGGTATTTATTCATAACGCACGTGAAAAGACCCAGGAAAACCGAGTTAATGATAAAAACGATAACAAAATAACGCTGAAAACTGATAAAAACCCTGAAAACTATACATTTCACACCTGAGCCTCAACTCTCGCGGCCCGGTACCAAACGACTCACGGACCGGTACCGGTCCGAGGCCCGGGGGTTGGGGACCGCTGCTTTAACTGATCTGGTCTGATGTATCCACTATGCCACATAAACTACTCCAAAACAAGGACATATAAACACACACACAAAAACAACAAAAACAACAAAACACATCGACCTGAAAACTAAGATAAAGGCATACTTAAATACCCTGGTCAGCCATCACTTGTGTCGAGGACCATGTGTGGAATTCCCTCGCTTCAGCGGTGAGAGACGGGCCTTTTCTGTCATTCGGGCCCAACCTTAGTCGCTACAACTACGACATCAGCAAGGGGGAGCTATCTCTGGGGACCGATGATTAATTAACATTGGCTTCAGCCGGCAGCCTGGCACAGGATGTGATCTAATTGACAGTGGGTAATTATGTAATGGCCTCGTCTTGTAAAAGGAGATGAGCTGGAATAACTGTAACCCAGAGTGGAAATGCAAAAGCACTGTGGACACTGGAAAACGCACACAAACTAAATGAGGCTGGTTTGTTTTCCTGTCGTTACCCTTTTACCTTCCTGATGTGTGGGTGGTTTGCTGGGCATCGAAGGGGTGGTGGAGGTAGTCATCCCTCGCTCAGCTCACTTGGTAATAGGCCAGTCTGTGTTTGTTTACCCCAGCTGGAATGTCACGAAGCAGCCGGCCCTTTGATCCGGCATTAATGTCACCACAATATGTGTCATTATCTGGGAGCCGGGCTCCACTTCACATCCCACTTATTGGAAAAAGTAACGTGACTAAGACGCTGTTCACTAAATATTTTGAACAGGATAGGAAGACATTGCACGCCAGTGGAGGCATGTGATTGAGCCTGTGTGGAAGGAACAATCAGAAAAGCGGTTCCAAGCAACAACGTCGTGCCGTAAGAAGCAGCAGGAGCTGGGACCAAATACAGAGAAGCGGATGGTGCCAACGTACAGCAGAGGCAAATACTGAAAAAACAGTTAATAATAGGGATCAAAGCCAACAGCAACACAAGCTATAACTTCTAAGATGACCAAAAAGTTGAATTAACATGTCCAGGAGCAGGGCGTTACATTTTTATTTTACAACACAATATGTATCTCGTGATTTACGTTACACAGCAATCAAATGAACACACGAGCAAGGACCAAGAAAGGTCCAAATTACACACCAAACAATTATCTATGGCATTAGCAGCTGTGCAGCTGAGAAAATAGAGTCGGCTTTTGAGTAGCTTAACTGCCCCTCCCTTCACCACCAAATAATGCAGATCAAGCAGAACCCCCCCAAAGTAGCTACTTTAAAGCGAAGACATGGACACTGTTTTAGCAAATATACTGCTGCAGAAGAAGCAACTGTCAAGGTAAAGTACAAGTTGTTATTAAGGACTGACCTGGAATCAGATTAAAAACTCCTTTGATCTTAATCTTACTGCTGAAGGAAATGAGGAAAATCTGATCCTGTGTCAGTGGTTTTTAGGCCCTTTGATGTCAAACTGGGATGGAGGCCGGCGCAAGAGCAGTGACTTAATGAATATGATTCTCACTAGTTCCCATGAGGTAATTCCTTTTCTTAAAGCAGTCACTACATATTGCACCTCCTCTAATATCTCATACGCTGCTTTTTGAAAATAAGAGCTTGTAGTGATCACTGGGATATTTTCAAAAATGAAGACTGCTGCGCTACGTTAACTTCAGGAATTAGTGTCTGAATATGGAATAAAAGCCTGAGAGGTCATAAAAGTGGCTGTATAGAGGGCTAAAATAACAGTCTGACTACACAGGCTCAGCTCCATCTGCTTCTAATTACTCACTATCCGTGATGTGATGGAGGGGAAAGAGGGGGTGAGTACAACAGGAACTTATGTCAGCACTGGGTTACATGACTGACGGAGAAAAAAGAAAAGAAAAAGCGTTTCATTTAGGATAGTAAGCCCTGTTACCTGGGAGCTGTGTTTTCATGCATGGCTCTGTTTGTTTGCACGTGTGTTTGGTTATATGCACATTTATTTCAGCATATCTTCACTGCTGCTATCACTAATTTAATGCCACAGTGTATGAGCCGGACTTCAAACGGTGCCTGCATGCACTGCAGAGTTTAAATTTGCCCAAGTGAGCAGACACAACAACAGGCCGAGCGAATGCTTTTCTGCACAGGGAGTATGTGTGGCAAATAATGTCACATTTCACATGCAAAGTATACAAGTGGCACATTGAATAGGACGCTAATAGCCTAGCTAGTAATCCAACACTAGTCCACCAGAGGTAATCAGAATTTATTTAATCATTAGCATTAGACAGTTGCGATGCTATGCATGAACACACTAACCAGTTGAGGTTTGCCTTTTTCTAAATACAGAAGTTAAATCACTTTGCTGAGGTACTGCTAATCAGTCTTTTCTAACCACAGCTTGTTTGGCTTCCACACTGTTGGCCAGTGCAAATTTACAGCAGACAATAAAGTTCTTTTTGATTTAAATACTCCTCAGCATTATGATCCTGTTTATGGTTCTCCGTCGTCGAGAAGCGTTCATGTAGCTCAGGTTTGTTCTGTGACATCATCAGCCACAACATTAAAGCCAATAGTGGCGTTTACTGTCAGCCTCAAAAGGAGTGCGATGTATTAGAAGCTGATATTGAAACCAGGGCTGCTCAGCACAGTGCACCAGGTAGAAGGTTTTCTGGTTGGGAGGGGGGATTAATGATGCATTCGCAGCATGTGTGAGAAATAAAACCAGAGTAAATACATGCAGACAGCTTAAAATGACAACTTGTACTCGATGGTTACAATAAAACCATTTTTGAAAAACTTGCAATGCGTCGAGTACATTCGATATATCGCCCGCCCCTGGTTGAAACATGATCAATGCAATGAGTGAGTGAAGGGTCTGTGACGGCCACTATGACAAGGAACAACGAGGTATTGGTCTAAACCTGCTGTGGTATTTAAATCTTCTCCCTATGCCAGTGTGGGTCTTTATGCGGGTGCTCCAGTTTCACCTGACAGTTCTGCGTTTTGCCCAAGTGTACACTGAAAACTAAAGACTGTATACATCATTTTTACTCTTTCCTTCACTGTGGTTGCGCACTTACAGCAGTTTGCCATACTACGAGCTATTAGCCGGGGCAGTCTCTCAGGGAAAATAAAGCTTTTAGACTTCCCAAAAAGTAAGAAAAAAATGGGGTCAAGGGGGATTTTATTTCTTTTTGCTGAAAAGAGAATATGATGATATTAGAACGGTGATCTTATGTATAATGCTGATTTTGTGTCCTCTATATTTTCACAATATTTATTATGGGTTTTTTTGTGTTTCTTTGTATCCATTGAGTTGGAGTGTTTCTTTTATTCTTTTTCTTGCAGTTTCCATTTGACTCATTTTAACTTAAAAATGGGTTTTATTTTATCGTTTTGTAGGGCTGGAAATACTATTTGTAATCAGCTGTGATTGTTTTACTACAGTAATCATTAGCTCTCATTCCGGGTTTAATATTCCAGAAAAAAGTGAAACAACAACAACAAAAATGGAGAAGAAAGCAGAAAATCACAATAGTGAAAGAGGCAGAGACAAATGTCACTTCAATGTACCCAGGGCTCTCACCAGTCAATGAGTAACATGCACACACACACACACACACACACACACACTGAGTCACAGTGACAGAGGCGTAAGAGTAACACAACACTCTGACAGCGTTAGGGTTAGTCATCTGTCAAGTACACACAACCACACACACTCACAGATGAGTGGAGTGGACTTAAGCCTGAGACCTCAGCAGTGACCCTTGTCTCTTTTCAGCCAATCCTTTCACATCAGCGTTCGTCCTCGCTTTCACACACACACACACACACACACACAGGCGCACACACACACACACACACACACACACTTGTCTGTCATCATCATGATGTGTTGAAGGTGTTTGGGACGCAGTAAGCAGAACATGTATGACAAACAAACAAACAACGTGTGATTGGCACTGAATGATGGTTTGTTAACGTGCATGTGGCTTGGCCATTTAACATGTATGAACTTTGACCTTTGGTTGATGAGTTTTGTCAAATAAAAAAACATTTTTAAATGTAGATTACACTGTTTTTGGTGTCACATACAAGGATGAGATTTTTCAGGATAAAAAATGTACTTTTCATGATATTTTCTTATTCTTTTTTGTGATATATTAATTAAGGGTCTGTGGAAACACAAGGAGTGTAACAAATGTGTGTGTGTATGTATCTGTGTGCGTGTTTGCGTAGTGACATTTCCCTAATGTAGCAGTAAATGTGCCCCTCATTAAGTGCTCTCTGACAGTGATGTGGGCTGACGAGAGCGCAGACGCCTGGCTCCTGGACTGGTGCCCTGATGGGGAATATGCTCACACTCTCTTGCACACACACTCACGTACACACACAGACTCTCTCACAAACACCCACGCACACAGAAATATATACAGAAAGACTGACAAGCACACAAACACTTAAACCTAAGAGCTCCATGGCAAAGATGTTTCAATCCAAGTTTGGATGTCCGTGTCTCTGTCGGAGCTTTTGGATTTTTTATGCCTGTGTGTGTGTGTTTGTGTGTGTGTGTGTGTGTGTGTGTGTGTGTGTGTGTTAGACTTGACACAATATTTGGGGCAGATGAGGGTCTGGAAGCACAGAGGCACATCTGCTGTAGAAAAATGGCTATTTGGACTAACACCATTAACACAATGGTGGCTGCTGGACAAAAATGTATCTACAGTGTGTGCATGTGTGTCTTTATGCAGCTATTAGTCATGCTCCATATGTCTTCGAGTGAGGGACAGTGAAAGCACGGTGTATCTGTGCTGTGTGTGTGCGTGGGAGGGGGGGGTGACCGACTGACCCCAGCGACGGCCTTTTTATGCCTCAAAAATATGACTGACATACACACAAACACACAGAGAATAATGGCGGATGTGACTGTGGAGGCACAGCTAAGAGTACAACAGGAAAATGAGCAGTATATTCACACAAGCAGGGTCACATGGGTCACCGCCAAGGTTCGGTCAAAAAGAGGTTAGCTTCCCTTTGCCTGATTCGCTGAAAAGAGACGGCCAAGTAGACAATTTCTCCACCGCTCTAAAAGAATCTATGAGCCTTTTTCATTTGTGAACACACTGGAAGCGATTTGCTCGTCACGCGTTGCTTTGAAGCTACCAGCTGGTCCCTTGCAGACATGTCAGGCTCTTTTTGCCCAGGTGACCCTCTAATGTATGTGCTATCAGGTCATACGTCAATCAACAGTATTCTGCACTCTCATTGGTAGGCTCTTCAGGTGTGCAAACCAAAGTTTATTGCAGGTCCCGCCCCCACCAATTGCTTCTAGCGTGTAGCATTAGTGATTTGAATGCTGTGTGAGATTTCACCCACATCGAAATAATGATCGTAAACATTGTCAAGCCAAGTACCGGCACAGATAATTGTTTCATGGCTCCGTGTCACTACAGTAAAAATAGATTGGAAACCTTTTCTCACCACAGAAGATCATCTGCCTCCATCTCACCCACCCCCAGCATCCTCCTCTTTCACACCAACCCTCTGCATGTCCTCCTCCGTGGGCTCTTTTCCTCCAGCCTGGCAGCTCCATCTCCAAACCATCCCAACCTTGCGTCTCTAATTTAGTCTCCAAACTAGTTGAACTGTGAAACTCTGAGCACCCCCAACTCGGACTCTTTCTTTTGGTCAGTGCCACGGTCTCCAAACCATACGGCACAGCAGCTCTCACTGCCATCTTGTAAAACTTTCATTCATGCTTCCATCCTTCTGCCAACCTGGCATATTGCTCATTTTCAAAAAGATGATCTTGGGGGTGAATGAAAGTACTGAGCATACTTTGAACAGTTTATTAATTAACCCACTGATGCTGATAAACTGTTCTGACACATTAGAGAGCAACAGTATCTGTTCCAAACGTACACAAAGTTCAGTCTGATGAGATTTCCTTGGTTTCCGTGGCTTCATGATTCAAACAATTTCTGCTGTAAATCCAAAAAGCAAATATTCTAGCATGTTAGCAGGGATATGAAATCTTGAAGACAATGTGCACACAATATACAGTATTTTTTTTATGTTCATTCTACACGATATGAATTGTTGGATTTGTGTCCAATTCAGTGTCTAATCCACATTTGCTTACAACCTCTATTACCAAGGCAGACATGCCATCTGAAGGACCTTATCATCACTGCACTCCAGTGACAGTGGGAGTCAATGAAACTGATCAGGTCTGAAAGATCATTCACACTTACTTTCCACACAGATTTATATTCACCTCTTGATGCAAACTGAGGAAAAGCGAGCAACTGTGCGGAGCACGCAGACCGTGAGTGTGCTGGCAGGCCGCTGCTGGACTGGATTCAGTTCTTGTTATAAATACAGGGGTTAGAGGTGTGACTGTAAAATGTGCTGTGTGTATGTGTTTGTGTAGCCAGAGGCGTAAGGGTTAATTGGTGTTGCGTGTTAAAAGGTGTTAACAAGGCAGGCGGACACCCAAGGAGCAGTTTCAAGACACACACACACACACACACACACACACACACACACACACAGTCATATTAGCTGCAGTCAAAGTGATAAAAAGTGTATGGCAATATAACAGAGCCAGTTTCTACACAGCCAGTGTCTTTTCAACATCCTCCAATGTACCAACCTAACAGAAAACGACATTTTCCACAGTAAACACAGGCGGACCTACAGTATAGTTCTGCTCTCTAGTTGTGAACAGACACAAAAATTACAGAGGTTTAGGGGTTACTTTTAGATTCAAAAAAAGAAATCTATTATTTTTCTATTATTTAGTTTGGTTATGGCATATTTTAGGATACTAAATATCTTCATCTTTATCAACTAAAACAGGCTTTTATCAAATGTATTTCAGTAGAAGGGTAATACCCTCCTGTGCTATATATGGCAGTGTTGGCTAAGTGGCACTCCTAGAGCCTCTGGCTGAGCCTGTGGGGACAATAGAAGGAAAAAAGAAACCAATGAGACAGAGAAAAAGAAAGGGATGGTTTCAGCTAAAAGGCCCTCGCTGCCTGGAGGCACTCCATACACTCTAATGATTGCCAACAGGATGTGTGTGTGTGTTTGTCCCTTGACAAAGAACCTCTAATCAGATGGAAGTGTAAAGGGAAGGAACACTCTTAGGTCATACGTGTCTTTATGTGAGTATCTGTTCACTTTGTGTCTGATACATTTTTGCTGTGAAATGTTCCACTGACACATATAGGCCATGACACAGACACACACACTTGAAAAAATCATGATGCTAGCACTTGTGCAGTATTACACACACACACACACACACTGTTGTAGAGTCCGATTATCAGTTGACTGAATGTCTATGGAGGTGACACGGCATCAGACCGACCTGCCAACACAGTACACTGTGGAAAGTGCTGCTACACGGGCAAACAATACATGTGTGTATGCAGAGCTGCAACAGACAAGCGCTTTTGCACATGCTCTCCTTCGATTACACATACAGGTGAACAGGGTGTGAAAATGCATCTACAAAACCAAATACAGGGGAGGACTGGATGCTTCAAGACAACAGGAACCAAATAAACTGCATGAAAAGTGCATGAGCAAGGTGTGGGCACACACACCGTCACAGTTCGCCGTTCTCCCTCTCACACACACACACAAACAAAAGTGAGCATGAGTGGAGGCGACAGAGCGTTCACACTGGGTCGAGCTGGTCCTGGATGTGCCAGAGCCAGCAGCTGAATGCTAGTCTGAATGTGAAGGTGTCAAACTAGCTTGGTTATAGAGCTAATGTGTAGCTGCTAGACTAGCACACCTGAGGCTCACACACACACACAGATATATTTATACATGCGCATAGGTGCACAAAGACGCACACATTCACACATGTCAGGAGGAGCGTAAACACACGTATGCATAAACATAACACATAAGCATAAAAATGTCACACACATTCTTAGCAAACATGCAAAAGGACACACACATGCATATGGCTGCAGATGCATGTACAGATGTGTCCACGCACACTTTTTCACATGTGTGAGAAGTACAAACATGTAGGCCCCAGTGTAAACACACAGATGAAGGAAGAGAATCACAGAAGAGCAAACACTTCAGTACACAGTGTATGTAAATAGCAACACACACACACACACACACACCGTGTCTCTGCAGACGCAGACGTGAATAATGTGTGCAGCCTTCCTCGGCTTCATACCAGGCCACTGCTAGTGTCACAAATAAACTTGCTTACACTTGGCGCTGCTTCACGCGGTGATGGGCTAAATAGGGCATGAAAAGGTACGCACACACACTGGCACGCTTAACACCAGGTGTGTGAGGCGAATGTTAGCAGAGACACATGTGGCTTGGATGCCCGGTGGGATCTGTCCATGTCCTCTTTGTGCCCTCTGCCAAGGCACACCACAGTACTGGCTGACTGCATCACGCCGCTATGCCTGCAATTACGCTACAGCGCCGGTACTGGACATTTCTGAGCACAACGCACAATTTAAAGCCTCATTAGCAGCCGCTAGAGAGTGGAATATTTATTATACCAAACAGGCAGAAGTAACAGATAATCAATAATTGTCCAATAATAATTTTTTTGATAATATGGCTTCTTTTTTTTTTTTTTTAGAAAATTAAAACATTTTTAAGTCTGATTTTGACTCAGGCATCACATCACCATACGTCACGAACATCAGTATCCTGTTAGTAGGACTGTTTAATTAGAGAGTGCAGTGTCAATATTATCCAGTCATAGTCTTCATAGTTCCACAAAATGTTTGTTCTACTTATGCAAGAGGACTTATTGTGAAGGCGAGTCAATGCCTATATTCCTAATATTATGTTCTTTGAGCTTCTGCGACTGACACTACAGTAACACAGAGTGCACCATGGGGTCGTGAAGGAATCAGGAAATTCTTCTGATGAAATCCACTTAAATTTGTCCTTTCAGGGTTCGCAGATGTGTGAAGAGTAGCACGCTTAGAACACACAAACCGGGACTCTACAACTTTGTACTTGCAACACGGGCCGTGGGCATGTGAAATGGGAGTTAGGTTGTGTTTATAAATTTGACAATGCATTTATCTGATCTGCGGATTTAACGGCGTAACAGGAAAAGCTCATTAGGTGATCACTATGGTATCAGTTCATTCTCTAGGAGCCTTGCTGCATTGCATGAGAAATGAAGGTGTTAGAAGAAACATTTGCTACGATGTTTACAATTCCACCTCTAAAGAACAGCGACCGCACTCATGCTAATCCAACCATCAGTTATAAAAAGTTTGTTCATGATCCCACGAGGATCATCGTGAAGTTGTCCACACAGTAAGAAGTGATGCACAGGAGCAAGAGCAGCAACTGATTGATTCAAGTTTTTAATTTGACTTTTCATTATTCCCATTAAGTGTGTACAATACAATATCTGCATCTAAGCTTCCACAAAACTGTAAACTGTGTTCAACAGTTAATCACTTGATAACTGTTAAACACTGCTATCAAGTAAGACAAATGATAATTTAGCCATTACTTTAAAAACAGCTGGTCTGCACTGAGCTTTAACCTTCAGCAGCAAAAAAAAGGCAAACTGGTTTTTAAAATCTGTCAGAGCTGTAAAGCCGACGGACTCTGTTCAGCCACTCATCGAGCTGTTGTTGAAAATGATTTCCACCAGAGCTTTTTTCATGGTTTCAATAAACATGACAGGAGAATTTCTCCATTGTTAGGTATTCATCATCTTTTTCTTGCTTCCACTCCAGTTGACCTTAAAATGATCTAATGTAGTCACTGTATAACACAAATTTAATTACAATACTATGTCCCCATGTTCCAAGAAATCTCTGCTGAATTTATTATATTTCATTCTTTGGAATTCTCTGCCTTCGAGCCATTTTATTTTGGGATTTTCATGAACAACTGCAGGAAAACCTTGTAACTGTGTGTGTGTGTGTGTGTGTGTGTGTGTGTGTGTGTGTGTGTGTGTTCTGAAAGTGTATCTATATGTGTTAAGTATCAATCCTCACAGAGAGAGAGTGAGAAAAGAAAAACAGAGCTCAGGATGAGGTTTTCCTCTCATCTGTTGTGTTTTCTTTTTGGTGAATCACACCGTGTCTGTAGCAGGAATCTGCATCAAACTACAGACACTCCTCTTCTTTCTCCACCTCTTCTTCTCCTCAATCCTCTCATCTCCCTCTAAGCTAAATGATCCTTTCATTTCCTGATGACCGACAGAGGCCCTTAGGTGTCTGTGCATGCGTGCGTGTTTGTGTGTGTGTTGCGGGAGTGTGCGTGAAGCTCTGAAAGCACAGTTGCATGTTAAGTTCACAACTGCATTGATCCTGTAGCAAAACAAAGCTCAGAGAGCGATGTCTGGACTGAACTTTATAAGTGGGCGTGCGTCTGTTTACGTGTGGATACAAAAGACAAGCTGACGGTAAGTTAAACGTTTCACATCACCGCATGTTAAAAATCTGTTTTGAACACATTCCAACTTGTGTCCACACCTGCAAATGCATCCACACACACTCGCACACACACAAATCCATAGAGAGTTGACTCCGGAAGATAGGGAGGAAGTTGTCTAATGGTTGCCAAACGTTTGAGTGGGCCCTGGCTAAACATGTGTTTAAAGCAGACAACATCACCACTTGACCCTTTCACTCACTCACACACACACACACACACACACACACACACGCACACACACACACACACACACACACACACACACACGGCTCAAGAGGCCATCTCAGACACACAGCACTCACAAAGCTTGACAGTCAGATATACACACAAGTTATTAGTTTATCATCTGCTAGGTGTGTATGTGACTGTGCAATGTGTGATTTGTGTTTTTGCTGGCATATACACACATCAGACAACTGCGCGCACACACACACACACACACACACACACACACATGCTCCAACAAGATAATATAATCAAGTCAGAGTGCAGTGGCTGCCGACTGCAAAATGCCCACTTCCAGATGTCCTGACGGAGAGAGACGCCACGCTTTTCCACTGGGAATTGGTCAAGGTCCTGAGGCTGCTGCGTGTGCATGTGTGTGTGTATACCACAAACACACACACGCAGAACAGACGTAGACATAACCATGCAAACAGACACCCTGACACGGCATGAGCAAAACTGGGCCCAGCTGGAGAATGATTCAAAGGCTGAGGGAGAAAGAGGGGAGAGGACAGAGAGAGGAAGACGGAGAGGACAAATTGCTTTTGCCTGCATCTGAAGACGTGATGTGCGAACGAGCTGTTAAAAGAAAACAAAGCACAGTCGTGCCTGCCAGTTCCCATGACTCCCCCCGGCCCGCTGTCCCTCCTTCCTCCCGTGCATCCATCCATCATTTGCTCTCGCCCTCCTCCTTTACAGTAAGTCTCCCAACACCTACAGAATCCTGGGATCAGTTAACGGTGAGGATGAGTCGATGTGGTAAGAAACGGAGGATGGAGCTGGCTCGTAAATCAAAACGAGCTAGTTGGTATATTTTGCAGTTTTAGACAAACAGGTGGTGCTCGAGCGCTTTTGAGTCAACACAAAGCAAGAAACGAGATTCTTTGATGATTGATTCAATGTTTCGTTTCATTTTGAGGAATCCAGCAGACGGGATATTGTAATGACCTTTGTTGTTAGTTTGGACAGCAACAAATAATCATTGTCATACCTCTGAAATCATTTCTTCAAGTACAAGTTCAGTACTAATATATTCTGTTTTTGGATTCATATCTGGATATTATCTGAATATCTGAAAAATTTCTCCAGACTTTGTAACAGTTATCATAAGACAACTTAAAATGAGTTGTGGGCAGTCACAAAATTACTAATAGGCTGGAATAAGTTAAGCTTGCCAGTGCTGGATGGTCAGGAAATCTGATGGGTCAGAGTCTGCAGCTGTTTAAGAGCACCCGACAATGCTGGGCTGTCAAAGCCATGAGTCAGGCAAATTGTTGCTTTAGATTCTGAGCTGTTAGCAAAGTAATTTAATTTTTCTTTTTAATTTTTCATGCACAGTGACCTACTGGCTACCACTATCCACCACTGTTTATCAACGTATGGAAGTGATGTCAACTGGAGCTGCAGTTTTACTCTGCTTTCTGCTCTTATCTGCAAGGATGAATTCATTTCAAGGTCAAGAGTAGCACATTTGCATAAACACGCCAATGGTCAAAACCTTTGTGAAGAACAGATCAGTGTTGAGATTGAGAGGTTTTGCATTTACTTTTAGAATTACTGTAAATGTCAAATTGAAAATGCAGATATTCGAGTTGTACTTCAGAGTTTTACCTGTTGGTGTAGAGAAGCACTGTGAGGTTCCTAATTCAAAACACACCATTCCATCTAATTTACCATCAGACTATTCCATACACCGCTGCATTAAGAATGTCACATTGTGGTTTAATCTGGCTCACTGCTACAGCATTCCTAATTAGTTTGTTTTGATGTTTCAGAAGCTTCTCAGCTGACAGAAACACGCACAGAGGACATTTTATTTACTCATAGAAAGACTTTCCTCCAAGTGTGCTTGACAGTTGAATGGAAAATAGCTACCAGTGAAATGGCAGGGCCACTTGGACTGAAAGTCTGTTTGGAGTCAGTCAGAATCCTTTTGACCATTTCTTCTCACTGCGCTTGTTGTTCTGCCACTGCTAATCCCTCTAAGCTGTTATATTTAAGAAAGAGTACTAAATCTAAAGTTTACTGAAACCAGTCATTTCAACTGGGTCTGTTTATAGATGGCTGACTGTGTTGACAAAAATGTAACATCGTTCAAGACAATCGCTGCTTTTTCTCTTCTCTTAGTTACCGCCTAAAGTTTGGAGTCGATATGGCATCACGGTGACAGTGTTGGAGCAGGAATGTTGAGCACAGAGCAAAAGGCCGAGGTTTCTTAGAGAAAGAAAGGAATGGATGGTAGAGGGTAGGTGCATAACACAAGACGGCAGTTAGGAAGAAAAGGAGTTAGTGGCATAAAGGAAGTCAACTGGAGGCAAACAAAGAGAAATAAGTGGAAAGGAAGATCGGAATGGAACAAGTGAATTTGAGGTGTAGGCTAAAGAGAAGGAATGTGGAAGAGTCTTTATTATCAATGCATCGTCTCAAAATCGAGTTAGTACCTGAAAAGTGGCTCACTGATACCCTGCTTTTAGGAAAGAGACATCACTTCCTGCTTTGGCAACATTGTTTGACTTTTATGAATTGGTTGTAGTTCTTTGTTTAGGGAAACTACAGCAATACAGGAATAAAAAGCATTACAGTCTGTAAATAACAGGATTGTTTTGGTGGTCTTTGTAACGCCCAATGTTGTTAACACTAAATCTTTAAGGTTTGTATAAGCTCAGTGTTTGTAACACAACTACAACTGTGATACTGTGTTGAATTGTCAAACACCAGCTGTGAAGTGTGAAGTAACATGTGGCACTATGAGCCTCAAAAAGATTATGAAGTTTATTTTTAGCCTGGGAATATTTTTACCCTGTTAGAGTTGAGCTGCAGTGACAATGTTAAGGAGGCACTCCACAAAACAAGTCATAAAATGCACCTGTCATTCAGTCCCTAGCCTAACCACAGCTCCAAAGAGTCTGGATCCCAGCCATCGAATGCTGCCAGTCTTTCCTGACTTTCCATAAATAGTACCAAGTTACTTTACGCCCGTAGATTTGTTTGATAATTTCAGAGTTGCTATATTTCCTAAATGTGACAAATTCCAACAAAGAGAAGAATAAACAGGACAGCGGCGTCTGGGACAGCTGGACGATTATTTTGACCAATATGTTTTCTGACCAAATTGTGACTGGCTGGTTACTTTCATACAGAGAGAAGCGCAATATCAATAATCTCTATGACTAATTAAAGAACATACTTGTGGACTTGGCCAATCTTAACAACAACTGTAAGCTTAAGTGAGATTTACAGTAAGGAAGTTACTGTGCCAAAAGAAGCCACTGGATTTCTGAAGACTGAACAACCAACCCATCAACCAAAGGACATCCAGAAGGCGCAGCTACACCCGAACAAGCTGGATGTTGAGTCTCCACTCTCGTGTTTACAGAAAAAAGTGGCTTTGGTATGAGTCTGTTATGATTAATGGTTATATAAGCTGTAAATATCTAGCTGTGCATGTATTCATAATTAATTTGGGCTGCAGTTAAATTTACAGAGGACGTTACACCATCACTTTCCAAACCAGTTGCAGGTCTTAGGGTTGACCAAGACTGTCTTTGGTTGGTTAAAGCCTCACCAAGTCAGTCAGAGAGTTCCCTAATTTTGAACCATCAAATGTAAGAAGTTCATCAGTTGTCTGCTTTGAGTATGAAAAACAAAACTTGTGACTGGTCCTGATGGGAGTGCACTCGGATTAAACATGAGTGGGCTGAACGTGGACACTTTCCCCAAGTACCCACCTTTCCCTCTATAAGCAGTGCTATTTAAGAGAGCAGGCACAATATTTTGCCGAGAATTCTCCAAACCCCCTCAGTACTGCCAAATAGGAAGCTCACATTGTGACAAAGAGTGTAAGCTATGCCAGCGGCCTCCACTTCCAAAGTTAATGATGGAAAGAATCTCCCTCTCTACATCACCCCCCTCTTTCTCAGAGGTTAAGGGTAGACGAATAATCACTCATTTGTGAGTAAAAAGCGAGGGAGCTGAGTGTGCTGCATAAACATTTTCCCGGATGTAATTTTCTCTGCCGGTCTTTTGGCTTTTCCCAGTAGGACAGAGCCCAACGCCCAGGAGGAAATCGTTTAGGCTCCATAAGTGCCAAATTGTATCCTGGTTTTCCAGAGTTTTCCTGCCTGTTCTGGCTCAAGGCCTTTCCTGTGGTAAGATTGCGCCCTGTTATGCGTATGTGGGTATGAATGTAAGTGTGCCACGAGCACTGGCTTCAGGCTTTGGCTCAGGATGACAATCCCCATTTCCATGTTGCAGACATTAGAAAGAAATCAGAAATAGGAAATAAAGAAAGGAGAAACGTGGAACTTGAGTGAGAAGTTCCCACTTCCTCGGGCGCCTTTTTATTCACTGAGCTGTATCTGCACACATGACACAAAGCCTGAGAATCTGTTTGTTCTGTGTTTTTTACATTTTGTGGCCTTGTGTGTCATCAGCGAGTTCTTACATGGGTGTGTTTGTTCATGCGTGTCTACCATGTGTTCCTGATTTGGAGAGAAAAACTTCTTACTGCTTCATTAAGTCACATTTGTTTATCAGACATTGAACAACACAGCTGCTGTACTTAAAAAAAAAAAACAGGAAGAAGAAGAAAAAAGATTTAGGTTAAAAGCAAATAAAATCAAGAAGCTAGGCATCTTAGTATTTCACAGGTTTCTGTGACCTCATTCGTTTCCACATTTTTTCACTTTCAATCGCTAAAGATGCCGTAGAGCTTCATGAGCTGGGATATGCTCGATTTTAGCCAAAATATCACAGACACCTCTTGAACTGCTTATATGAATTTTGCACCAGTTGCATCAGCGATCGTGCAGTTCTTGCCCATATACTTCCTACACTAACTGACTCTGTGCTTTATTTTGCTTTTTGGCCATTGTTTAAAAGGTGCTACATGAGGCATAAAACAATAACATGTCAGTGAGAAATGAACTGCATGCAACCTAAAGCAGTATGCTGTTGAAAAGACTGGTAGACTATATAGTTTCACTAGTAATGTCAGTGCCAGTGTTTCAGTAAATTAAGCACACATTTCCCCATAAAGCCTGCTGCTTCCTGCAGTGAAGAGGATGTTGGTTATTCAGTCAAAAGTTTCCTCTTTAACGGTTTAAATATGTTGGAAATTATTTTGCCATCAGCTTTTGATAACAGTTGCAGTTTGAGAATTTTGTTAAGTTTGTCCTGGAAAACAACTTTGAGCTGGAAAGAGTCTGCAGGGCACAAGCAGTTCAAGCTGTTTCTCTGAGGCTGAACAGATCAGACTCCAGCGTTGGTTACAGCTGTCTGAAGACATGCTGGTAAATATCGAGTAAACCATTATTAGATTTCTTCAGTTTAAAAACTTATATTAGATTTTAGATCCACTGAGATGGTTAAAATGAGAAGTAAGACAACACTTAACTTGCCAGTAATCAACAGATGCAGTCAAGTTTCAGGTTAGGGGCAAGGTTAGGGCTACTTACCACTGTGACATACCTGTGAGAAGTGGTTTTGACTGAAAATAGTAGCTCAGTAAACTGATAAGCAAAGACACGACATATGACATCCAACAGAAGACATGTGTAACAAGGCTTTGCACGCCTGAAGTAAACACAGGTTTATTAAAAAGACTAAAATAGGTTTGGATCATTTCTGGGGGGAAAAGGAAATTTTACTGAAAAGAGAGCAGAGCAGAAAAAGACATGAATAATCATACATGCACACCTACACACCAACACAAATGCATTGTTGAGTTAGGCCCACTGGTTGAGGAATTTCTCTGAACCCTGAGAAGAAGGAGACGGGAACAGACAGAACACAATTAACAGCGGTTTGTCACAACTTTGGACCTGGGAGTGTGCATCTAAAGGTCATGTGTATGTGGGAGTGTGGGTCTGTGGGCATTCACAGTGTGTGACACTTGCCTCCCATACAGCTCATTTATTGGATTAGTGCAAGACTGACCAGTGGGGATGTGGCTGGCCGGCGCCAGGGCCCGCTCTGAGACTCTGGAGCCTAGTTAGCTGTGATGCTAAGCTAACCCCTCACTCCCAACACCTCAGGGGGGCAGCGCCACTGCTGTAGGGAGGAAAGGGTGCTTGTTAATGGGGCTGAGGTGCCATGCTTGCAGGCCTGTCCTTGAGGGGAGGAGGATGGGAGGCAAGGATGGACTAATTATAAAGGAAAGCCCCAATTACAAGAAGAGGAAGACAGGGGATTGGAGGCGTACTGGAGGGAAGGATGGAAACACCACAGTGGAAGCCAGGCGTGGAAATGCCAAGACTAGCTGCCAGTGACAAGAACCCCTCACACACACACACACACACACACACACACACACACCAGACAATGTACCTTCTGAGGTGCCGCCTGTCTCCTTTTCTTGTCTTTGCTGAGGGATAATTGTACTAAGTGTGTTTGTTAGCCCAGTGGCTGATGGCACACATGCACGCACACATGAACACACACAACATCGAGTATACAAACGCACAGAGCCAGTTAAAGAATAAGAGCTTCACCGCTGCTGTTGATGGCAAGCACCAGTAACTTGCACACACGTGTCCTTTCCACTCTTACATGTATGAGAGTGGTTCAAATGATAATTCGGCCGCAAACAGCACACAGACACACAAACCTGCAGTACACACCACATGCATACACCCAGGCGGTTGACCTCATACTGTATTGCCGAGCAGCTCTCCCGTACAAGCGTGGGTTTCATTGGAAACACATGTCCAGAGTGTGCATATGTGCTTGGTGTGCAGCGAGCTCTCTCCGTACGTGTTATGCTTCTGAATACATTTCCGGCCTCGGCTGAAAACCATGCTGGCATTTTCACTCAATCTCAGGCGCCCTATATGGAGCACGCCCGCACATTTATTTATACATACACAAATCAGGCCTCCAGTTTACCTTCAAATGTTGTCCTGTGGTATTGACAACATGGCTGTGAGACGTTTTTAAAACGGGCTTACAAAAAAAGGTGGCATCCGGGGAAGTAGATAGGATAAAAGTCTTACATAGGAGTGATGTGACAGATATGCATGATAGTGGTCAAAGTATAACCACAAAAAGAGTAACTGACTTGCTGGTTGCACGTTTCTGTTCACAGAGTCATTCTGCCTCCTCAGTTTCTGCTTATTACTTGCCTTGATATTTTGAATATGCTGGCAGTTAAAGTCTATATTGCCCGATGCTATTAGCATTTTTTATAGTCAAATGCACATGTTGATGCTGGAAAAAGTAAGCAAGCAAAAGCATTGTCTGGTCCCCTTAATTTTACACTTAGAAGCTTCTAAAACCAAATTTGGGTGACTGGAAAGAAACTGAGCTTGAAACCAGGGATACCAAAACGATGTTATCCATCAAGCTGACGGGGGCAGATCTAATCTTTAATAACAGGCCAGCACTGGTGCCAGAAATTGGTTCAAACCATCGAGCTTAATGTCTCGAGCATGCAGGCTCTGTAATTCAGACACTGTTGTCTGACTGGGGGAGAAAGCTAATGAAAAGAAAAGCAGGAAAATAGACTGAGTGAGAGAGGGATGGATGTAGAGAGCTGTTCACATCTGGAGTCTTTCCTCTTGTCATCAGATAGATGGATGTTAACTTACAGTGCAGTGGAAACAACAGCTTCCTGTGCTGCTGATAACAGCACTGGAGCGACTTACAAGAAGTGAGATGGAAGAAGTAGTCAGTGAAGGAGTGAAACATGAACAGGGGATGGCTGATGATGAAAGCTTTCAAAACTACAAAGACGGGGGAAAAAACTCTGAGAGGAGGAGGAGATAAGAGAGAATATGGCAGTGGACAGCTAACGTTGCAGCACAGACAAAATAGCAAGCAGACGGTTTTTCAATTCTGCTGAAATACCTGCTCAGTCTGGCAACGCGCACACAGACAGCGACACACACTCCCTCTGTCTAAACATGTCCGACAAACTAGACAAACAGCAAGAAAAGAACAAAGGGAAGCAGCTCTGTCTAAGAAAGCTGTCACTTTGCCTCTGCCGTGATCTTCGGTAAAAGATGCAAGGCTCTGCAGCCACAACATGCCAACATGCACTAGTGCTGCCACTACTGCTGCCCATCACTTAGGCCATCTCTGTGTCTAAATATGTGCGCGTTGGTGTATGACAGAGACAGATGTGTGTGCTTCCTGTCTCAGCCTCTTTTCCCCATCACTTGTTTCTCTGGAGATGGTTGTTTTGCTGATGCACATTTTCTGTCTATTCCTAAAAAATAACAATGAGTCACAGAAGAGACATCTGCAATATATTTGAGCGGAAAGTGCTAATGAATCAAGATGCTTTAGGAGAAACTGGGAAAACAGAACCGAAATAACCACCCCAGAGGTGAAGTAGTGCTGTTTTCACCACAAAAAAAGTTCAGTTGCTGGCCAGAAAAAGCTCGCCATCCCGAAACTGACCTGAAAACAAACTTAGTTTAAAATGCTTCCTGTGGTATCCAATTGTTTAAAAAAGAAGAAGTAAAAAAACAAACAAAGATATTTTCCTGAAAGAATATACACTGCCGGTCAAAAGTTTCAGAACACCTAAATTTTTACAGTTATTTATTGCAATTCAGAAGTCCAATGATTAGCTTGAAATGGTACAAAGGTAAATGGTGAACTGCCAGAGGTTAAAAAATAAGTTAAGGTTACACAAAACTGAAAAATAATGTACATTTCAGACTTCAGGCCAAAGTGTCAGTTTCCTTCACCATCAAAAGGCACTCAGAAACTGAGAGTTAACAGGCAGCTCACAGGACAACAGCTTCAAGCACAGCTTAATAGTGGTCATAGTGAGCAAGTCTCAGTTTCAACTGTGAGGAGAAGACTTGGAGCTGCAGGTTTGACAGGACGAGTTGCAGCAAGAAAGCCAGACGCCAGAATAAGACAAAGAGGCTTGTCTGGGCCATGAAACACCACCATTGGACTACTGAAGACTGGAAGAAGGTTTTATGGACTGATGGATCAAAATGTGAAATCTTCTGTTCATCACACAGGATCTTTGTACGGCTTCGAGTAGGTGAAAGGATGATTCCACAGTGTGTGGCATCAACTGTCAAACACGGAGGAGGAAGTGTGATGGTCTGGATCCTGGGTCGGTGACTTGTTCAGAGAGAGAGGCACCCTGAACCAAAACTGCTACCACAGCATTCAGCAGCACCGTGCAGGAGCCTCTGGTATGGACCCAAAACACAAGTCCAAGCTCTGCCAGAACTACCTCAGGAAAAAAGAACAAGATGGTGAGCTTGGAAACATGGAGTGTCCAGCACAGTCTCCAGACTTAAACTGGACAGAAGGGTGAAAGCAACAAAACCTGCAAGGTCCACATTTATGGGAACTTCTGCTACAGATATGGGAACTTTGTGACGGGTCAGTTCAGCTGTTATATCTCCCAAAGGTGATGAGTCGAAAGGTTAGAATACATTTTATAATTGCTTATTTTGCACTATGCTTTCATTTCAGTGCAATGAGACATTAAACTGCATAATATTCAATTTTTAAAAATTGAAAAATTGGGGTGTTCTAAAACTTTTGACACACACACACATTTATTTATTTATTTATTTATTAAAAGAAAAAAGAATAAGACGCTGCACAAAGGCACTTTCCTGTTTTTTCTTGGCCTTTTTAAAACACAGTCCAAATGAATTTCAACGTCCACCCACCTTCTCTGTATTAGTGCAGAGGCAGAATTATAATATGATTTGCATGAACTGGGCTTTTAACATAGAAGATGAAAAGGAAAAGAAAACAAGTGCTGACTCCTTAAGCTCACACATACGCAGTGCTGTGAGTAAAGACAACTTTGTTTTAATTTACAATCACTCTCTCTTCCATTTCCCTTCTCTCTCTATCACAGGCACACACAGAGTGAGAGACAGACAGGAAGTTGAGGAGGAATTCCCAAGCGGACATTTCTCACGTTCCTGCAGTGATTGGAAACACACTCTAGTAAAATGGTGGCAGGACATAATTTCCAGGTGAGGAGAGAAAGGCAGTAACCTCTTCCCCTCTCCCTTCAACCCCCCTAACCATAGCACAAACAATATCCTCCTTGATATTATCCACACACACACACACACACACACACACCACTTGTTGTCACCTGGAGGGGGTTGGTCTATAGCTTTTTAGCATCAATACACAATGGCTTCCTCTGTGGCTCAGCAGAAGCAGGTGAGCAGATAGTATCTAAGTGAATGTGCGCTCACACACACGTTTCCATACATCCTTGCACGCGCACACACACACGGACGATGAGAAAACCACACACACCTGCTGAGGAAATGAGCCTGTAGTAGTTCTCCACCTGGTCAGCCCTGAGGTGCCACCGAGAAAAACAAAAGGAAGGAAAGAGGCAATGAAGATAAAGGGAAAAGAGGGACTTGTGAAACAGGCTTTTGTAAAGCCAACGGACGGCTTTTGTTTCCAGCCAAAGCAGGTGACATTAAATATTTTGATTGAACAGGTATCGAGCTTTACATTAGATGTAAAAAAAAAAAAAAAAAAAAAGATCGAGTTCTCTGCTTATTGACGGTTTCATTCAAAAAGATTCTGAAACACTGCACAGAAAAACATTCTGTACTTATGTACATGTGGATGACTGTTCAGTTAACTCGGTACATTTATGTTTTTCTTACTGATCACATATTTGGCTTTCAAGCTGAGAGCTGCAGTTACTAACATTGCCAGCAAAGAGATGCTAACTAGCGTACTTGCAAACATATTAACCAGAAGTAAAGATTAGCTGTGGCTAGTGCGGTTGAGAGCTGGTTTCACTTTTGAATGGACAGCTCCATCGCATCTGTGCAAAGCACCAAGTCCATGGCACCTAACTGGTCTGTAAACTTCCAACTCAGCATTTTTCCTGACCCACGGAGGCCCCGGACACACCCCAAACCCACAGGACCCAGAGGATCCACCACCAAAAACCAGAAACCACAGAATACCTGTTGAGGTGCCATGTCCATGCTCTATCAGGTCAGAGCTTTTTGGCAGCACGTGGGTGACCTACCCTACATTAAGCAGGCGGTTTTAATATTGTTTGTCTTCAAGACAGGGTGAGGGGATTCTCTTGTTTTCCTCTATTTAGTAAAGTCTTGACATACTGGAGAGTCTCAGGTGCAGAGAAACCACTTAGAGCTTGTTAACCTTATAACGCAATACGAAGGGATACATCATTCTACAGTTGCAAGTAGAGAAGTGGTGTGTGTGTGTGTGTGTGTGTGTGTGTGTGTGTGTGTGTGTGTGTGTGTGTGTGTGTGTGTGTGATGTAGAGACAGTCTGAACATTTGTGACATGAGTCAGATGCTGAGGGAGTCGGATGCATATGCTGCTGAGTGCATCTCCCCTTCTATTCATTTTTTACCACACTTGCCAGCGAGGCTGAGCAGCTCATTGTAATTATCTCTGTGTATGAAAGTGTGCATGCAGGAAAGTGTGTGTACCCACATTAGATGTGATGCAATGCATTAGGCATTTCTGATGCTTAGGTGTAAAAAATCCTATTACAGCAAGCAGGACGGCGGATCGATACCTTACGGGATCTAGAGTAATGTGCTGTGTGTGTGTGCGTGTGTGTGTGTGTGTTGATGTGTGAGCGAGGAAGTGTTTTAACACCTCTCAGAGGTGGATTAGTGCGCGACAGCATGGAGACACTGTCAGAGGCGGTTAGTGTCAGAGAGCGGAAGAGGAAAGTGCAGAGGGAGAAAGATGGAAAGAAGGGAAGGGAAAAAGGAACAGATGGAGAGAAAGAAAGTAGTGAGGGCGAAGAGAGAAAAAGATGTGTCACTTCTGATGACAATGCGCTGTGTTTGTCCCCAGTGATTTTGGGTGGAGGGGCAGATGTAAAAATAAACAGAGGGGGGCCGTGGAGCTGTGCCACGTTAAAGAGCTATACTGTAATCCACGCACTTGGCAATATGTAAAGATCACAAACTTATGCAATCACACTGAACTCTGTAAACTGAAGTGTCATTCTTCTAAAAATGGAGAAATCACATGACAGTGGGATGAGCAGGCGACCGTACGCCGTATGACTGAGAGCGAAAGTCTTCACTGTACCTATACAACAAAGCCAAATAAAGACCCGAAAAAGAGTGAAAAATCACTAAAGAGTGAAAAAGGAAAGAGGTACTGCACTGTCACATTATATGATCCTACAGAACATTATTTTAAGTTAAAGAAAATCTGAGGAGGATTTTAAAGATCATTCATGGGAGAAGGTGACAGTGTGACAGGTGAAAATAGCTGTTGGTCTTCCATGGTCTCTTGTGTTCTGGGGGCCTCTGGATGTCTGGAGTTTTGATCTCCTCCATACCCGCTTCACACCCTGGAGGACGGGGCTGTGGCCCCCCCACACTCCCTAGCAGATCATTACATGGAGAAACCTTTGGAATGCAAGCATGCTGATCCACACAGGTATGCACACATGGGTATTCACAGACGCGGACTAAAGCTTTCTTGGCTGCTGCCTCAAAGCACACTGTGCGCTGTCTATCTTGCGTGCTGCACAATATCGTTTATTACTTAGTAAATATTGATATCTATGACTAGCTAGTTTATTGTGATGGTGCTTTGTTTTCTCTATTATTATGTTGCTCTTTGTTGTTTGCTGTCTCCTCTGTTTGTTTTTGTTTGTTTGTTTGTTTGTTTTTTTCTCCATACAGGTGACCCAGGAGTTTTTTTTTTTTTTCTTCTCTCTCTTCCCCCCCCTTCTCACCGTCTCTTCTCCCCTTTGGTTTTCTTTCTTTCTCTCCCCCTCTCTCTCTCATTCATTCCCCCTGTCCTATTTATTAAAAAAAAAAAAAAAAAAAAAAGGATGAACTGAAGCTCTGCCATCACGTAATGTCGCATACTGCTGTTTCTGATGTCATTTAGGAAAAAAAAAAAAAAAAAAAAAAAAAAATAGCTGTTGAATTTATGTCTTATTACAAATATTTGGAAATAGTCTGAATTTATTTGGAGTACATTTCAGTATTATATTGTTAATTTTCACGTGATTATCTGTGGGTAAAAAAAACAGAGTCAAAAACAAAAATGATCATTTAAAGAGGCAAAAATAACGTCGACAGATGTGTTTGGATTGCTCATTTAATTAGTAATAATGTAAAATATGACAGCAGTAAATTCACATTTTAATTTAATTCTTTAAGATAAATGTGTCCATTTATGAACCCATTGTTAGATAATATTGATAAAGAATCTTTAACTTTTTTTCCTTAAATATTCCTGGAAGTTTTCTGAAAATAAATCTTGAATTGACACCAACTAATGGTGAGAGATCAAGCATAACAGATAGTTAGCTACCTGCAGTGGAGGTTACAGTAACATGTTACTGTAATCAGGTTACATTATTTCAGTAATGCAGTTATGTAACACATTATTGTACTATATTCTGTAATTAGATTACAGTTACTGTATGTCATTATTTGCGTTACAAAGTTTCTTTAGTTATGTGAGCTTCAGGTGGATAAAAAGAAAACATCAAACAAACTTTTTTTCCCCTCCATGTGGTACAATGGAGGGGAAAAAATTTCAATGAGAGGATGAAAATTAAAGGATTATTCTATTCTAAATGGTGGAGCGGTAGAACGAAATAACATTTGAGGAGTGGAGATATGGAAATTACTTTTTTTTTTATTGCATCCAGGACAAAAGCAACTGTATTATGCTAACACAACGTTGGCTCTCTGCAAGCACGTGTGCAGACAGCATGCTAAAGCAAAGCTAGCCAAGAACCCAGAGCCGGCTTTGTGTTGTTGGCTTTGTATTCATACCTCCATACGTAAGAAAGATTATACACGTGTCCTCATTAGGGCAGAGATTTACGTTGGAGTTGGAGTTCAGGCCATTTTACGGAGTAATGGGGAAGTAATGTAACAAGTAGTGTAAGGGATTACTATCTTCGACGAGTAACGTACTACATTACTTTTAAAAAAGTAACAAGAAATGTGCAATACATTACTTTTCGTGATGAACGACCCCAACTTTGGCCACCTGTAAATTGTAAAGTAGTGCACGGATGTTCAACTCATATACCTGAGTGGGCTAGTCAGTGTTAGCAGGTAAGCTGTTTGAAAACATTAACCACATAAAAACCAGGTCATGCTCTGTTTTCATTCTCCAAATCAAAGGACGTCACCTCGTTAACTGTACACTGAGATAACACTGGCCTTATTTTTTCAACAATCTCTGATGGACTAGATATGACGGTCTTTTTTCTCATGACCGCTGTCTTGTTTCTAACGATCTAAGGCAGAACTAAGCTAAATGACAGTAAAGGAAGCAGAGAGCATCGCCTGTGTATGTGGCTAACAACTAGTCAGACTGCTGATTTGACATACTTGTTCCATAACTGCTTCCAATTTACTCCAAAAGGAAAAAATATACTTTCTTCATGATCTACAGACACGCACTTGCTTTTGGCATTATTCTTGTTGCAAATGGCAATTTCATCTCATCTGCATGTGCATATGGCTGTCTGGGTGTAATAACACTCAAAATCCTGCTCATACAAGCCCATAAAGATGACACTGATTAGCGCCTGTGAGGATTAAAGTGTGTGTGAGGTCACGGTACGGATGTTCCATTACTTCCCCTTCACATCTTGGAAGTTGCGGTAAGCCCCGCAGACGGAGGGCTGGGCAGCCTGGCAGGGTGCCCATCACAGATTGAGGTCATGGGAATGGAAGGGTGGCACCAACAGCAACCCCCGCCCCTCGCCACTCACACCGCTGCCCTGTAACAAGCAAATGTGTCATACATGTGTTTGCGACTGTTTTCACGCTGTGGATGAACGTCAACATGTTCCTCTGTATCAGCAGCTGCTGGACACACACACACAGACACACACGCACACGGAGACACGCGTGCAAAAACCACATGGACAGACATCAGCTGTTGCCAAGCTGAATTTAAAACAGATCTATATGTTCCACTACAGTATTAGAGGTGCTACACACAATAATACAAACACTGGGAAAGACACGACATGATCACACACACCAACACGGCTTCTCTCAGTTTGCAACACACACACGTGCACGCACACACTCGAGTGGGTAGGCAGTAGGGTGAACGCGTGGCAGATGCCCGACACATTGGTGTCCGTTCAGTCACTATAAAAAGCAGCTGCTCAGTCTTCACTGCCCTCTGGCACTGCACCACAAACACACACACACACACACGCGCACAGGCACACATGCACTTGCTGTGTAGCTCTAATGCTGGAGGGCATTTCATCTCTCGCAGATTAAAAGTGCTGCAGCACAAAAACACCCAGAGAGAGAAAGAGAGATAAGAGCAGCACAAAAACCTGATCAGCACTCACCCATATCAATCCTCGTCACACCCTGATCTCTCTCAGTCACACACGCACAATCGCCATAAATCTCTGCATGCGTCCCACCCCCGCCGTCCCCAAACACTCACAAACGTGCGTTTAACTCGGAACATTTCCTGAAGATTTAAAGCGAGGGAATATTAAATCTCAGAGAACATATAAAGACTAAGAAAATGGTAAAACAGGGTCAAATAGAGCAACTCAACACTTATGTAAGACACATTTTCTTTCAAATAAACTCAGTGCCAGTTACAGGAACATTTTGCACAGCTTTTCTGTTACATATTAGAAAGATATTCAAAGAATTCCAAGACCAGCAGGTGAACAACATGCAAATGTAACACTTTTGTTACTTGTTTTAACCCGGCTCTCTTTTCTTTCCGATTTTCCAGCAGATCATTTTTCTTCCTCTTTCTCTTCCTGATAAAAGCTCAGCGTTTCCCCTCCACCTGATTGCCGGTGATGACAAAATCAAACAAGCAGCGGTGATGACTGCTGAGATTGGCTGTTGTGTGCTGTCACCAGCCACAGGTCACCAAAGACACCCTGAGGCAACAGACAGGATGGGTGGAGGGGCAGAGTGGCAGCGAGGTGACAAAGGTGCCTATTGAGGAAAATAAAATCAGAAGAGGAGGGGAGTGGTGGGGGGTTCCCGGGAAATGAGGGTATTTGTCTTTAAGGAAGAGATCGGGTGGCCGGGCATCTTTCTGGCCTTCGTGATCACTGTTGTCAGCGCGACCGTTATAGTACAAAAATACAAGGGCCCTTTATGAGGCTGGAAGGTAATTGTGGGGTATAGGTTACTGGGGTATGTGTATTAGAAAAGGAAAGAGACAGAATACCACGACACAGGTGCCTGCTCTTTTAAATGGCTGCTCAAGTATGAAGAGGAGAGAGAAAGACGACAGACAAAGTGTGTGTGAGTAGGTTTGTGTGTGTATTTTAGGGGGAAACAAACCTCTATCCTTGTCTTTCATGCCGTCACTCACAGCCCGCTCTTGCTTCCTAATCCTGTATCGGCGAAAACAATGACACCGGGAACACCCCCTATCGCCTCAGGGTGGTGCTAATGGTGGTAGAGAGGTGGAGGGTCACCAAGACAACAGGACACTGTGCTGGCGGTGTAAACGGATGCATGCATGGATGCTGAAACTGACATAAAAGCTGACTGAAACGCTCTAGTGTTTGTGTCTGTTTCAGTTTATGTGCAACATTCACATTTCCTGTTTGAATTTTTGTTTTCATTTAAAGGTTTCAGAGATATCTGAGACAACTCAGGGGCCGAACCACTGTGAGCAGCGGTGAGCACTGACACCTCACAGCAAGAAGGTCACGGGTTCGGCTCCATCCACTGCCTTGGGCCTTTCTATATTATATTCTGGCTTCACTTCCATTCAGACGCATGCTTGTTTGATGAATTAATGACTCTAAATTGTCTAAAATGTCTCTCTTTCTCTGTGTTGGCCATGTGATTGAACGGAGACCTATCCAGGGTGTAGCCCATCTCGTGCCATGGCACATGGGTAGACCCCAGCCAAGAACAGCACTCAAAGACCATTTTAGTAATATCCTTTGTAAAAAACATGGACGCAGACAATGATGTCATGTGTCACAACACCTACTAGCTCCTGTTTTCAGTGTTGACTGAAACGGCCAAAGAGGCTAAAAGCATCAACATTTGGATGAGAAGGTGGCATTAAGCATCTATAGGAACCAAATGGACATGTTATACAAAGAGATGATATCAAAGCAAAGTATGGCTGCAGAGGCTCAAACTCAGAGGTGTCAGGGGTACAGCCCATTAAACCAGATGTTCTCCCTCTTCAACAAGTTAATGGATAATTGCTTAATTACTTTGTGTCGTATGAACAGCTGTGAGGGAGGTTTTTATCAGTAGGAAAAGCTCTAACACTTATATAATGCATTTACTACAACTCTGAGGTTTAAGGCCTGGATGAGTTTGAAACCTTTTGAAAACCTTTTAAAAATATAAAAGCGGGAGTCTCTACTATCATTGAAATGCAGCTCTGTCTCTCCGTGTACCTGGGCTGTGCCGCTACGCTTGCTGTCTTTGGAACGTCTGCCCCCCTTCCTTTTTTAATATAATGGTATGATCCCAGTCGGTCTTTGCATGTGGTTCCACCCCCGCCTGCATGGATTCTCAGCAAAGCTTAAAATTCAGCTCCCACATACTGAATGTTAATAATTGACAAATAAAAATATCTTACGGGACCCGCTCTAACTGTTTCATACAGGCTGAAAACAATTCTTTAAAACTGGGGCTTTTTAACGTAGGAGACTATGGGGACTGAGTCAGTTTTGGAACAATCATCTCAACAACACAGGAGGTAATGACAGGAACATTTATGGCCAGAAATGACCACAGATTTCAAGCAGCTATAGAAGTGACCCTCGCTCTCACAGCATTGAGTCCTTAGATCTAAGAAAAGACAATGACAGGAACTAGACCTAGGATCCAGATTTAGGGAGGTGGTGCTCAGAGGTGGGAATCAGAGTGTGTTCAGGTTCTAAATAGTTGGAGAATTTAAAAAAAGACTCATGAGTACCAAAAGCAATTCTACTGTTGGAGGCAATACAGATCTGAATGAAGAGTTTAATCTCATTGATGTTTTTTTTCTTTTTGTGTTAGTAATGAACTTACTGTACAAAGGGAAATGTGTTTCCATACAATCATATTTGTTCCTTTGGTAGAGAATTTGAAGTTTGTATAAAATAATAAATAGACAGGTAATGTAGAGGAAAGGAACAGCACACACACACACACACACACACACACACACACACACAGCAGTGGTAGCTTAGCTGTGAAAACCTGGGGTGGGTGTGTCTAACGCTGACCCCTCACTGATTGATTTGATTGGTGGACTACCACACTAGTTAAATTACAACAAGGATGAACTTTCAGTATACATGTCTATATATGCAAGACACACTCTGAAGAAATTTAGAGTGTAGCTTTGGAAATTACTGTAAAGCTTGAAACTGTGACCAAGAATGCATCGTCTATTTGAGCATTTTAGTATTCCACACTGGTCTGAGAATCTGACCTAAGTGTATCACAAACATACAGCAAACCCAGTGCCAAAGTCCAGCAGTGCTCTGAAGTGTATTCAGCTTTCTCTGATAAGGCAGCTTCATCATGTCCTGCCTGTTTAGCTCTGCCGCCAGCTAACACACTATCACTGATTCACCACCACAGATAATACACACAGACGCGCACACACGCAGATGAAAAACAGTGAGGCAGAGGCACGGCGACAAAGATGACGAACAAAAACAACAAAATGGCTGATGCCACAGACGGGCCTTTTGTTGTTGTTGTTTCCTGTTCTGGAGCAGGGTGGCTTTCTTTACAGAGTCAAAACACAACTACAGTCGTGTGGACGGGAACTGGGAGATTTATCAGTGCATGAACATGCGCGCACACACAGGTAAAGATTAAACAGACTCTTTCAGTCTTGCGGTGTTATCTGTTTTTCTGGTCTGTCTCCTTTTCTTTCTTTTTAGATATGACCTCCTGGGCCACAAAACGCCACTGTGTAGTCTAGCTGGGATTGAGGCTGGCTTTAAACACACATATCCCCCCAGCAAGGCTTGGGGTGCAGATAGGGCGCATTGATACCAGCTACACGTTGCTCCTGTGTTTTGCAGCTGGTGGAAAGTGAGACAGCAGCGTTGCTGTCGTGCTCCCGTGTCCCCTCCTTAAGAGAGACATGCTGGATCAAGAAGTCACACTGTACATCACTTTCTCTGTGTGTGTGCGTGAGCGTGTCCCATGCAGACGGCGTCCCATCACCTCAGGGAAGACAGAGATAAGCAGAGTGTATGGGCTGAGATAAGATGCGAGCAGACACTGGGGAGACTGACTGACTGTAAGTGAGTCACTGTAGGAAGAGCTGCAGCTTTATGGTCTTGCTGGGCCTGAGGACTCTCACAGACACTGTTGCAGTTTCACAGAAATGGCTCGAAAACATGACAGAATTCCTGCCAGTGTGGCAAATATTACTCAAAAGAATGGCAATGTATGGCACATACATCGGTTTCACACTATTTCCTAGGCTACAAACGTGTCAATTAACATGCTTTTGCATGTCATATATTACACGTGAAGGTAAGTTCACATGTAATAAACACGCACTCCAGAAACAAAGCTCTGCTGTATATGAAACTGAACAACAAGACTGACACACTTTAAGGTTTGTTTCTGATGTGATGACAACTGATATGACGGCACACAAGCACACGTGTCCTGCATATCTCACATGTGACACAGAACAGCAGCGCATTAGCAAAAACATTAGTATTAAATAGGGCTGCACGATTAATCGTTAGAAAATCGCGATCTCGATTCATACTTATGTGCGATCTCATTTCCAAATGACAACAATTAAAAAAAAAACAAAAAAAAAACGACGACGATTGTACCGCATTTTGATCCGGGACGTAATCTGCATGAAAACAAGCGCTCACTCGTCCTGCTCAACAAATGACGAGGGCGGAGCTTTATACCACGTGATACAGAAGCTGTGCCGTGTGATGCTAAAATTAGCAGGAGAAAACAACGGAGAGCACGTCAGGGATGACGAGAAAGTGACAGGAGAAAATCCGTCCCGGACAACCACCCAAACATCAATAACGGGAACCTTATACAGCGCTTCCCTACACCCGTCGAACTCCCGCAGGCACAAAGAAATCACGGAGGCTATCACTTATCACCTGACCACAGATATGGCTCCCATCAACACTGCAAAACGAGGGATTTAGGAAAACGATCAACACCCTAGACAAACGCTACACAGTGCCGTCCCCCAACTATTTTTCTATTGTTGCACTACCTGCTCTATACACGCAGCGTCGAGCAGCGGTGGAGACGGAATTTCAAGCAGTACAACGACAAAATGTGAGACATTTGTTGTTTTTATGTTTATTTATTGTTTTTATGTTCAGTCTCAACTGTTACGAAGTTGATGTGCAGTTAATAAGTGCAATAAATATTTATACTGGAAAAGAGAATCGTGAGAGAATCGTGATCTCAATTCTAAGCAAAAAAATCGTGATTCTCATTTTATGCAAAATCGTGCAGCCCTCGTATTAAATAAAGAAATATTTTTTAAAGTCTGATAAGATTTAAAGATTATTGTTAGCAAGTATCAGAACACATTTTAGAATCCAGAGTAACTGTATGATGTTACAGCACCAGTTTAAACAGACATAACTAAGTGGACAGAACCAATACACTAACCAAAGATAGACATCATTAATATTTGTGTCAGAATAAAGATGAATGCATGCTGACCGCAGCTCCTATAACACACCTGATGGAACTGTAAACCAACAGCAACAAGTGGCTGGGTTCCAGCCCAAATCTATTATGTAAACTATGTTGCTGTCAGATTATTGTTTGTTTTCATTAAACCAGATGCTCCTATAGTTGGCTGACAGGGTATACCTGGTAAAACAGCTGACTACCTGGTTTGTATTTCAGTACATCAAGAAGAAACACTACCCACGTGTTTTTCACAGTGGCCATGCTCTGAACTATACATCACCATCAGCCTTAATGCAGATTTTGGAAAATATATTTATTTCTGCTCTAAAGTTTGGGATTTCAGCACGGGAGTCTACGGGGGCTGGCTCAGCCAACTGCAGTCACGTTGATGACATGACTGGTCTTAACAAACTGCACACTGGCACATTATTTGTCTTCATCTTAAAGTCGATAAATGTTGCTAATGTTCAAGTTAAAACTGAATTGTAGCAGTTTTCATCAGCTTTCTCTGTATTCTTGTAACCACGGTTGCAAATACTCACTTTTAAAATGATCTGAAGTCACTTAGATAAACTGTCTGCACCTTCAACCAAAGTTCTGCCACACGCATTCAAGTTTTGCAGAGGGTGAGACCAAAGTGATGTGCGTCTGTGATAATGGCGGCGCCATGGCAGTGGCAGGACACAACCCCAAACCCACACACACAGACACTGATAAGCATCACCTCCATCCCTCGGCCTGGCTCTGTCCTGTCTCTCTCTGCTCTGAAGCAGTGAGAGAACACAGAAAACACAGAGGACGCTGGCTGGAGATGGCTGAAGGAAGAAGATGAGCAGAGGTGGAAGCAGAGATGTCACCATATCAGAAATGTCGCTGTCAGTACAGGTAGAATTTCACATTCCCCACATTCAAAATCACCCTACACACTGCCTGCATATTCCCTTTTACGAATCAATATCATCCCTTAATAACTGCTTTAAGTCCTCAGTGCATACGCGGCATCTTAAGAATTTTTGCATCGAACGGTTCTGGTGACGTCCCTCTGTCAAAGTGAAAGACACGTAACGCTCTGAAGATCACAGCAGAGCTGCCTCACCAATGAAACTGAAAGGTTATCCAATGCTTTTGTTTTATCACCACAAAAACTGCAAATATGTAAACAAATAAGCACATCAGAGGATGTAAATGAACATTTACCTCAACAGTTTATCATAGAGCCTGCGTGAATGAGCTTCAAGAGCCACAAAGACTCAATAAGAAAGACATCTGTAAGGTGTTTCAGTATTATAAATCACAAGGTTTAGAATTTATTTCATTATTAAATAATTAAATAAATACCAAAATTCCAAGCAGTGAAGACAGACGATAAATCAGTGTGGGTACTATAAACACAGACTAATATATTTGTGTATGTCAAACTTAATTTGCCTCCTCTTTAAACATTTCAGCGTAATCTTTGGATTTCATTATATTGTTTAATTTATTATAAATGTACAATTAATCATTGTGAAACAGCTTTAACCATTAATAATTACATTACGGAAAAAAAGATTTGTTCTTCATAATCTGTGAAGTGGAATTTAATTCTATCAAATCTACATGTTAACAAAATAGTCGGGTACCTTCTGTTTTTCTTTTCTTTAAAACACGATATTACAGCCGAATGTGTGGGATTTGTTTTGTAACATGTATTTAAATAATGTAAATACAGGTTATGGGTGAATGGCAGAAAGTGGTCATGTTAAATAGCAAAGACAAACACGGTAAATAAATAATGGTCAAACCGCATCTACGTGAATCGGTTCATAAAGCACCTCTGTTGAAAAGCAAAGGCTGGACGACAAAAGACGTGCAATCAGATGTGTAAAACTATTTGTGACACACCTTCTTGTGACACCCGTCGCAAATATTTCTTGACGCCTGACTGAGCGAGCGGTGGCTGTGTGTCAGTGTGAGGGCAGATCAGATGAATGAAACTCTGTCACAAGACGCAGCAGATAATGCCACAGATGCCACAGACGCTTCTCTATCTCCTTTATCAAACGCAGAACAACAGGATATAATGTCACGCAATAAAGGATGATTCCTTGAACCCACTGGCAGTAGGACCAGGCTCACAAACACACTTTCGCAATGCCTGTGTTGAGAGTAAAAGACATATTTTACAGGAAATCCTCTGAGTGGGATTGGATTATCAAACATCATAACCAGATTAAAGCAGCCATGCTATTAAAGATCACTTGGAGTCAAATCAATCCTGTCAAATAGCTAATAGACTTTGCAAGCCTATTCAGACACACTGTCACACAGTGCATATAAATACACTGGAATACAACAGCAATGCCAGAGAACATCTATAGCTGTGTATGGTGGGATGTAGCAGAAGTGCAGATTAAGAGTGTAAAAGGCTTTGCACTCCTAATCCACTTGGATGGGATTGTTCAGCTGTTATTCAATAACAGAGCGAATCTCTTTGCAGATATGGTCATAAACATGACTATCGTGCAGTTAGCTGGGTTAGGCTAACTGGCAGCTCGAAACTGCCCGTAGGTGTGAATGCGTGTCTGTGCATCAGACTGGTGACCCGTCCAGGGTGTACCCTGGGATAGGCTCCAGCCCCACGCCCCTGACAAGGATGAGTGGAGAGGGGCATGAGTGGATGGTGTTTTTTAAAATGATTTATATCCTTTCGTGTTACACCTTGGAAACGTGTCTGTCATAAACCTTGAAGCAAAGAAATGATTACCTGTTACTTCTATTAGTATGCACCTCTTCAAAAAAGCACAGTTATTTTGGGACACTTACTTTATAATTGCAACCAGGAATGTTACAGCACTTTAGCCCACTTATAGACATTTTTTGTGTTTTTTGTGTTCGTCTAGTTTATACCATAAACCTAACTGCTTAAATGTGTAAATAGATTAAAGAGAAAGAAGTAAGTGAATAAAGTGTTTTTTAAATTCTAATGAATTTTTACATTTTCAATTTCTATGGCCTATAAAAATGCGTCTCATTGCCAAGACGTCACAAAAGAAACATCTCATGATAAAACCAGTGAGCTCTAAGTTGTTGCAAAACATACTGATAGTTGTAGAAGAATTTCTAAGGCTATGTTCACTCTGCAGGTCTTAAAGCTCAATTCCGATTTTTTGATCAAATCCGATGTTTTTGTCTGCTCGTTCACACTACAAATAAAATGCGACAGCAAACGCACTCTAGTGTGAACGCTCAAAGCGGCGCATGCACAAAAGAAGACGTCACACACAACGCGCTCTGTTTAGACCCAGAGCAACAGTATTGTTTGACTGATGGCCTTAATCTAAAGACTTCGGACTTTACGTTTCCCAATTTTTGCTTTAAGTTATTTTGTTATTTACATAATAATGTAAATAACCTAATAATGATCCTTATTGCTGTTTTAGAGAGGAGCAGTGCTTCTAGCTGCAGATTTCTGCCAGAATCTGCAGATTATACAGTACAAAAAAATGTTCACGTTTCTCCAACATTGTCTTCCCGACAGTTTCACTGACATCTACACGGGATGGCCAGGAAGCGTTCACAATGTCTTCTCCGGAGCAGATAATTGGCGTCTGTCTTGTGTCAGTGACATAAAAGACGGATTTAATGCGACATGACCATCAAACAGCAGTCGCTTTCTGAAACATCAGATATGTATCGGATTCAGCACCAGGTCGGATTTGAAAATATCGGATTTGTGCCGTTCACACTGTCAGACCATGATCGGATATGGGTCGCATAGGGTCAAAAAAAATCGGATTTGATGCGCTTTCGCCTGCAGTGTGAACGTAGCCTAAGGTGTCAGTGGGGCTATAATCCAGAAATGGAAATCCCTTTCACCTTAAACTGGTGCTCATTTCAAACAGGAAGGAAAACAATTATCAGAAGAGTTGTCCAAGAAGCAAGGATCACTTCTGGAGAGCAACAGAAAGACCTGGAATCAGGAGGTACAAGTGATTAAAAAAATAAATAAATAATGCACTCAACCACCATGGCCTTTATGAACACTCACCACACTCGGTGGGTTAAGAAAAAGCATGCTGAAAGCAGGTTTAAAGGTTGCTGACCAACATTTAGACACGGCTGTGAAATACAAGGTCAAAAGGCGCTGCGCATATCACCCCCAAAACACAAAAAAACCTGCTGCCATCCACCAGGATGATGACGAGGAAACGTCGAGGAGACTCAGTACAGCTGTTATTGCTAATTGAAACTCTATGGAATGAACTAAAGCTCAGAGTTTATGGGGAGGACCCACGAAGACTTTTTGTGTGGAAGACGAACCTGAGCAACTAGTTTTTTCATATTGGACATCACCAACAAAAGCTTTTGTATCAAGTGTATAAACATACACTTTTTCTGTGTCATTTTTCATTATTAGACATAACTGTCGATTTGATAGGTTTTAACATCTGCATGAATGTGTGAAGTACAGAAGACAGAGCGGAAACAATGTAACAGCCTCAGCTGATATAACTGATGGGAACAAGATACAACGCATTTAACAACTTCACACCTCAGCAAAGTATCTGCAGTAAAACAATGAAAGAGAAGAAGCAAAGGTGTACCGCAAAACAGAAGAGGGGATGTTTAAAGTTTCTTACCTGATCCTGCATCCATGATGTTGGACTGGCCACGACGATCAGCCACCAACCGCGATGAGCCGGGCATGCTGACAGGCTCTGAACGTACTGGCTGGATCCTAAAAATGTTTGTTATGCATCCGTTAATACACACACTCACACACGCGCACACATAAAGAACACACATCCACTGGGATCCAGATGCTTATTTAACTGGATCTGGTCTGTTGTTTCAGTGATTAAGTATAAAGCTGCTGACACTACAGGCTTCATTGATGTGGACTCTATCCATGATTATTAGAATATTAGGATAATTTCTGATTAATGACCAGCTCCACGTGTAGATCGTCTTTGCGTTTAGGCTGGTGTGTATTTCTATGAGAACAAATTTAAAGTACCTGAGGCTGTGGAGGTCCAGGTCGTCTGTGTCAAAGTCCAGAAGGGGCTGCTGAACATCGCTGGGGCCCTGGGACTGAAGCACCGAGGATGAAGAGGAGATGACTGTGGTCTGGCCTGAAGGATGAATTGTCTTAAACTGAAACTGGGGGCCCATCCACAGGCGCCGATGGGGGCCTGTATGAGTCACAATCTCCACCTGAAATCAGAGGTTTAAACTAAATAAGGTTCATTCAATTCAGTTTTATTTAGATTCTTAGGAAGATGCATTCATTTGTCTAACGTGCTCCAGGCTGGATTTCACAGGGTGGCTCTGGCATCTATGTGCCAACGCTGAAAAATCCCATGCAGTACTCAGATGAACTCAGTTACATGGCATCAAACTAAAAGCTTGCTGTACTTGTGTACCACTAAAAGTCTGACGATGATGTCAGAACTCATCAATGTCTTGTGTGTGTTGGAAGTGCTAGCAGCCTGATGGGAAGCCTTCCCAGAGGGTTAATAGAAGTGTGACACTAGCAACGGCGTGGCAGCAAAGCTGAGGTGAGGCCTACAGGGACAATAAGATGGCACTGCTATGGCAGGCGGTCCATGGGCGCCTGAGCTGAGTGGCACTAATGCTGGCTAAAAGTAGGATAGGAGAAGGTTATGGAGTGGCTCACTCATAAACATCAGACTATTACTGCCTCGTCTATTCTCCATCTCCTCTTTGCCTTTATTGAACAGCCGTCTCCTGCCTCGCACTCCTGCTTTTCACTGCTCTCCCAAGCCGTCTCTACTTTGAATCCCTGCAGCAATTAGCACGCCTCTTGGTGTCTCGCTATTCGGATGTCATTATCTTTACTTCATACACATCTGTCTCTCAGCTCAGCTGAGTATTTTCTTCCACTATGGCTTCCATGTGCTAACATCTTAAACAATCTCAACTTTGCTGTGTCTGTTTACACAGACATTAGATATGCGAGGTTCATCACAGCTGTGCAAATTAGGCCACAGAAGGAGGGAGGATTGTCACTTTGCATGTGTGTATGCTTTTCCAGTTAACACCATCAATGTCACGCCCAGCTGCAGAGCCGAGACAGCTGCCAGCGTGCTCTCTTTGCAATGGCACGGTAGGTCCAGATGTTACAGTCCAGTATCAACCCCAAATGCACATCCCCTTGCAGACTTGTTGGACAGAGCTAGTTGACATGTTGCCACAGATTTGCCCATGCTGCTGTAGCCTCGACACCAAATGAGATCAAGCTAGCTGCCTCTGTCTGTGCAAAACATTTTTTTTTCTCTCAACCTTCGCATTTTCTCCTTCTTTATAGGCTGAATATTTTTACTCTTATAGCATCAGTACTATCTTTAGAAAGTAAGAAAAAAAGACGAACATCCTGTGCAAGTTTGGCTATTTTGACTGGCATCTTATAAATGACTGTCTGAGGTTAAGAAGCTGCACAAATATTGGCTAAGCTAATTTGCTTGTCAGTTGTTTTCATTTAGTGAAGTATTTACCAAAAGCATTTAAGGGGTTGTGCTTGTGCATTTTTTAAATGTTCCTGTTATCTAATACTTAAAGGCAACACATCTCTTGCAAATTAACTGTCCTCTAATCCATTTACGTATTAGGAGACAATTAAGAGATGAACCGAGGTGGACTGTATAAGGACAGGAGTTTGTGTTGTCTACTCAGTCAGCTGAAGGGCAACTGACACTGACAGGCACCAAATGGCACAGCACTGCAGTGAGCTGAAGCACTGACATGGAGGGTCACAAACCTCACATTTCATTAGGGGATGGCCGATCAATTCTAAATCCCAATCTAATGCCAAAATGCCCACTGAAAATCTAATGAGGGCCACTGATATGATATAATGAAATCCACGAGGCAGTAGTTAGCCTCTAATTCAATATAGCCTATATGTATTTAGCTCTTCTCAATCCACAAAGCTATTATGCTTGGTATCTACGCTTTTCTTCATATTCTAGAGAAACCGAAGCAAAGAGGAAACTAACCAGTATACCCATATATCAGTTATGGTATAATATCCCAAATTCTTTGTCCAAATCATTTAATTTTAATGCTGGAAGAGCTGTAGAGTTAAATCTTCAACCACTGACACATACATTTTTATCACTGCTCTGACAGGAAGTCACCCAAAATACAGGTTAGTGCGAGGGATAGTTTTGCTCCTGGCAAACTATCATGGCAGATTTGAACCAGGGCCTCTGCTAGCTAAGCGAAGTACATTTTACCCAATCAATTATGTATGCAGTGGAATTATTGATGATGAAAATGTAGTGGGCTACCTGCCGACACTAGCGATAAGTGCTACTTGTGTTAACCAAGCTGAGAAGACCTGGGTGAGTGTGTCGCGCACTCAACCAGGTTATTTCAGTACAGATTTGAATTGTGTTTTTATCAGGTAAAAATACAAAATAATTTGTTTTTACAACACAATCACACAGTTATGTCAAAACATGGGTTGGGAAGAATTTTCCAACTAAAATAATTTACATTTTTAAATTATAATTTACCTTCTTTCCATCATTAAGGGGAAAAAGCTATCCAAATCTACCTGGCCCTGGTGAACTGGTGGCAGCAGCAAGAACTGCAATCAAGCATTTGAGATAACTGGCAATGAGGGTTTCACTGTGGAGGAACTCGGGGGATTTTCTGAGCATGACCAGCCTATTTTGGTCATGCCAAGTTATCTCAATTAGACTCATGTCCAAACTTTGAACATGCCTCTCCAAAGCATTTCATTTGGTTTAATTTGATTTTTTGTCTATTCTGAAATTGACTTGCTGGTGTTTCAGATCATTGCCTTGCTCCATAACCCAAGTTCGCGTCAGCTTCAGCTGAAGAACGGATGGCTGGACATTTTAATTCAAGATTTTCTGTTAGAGAGCAGAATTTATCATTCCACCGATTACGACAAGTCATTCAGGTCCCGAAGCAGCAAAGCAGTCCCAGAACGTCACATTATTACCATCATATTTCACTGTTGGTATGACATTCATTCATTTTCCAAAATGCTGTGTTGGTTTTATGCCAGATGTAACGAGACTCAAACCTTGCAAAAACTGAACATTTCCCAAAGTCTTGGGGGTCATAAAGATGTTTCTGGCAAACGTGAGGGAGGCTTTTTTGGTCAGCAGTGGTTTTCCATGGGAACTCCTGTGGATGTCATTTTTGCACAGCCCCTTTCTTACTGCTGAATCATGACGTTTGACCTTAACTGAGGAAAGCGAGGCCTGCAGTTCTTTAGATGCTTTTTTTGGTAATTTTGTGATCTCTTCGAGTAAGCTGGGTAGATCAGCAACCCCTGGGAAGGTTAACGCTGGTCACAATTTTCTCAATTTGTGGAGAAATGACTGACAGTCTTGTTCACTGTAGTTCTAAAGTCTTAGAATAGTTTTTGTAACCTTTACTAGACTAAGAGATTTGAGTGAGTTTCTTATCTGTTCTTGGGCGTCTTTAGCTCATGGCATGGTGTGTTGCATTTGAGCTTTTAGCCTGGTTCACTATGTTCGGTGTGCCAGGAAATCAAACTCAGCTTTTTTCAAAAAATTTGGTTAATCATAGTAAATTTATTAGGGTAGGGGATTACTTTTTCACACAAGGCCAGGTAGGTTTGGATAGGAAAATAATTTCATGATCTGTATGTTAACAAAAACCCTTTTTGTAAACAATAAACGAAGGAGACAACTTCAGACGACTGTATAATTATAGCAAAGAGACAGTGCAAAAGAGTTGCTAACCCCACTAGTTTATGCATTTGCAACAAAATTTCTATTAACCTGATGAATGTCAAGTTATTATCTTCCTTTGAACTTTTTTAATCTCTCTAACTATTCAGATTTGACTGATGCTCCAGTGTTTACTCGCTGATATCAGTGAGTAAACACTGGAGCATCAGGTGGAGGTTCAGCGGATAGATAAAACCTTTCCTGCTTAAGCTAAAAACAAGCCTATGCCATATTATGGCACAAGAGTCCCACTGTGAGCTGTCTTCTTTTAAATTACACACAGTTACTTGACCCACAGATTACACTAAAAAGTGCAAACTTATTTTTTGTAATCCAGGATCAAGTTCAGGAGCAGGTCTAACTTTAATATGATGTTTGCAATGAAGAGTCATTAACTGATTTATCAGCGCTCTGAATTGGTATTTGTTCATTGTATTTTTAATTTAGAAGAAATAAAATCAAAATATGAAACATTTTCTTCTTAAGTCACCGTCATGTCATGTCAAACAGAAGCTTTACCTGAGAGAGCCACTCCTCATCCTCCTGGCCACTGTGGTCTGATGCCAGACTGTCGGATGACTCGTGACGTGTGATTGGGCCGGGGCTTCCTGGGGGTACAGCTGGGGAAAAAAGAATACACAAGAATGATATACTTGAAAGCTGACGATAGCCAACGCCTAGTACCGTCACAGTTCTCAAGCCAAAAGATTAAGTGTAAAAGTCAAGTTCCATCCCTCTAAATACATTTACAGCTATTGGAAAAGGATATCAGAAAGGCAAAGCAGGGCAATGAATCTCATATTACTAATTAGAATTTACACAAATTAGCATGTAAAACTAATTAGACCTTAAAAGCGGTTTACCAAAGTGTGTTATTACAGCCTAAATGTGTGATTAGGCCTTTGTGTATGAGCATATACATTGTATACCATACACATGGGCTGAGTGACGTTAGTTTAAGCTAAGATACAATAAATTTACAGTTAATGACTCGCTGGATGAAAGCTAGTGTTTTGGGACAACATCAAAAATCTCAATCCCATGTTCTCATGTGTATGTCGGTGCATGCAAGCGTTAGTAAAAAAGCAAGAGTACAGTGAATGTCTGTGTGTTACAGAGAGACTCAGGGACAGATGGCGCTCCAGAAGGCTTGAGTAAGCAGGGATGGAGAGAACGAGCCCTGATGCGCAGAATCAGTCTTTCTCCGTCTCCCACCCCAGGGATGGAGTTTCTTTAACACAAGCATGGCTAATACACTCGTCAAGTCAACATCTGGAGCACAGGAGGCACTTCTAACTATATCCCCATACACGCTCCAGGTGTTCGGACATCCTCGATGGAGGCAGTTTGGTCTTTGACGCCTGTTTAGCAAAATGCCACATCATCCCTCACCCACACCTCACCCCAACACACTCACACAGAACTATGCCGTCACATGTTTCTTAAACTTGGTTCTGAAACAAAAACCCAAACTGATCTGATGACTGAGTGTCATCTGCAACTCCAAATCATATCAGTACAACTAAAAGGAGAAATGAGTAAAAGTGCCCGGGGAAGTCGTAAAAAACATTGTGGCATAACAAATTCAACACACTGAAGGCTTCCTGTGGTCTTGAAAAAATAAGAGTGTTTGCCTCTTAACAAGTGGCCAAACAGAAATATGAGACTTTTTAATACCAAAAGCTTCTCCTTATTTCCTATTTGACAAACAGAGGCTACTTTTTCCAGGACAGCTTGAACTATTCTGGTGCTCTGAAATATTTATTCCCCTTTTGTCAACTGACAGAATTATGTCCTTATATCTATAAGCATATTAGATTTAACTGACTTAAGTGGATACAATCATTAGACAGTGAATCAACATTTTCTGAGTAATAATAATAATTTAAAAAGCAACTATGTAACTGTGATTTTATTAACTGGTTCTTTGTGTTATGGTGGTGCTAGTAAGATACTCCATGCAACTGTACAGTGTGATTTAAAGGAAAGCTTTGACTCAATTTTTATTAAATACAAAACATCTCTCCAAGCAACTGCCGTAGGTCACTATTGCACGTCATGGATACAGTGTCTATTTTCTCTTCCCCACTGTAGCTAAGACAAGCTCAGGCTGGTGTTTGTAGCAGGAGAGTTCAGATCTCAGTTTTGTGTCTAGTCAATAAAAAGCAACAGAGATGAGCTGAAATGTGCTAAAGGTCCTTACAGGGGAAGAAAGTGTGATATATATGATATGTTGTGGATCATGCATGCCTGCGTGTTACCCACAAAAATACAGACAAGTACCATTGTCATTTTTTAACAATGTAACCATTTCTTCGTATTTATAAAACAAGATTAATAGCATCACAGTGGCCTGGCATATGTACATATGTACTAAACAGTGTGAGGAATTTTGGGTATGCAACCTAAGCATGCATACTCAAAAAAACAGCACATAGCTTGGCAGTGATGACACTTTTTATTGTTTTTAATAGTTGATTTCACTTCTTTGTATGTTATAACTTTAGTCTTCTGCCATTGGTTGAAGGACCCAAAATGGCCCAAGCAAGAGCAGCCCACAGACAGGCTGCTGCACATACTTTTCACTCTACCCTCTGGTGATTGTAAATGACTACAACATGTAAAATGACGGTCTGCAAAGCCAATAAAAGCAAAAAATACCTGCATGTTGAGTACTTGTGAATACATCAAATATGTTTTTGTTGCTTTGCTTCTTATTTGGGAGAAGCGACCCTTTCATGACCTACAGATGTCCTGGAGAGGAAAAGTGTGTAAGGCTTACAGTAAGAGGGAGAAACAGGGAGAGAAGGTTTCTCATGTCCTTTTAATGGAAGAGAGCTGAACAAAGCCTGCGTTGTGTTACTTATTAAACAAAATCACAACTCCCCTATTTCCTCCCGGTGCATTCGCTCTCCGACTTGGCTGTCCCTCACTCTCTTGTTCTCCTTCACTCTCTCTCTCCCTGCTCTCTGACCCTTGGGGCCAATAGCTGTTCCCTAATTAATTATTGATGTTCTAAAGCAGTTGTTGGACTGGCTGGATCGGGTTTCCAGTGGGTGGGTGTGGGGGTTTTCAATGGTCAGTGTCGCAGCCAGGCTCCATTATGGAGAGCTAGTGGTCATCCCCATGGGTCAGGCAAAGACACAACCCTTTTGCACGTGTTTGTTAGTGTGTATGTCAGGAGCCAGACTGACACTAGCAGTTACTGTAGTATCTACTCATCATAGCATCTAGCTAGCCAACCACTCGGCCTTCTGCTGCTTCTATAGTGGTCATTAGTGGCTTTTAAGAGACAGAATGTCAATGCAATTTCACAGAGAGCAAATTTTTTAAGTGCAAACGTATCACATTGCACTCAAGAAAGGAGTCTCATTGTATAGTTAGATCCACAGCGAATATGTTCTGTTGTTGATGGATTTAAAGACACATCAGCAAATGAGCAAGTGGCACGGTGCCATCACCCCACAACCATCACAGCAATGGAAAAGGACGGGTCAGTGGGAAATTTAGGAAAATGTACTATATGTTCTCGGACTCCCGGTATGGATTCTTTGACTTTTTTCTTTTTTAATTTATTGAGCCTTCATCAAGCAAACCTTTCCTTTCCATACAATCTTTGAAGTCAAGTCTGTAAAACCCTTTCCTGTTACAAAACTGCAATAATCTTATCTGTATGTGATGGACAAAAAAGAAAGTACCGACTACGTCCTCATAAGTATACATTAGACCCAACAAACAGCAAACTGCTAGCTATGCTAATGGTCTGCTGGACATTTCATAAACAAATCTCGTCTTAATGGATGAAGAGCTGAGAGAAAACAAACCTATAACTACTAATTCTTTGTGAAATATTAAACAAAATTAATATTTCTTGTAAAAGTGTATGATATTAAAATTGAGTTGCTGGCACATGATTGAGAAAACATCAAAAGCCTCACTTTACCAAGGAGAGTGATATATATTTAAAATTGAACTATAGTGTATGAAGCATCTATATTTGTTAACCAAAGGAAGCACCTTGATCATTAATCAGCAGACTGAGTCAGTAAGGTGAACTGTCACCTGCAATTTATAATTACGGCTCTTTTATTTACTTTGGTGCTTTTGCTAATATATACACAAATAAAGGGACTCCCACTCCACCTGTAATCATCTACCACACAACCACCAACAAGGAACAGAGTTGTCTGTGTCACAGTCTTTATTGACTGCGAAGAGAGAGGCGCTTTGCTGTGCTGAAGGCCAGTAGCCAATGGCCTGTTAGTCAGAGCAGTGAAGCAGAGAGTCAGAGCAAGAACAAAGGCTGCCTAGGTATTGATGTAGCCTGACCTCCTGGGGACTAGGGGCCAGGGGCCAGACAGGCTGATCTCCAGGGAAAGATAAGGGGCTAACAATCTGATAGATCTGGAAAGCTGGCCGCACGGTGGACACAGGACCTTGTCTCGAACGCTTACTCTGTTCTAATTTTTGTGGATGATTTTTTGTCTTTTTATATTTTTTTTTCTCCCGCCTTTGTAGTCCACCCTGAATTTTTTTGTAGCCAGACACTTCACTCACTATGCTTCTTCTTCTAACTTCTCCACCTGTCTTTCTTCTCACTTTCCTCTTCTGAGTACTGCTCTGGCAGATAGGTGCTGGCATACTGACAGAGTGGGATAGCTTAGTCATTATGTATCATTCAGTGCGCAATTGACTGACAGTTCCTTCATTCATCCAGCGCTACACTTACTGCATCCTTTCTCTGCCTCCCTTTGATTACTGACCCAGTCATGGCGCCACGGTTTCTCTTTACCAAATGCCTGATGCTCCAGAGCCTTCACTCTGGCCCCTCTCTCGAAGCAATTAGATCTATTGACGAGGCAACTGTGGCTGGCCTGTCATGGGCCTCAAAGTCCCAAAAGAACTGCCAAACCAGCCAGTCAGTCAGTCTCCACAATTAGCACATTATATGACAGGTAGGGAGGGGAGGGCGTGGCCAAAAAGCATAGCCTCAATTTCTGTCACCAGGCTCAAAGGAGCCAGCCAGAAATCTAGGTGGTAAATTATTCACCGGTTTGTTTGCACCAGAGCAGCTTTGCGGTGAGGGAGGGAGGTGTTGGAAAACATTTTGTGCACAGCTAGATAAATATCAGCCTCCCGCTAACGCCACAAAAAAATACAAAAAACTGGATGTAGTTAATGAGGCTGCAAACACTTCGCATTCCTTCCTTCAGTTATTCTGTTACCCCTCTCCGACACCTTAGACCAAAAGCAAAGGAAAAAGGGCCTATTCCCACACTCACCCAAATGAGCACTTTTTGGGAAACAGAGATTCTATGTTTCCACTTCGCTGCGAGAGGATTCCCCAAACACCAACAACAAGTCTGCTTTTATTAAGCCAGATCGTGCTACAGAATCTCATCTGTTGTGAGTATACTGTGCCTCTCTCTCTGCCTTATCTCTGTGAGCAGTGCTGTGCGTTGTTATATCTTCTACTTGGCTGAGTGCTGCCAGTAGCTGCTATAGATGGACAGGTAGAGATAGTGACCATGAAGTGGCGCCACCGCTGCCTTTTATCATCCCGTCCTGGAGGCTCCGGTCTGGCCTGACCCTGGCCCTTCCTCTCCCCTTTCTATTCCTTTCCCTGTATATTGCATTTTTAATCAGGCTGGGTCATCCAATACAGAGCCACGAGACTGGAGACCATGGCCTGTCAGTCAAGTGCTGCCACCTTTTTTCCTTGCACCACCTTTCTAGAAACATGGTCTGTCTGTAGGACAATTAGCTAAAAGGGACATTTATGGAGACGTCTTGCCCTCCCTTTCTTTAGATCTTTTACTGCCCCCGTTTCTCAGTCAGCTATTTTCTCCCTCGTGATGCATGTTATCAGCAATGTAAAGTACACCTATATAACACAAGAGCCATGTGCGTTTTCAGTTTCCTATGTCTCGATATTTATGCTCAGCAAGAGGCTGGACCGGCAGCTTACGGCCGTGCTGCAATTCATCCCGAGGTCAAATCGAGCCCTTCTCCTGGATCACTTCTTTGCCGTGCTGCCAAGCCCTGGAGGAAACGGCAAAGGAGACGGGCTGGCAAAAGGAGCGCATGCTGAGAAATAGGACGTTGAGAGTCGCTGCCCGGGTGCAAAGCGCAGAAATGGAAGATGGCACTCCGAGAGCAGCTCAGTCGGTGGTGGTGGTGTATACGACGCTAACCAGAGGGAACATGGCAAGAGCACAAGACGTGGGCAGAGTGCTGAACAATTATGTTTATAGTGTCTTGACCTCGCATGACTTCACACTTGGTTGGTTATAGGAATAAAGAGCCACAACCGTGTTATCTGGCTATTGTTAATTGGATGTAAATGTTAATGCAATGAATCTCTCTCATTATGCAGCCAGTTCCGCTGCCCATGCTGGCAGAGAGTGGTGGAATAAACTGACGCCCGAGCCCATCACTCCGACGCGCTCTCATTGCTCTGACACTAGGAGAGACCATTAGCACTAATTTGAGAAAATATCCTACCAGTTAGACCTGAAGCACTGCAGAAGCCAACAGAGACGAGCAGAGAGATTAGGGTAAACATAGCTACCACTTGCCCCCGAGCACCCGCAAGAGCTAATCATAGATTTTGTATGTTTATAATTATGGAGTGAGCTCAAAACGCCAGCCTGTTCCACGGGGGTGGATTGATTCCGTGTGTGGCCATCCATGTGCACTCTGCGCTTTTGCAAAATGGCCTTTCAGATGGCACCCTAAAGTGCTCACCGCTCTGCACTTGTTATTGAATTAGAGGGAGTTTAGGGTGTCAGCTAATTGGTCTGCGCGCGGCATCTTATAGCATTGCGTTGGCATGTCCTCAAGCACACGTGTAGTGTGGCTGCCTAAGGACAAATTCAAGGTTCCTCACAGAAGAGAAAAACTACAAGGATTTGCGACAGTGCTCAGAGGACATGAAATGGTGGAAATGGCAGAGAGCTCTTTCCCTCCGGTATCTGAATAATAAAATATTATGGGTGATGACCAGAAAGATCCTTTCTCGGCATGTGGTTCCAATAAGGGGCTGATGGTCTGCTTTCAACATAGTCAACATGAAAACCACTGGGGAACTGTTCGTTTCTTCATATTTATATATGTGTGTGTGCACGATATGTGTGCGCATGTGTATGTGGATTCATATTTGCAAAAAGCTGTCTGTCTGACAGTTAGGGTTAAGGCTGAGGGTTAGGATCTCTCAAATCATTTTGATTGCTTAATTTGAATAATAATAAAAGCTAGAGACGTACTGATAGCCAGGGAGTAATCAGCTATTATCCAGCATTCTTGGTCCTTACCAGTGAGTGGCTGGTCAGCCTGACGTGTGTCAGATTATGAGCTCTTCAAACAAAGCTCATCAAAGTGAAGTGTTGGGGAAGCAGCACGACACGTTCATAACAACAAACCTGATGAGACACTCCACCCGCGTGAACACTGACATTTTAAAGAAGCTAAAAGTGACTAAAGCTGCAGTTATCCAGGACTCAGGGCCAACATGAAGGATCGAAGCAGTTCAGAGGAAAATGATGGAGAAAAGGCTCAATGTCCTGATATCTCACGACGGTATAACTGTACTGGAAAATTATTTTATTGCCTGATTTTTGTCATTTATATAAATCTGTTACTTTGTTTGGTAAGGTAGAATATGATAAAGGATATGAGCGTACAGCAACTCATTTTTAGGTATTTATTAGTGACTCTTTCAAGGAGTTTTAAAAATTATTTTATTATGAAAAGAACATTTTTCACTAAAGAAAAGTTGGTTTTTGCTTGTAATGTTGATCAGATGTAGAAAAATATATCAGAAATCAACATAATTGCGAGCAGTACAACATAGGGCTGGGCGATATGACCCAAAATTGATATCTCGATATTTTTTAGCTGGATGGTGATATACGATATATATCTCGATTTTTTTTTTTTAAGCAATATGATAATATTACGTTGAAGCACAGCACGTATCACTCCACGAGGCTCCGGACTACGGTAGCCGTAATGCTCCGACAATCCATCAAGCGCCGCAGCTCCGTAGCTTACCAAAGTCGAACTAAAACATTTTTTGACAGATTGCTGAGCGCCGTGTACCACATAAAATTGGTTCGCGGTCAGTAAGCACAACCAGAATTCATACATAAGGTGCACTGTCGATTTTTGAGAAAATAAAAGGATTTTAGGTCATGCAGCTCCTGTGGGCTGCATGTCGTTAGCGCGGTTAGCTCGTTAGCGCGGTTAGCTCGCTAACACAACGCCGTCCAGCCCCACGCACGGGGCGATCCGCGGTAACTCGTTAACTGAGATTTGCCGTGTTCATCTTGTCGTTGCCTGCAGGTGAAGCTATGGGGGAGTTGTGTTCAGTGAAGGAGAGGCGAGGCCGAGTAACGCAGCGTAGAGACAAAAGTGGATGAAAGAGAGGCAAACTTGCGGCTCCACAAGTATAATTATACCGTAACATAGACTATATCGATATAAACGATATTGTCACATCTTATATCTCGTATGAAAATATATCGATATTTTAAAAAAACTCGATATATCGCCCAGCCCTAGTACAACACTGATGAAAACTTCTGCATTTTCAGTGACTGCATGTGATATTTGTGTACCAATGTATGCTACTTTCTGTTGCACTCTCTTTGTGGTATCCCCAACAATTCAACTATACTTTACTTTTGTTCTGAAAGGGCCACAAGGAAATGTAGAAGCACATTTAGATGATCGTTTTACTCAGTGCTCTTAGCCCTGTGATACCAGTCTCTTGTTTATCAGTACCATGCTAACCTTACATTTAGAGCATGTGTTGGTACAACACCTTGACCTTTTTTACTTCCTGAAAATGCAGACTTCCATTCTATTTGAACACAACTTTATACTGTAAATACACTACAGTGTGTAAACTCAAGGAAAAGTACTTGTTTAACACTTACCAGCCAGGAGATATTGATAGTACTGCACTAGATCTGAGGCCAACACCAAAGGATGATTGGAGTTGAAAGGTGGCTGCAGCTCATTCCACTGTGGAGTCCTGCTCAAAAAGGACAAATCATCCATAAGACTTAGAGACACAGAGAAGCCGTGTCCTGCATCGAGTCTTCATCACAGCTTTACCTGGCTAGAATCCAGCAGGCCCTTGGACAGGTGTTGAGTTCTAACGGTGTATCGTCGCTTATCTTTTGTGACGTGCTTAATGGCCGAGGTTCCAAGACGTGCTCCACCAAGTTACCATAGCAACTGACTACGTACAGCGAGTCCACAACCGACTGCCTGGACTGATCTGTGAGGAGGATGAGCAACAAGGCGAGGACAAGTTATTTGCAATAAGTGCAATAATAGCTATCGTAGAAGAATGCAAAGACAACCTGTCACCACAGTCTACCTTTCTCTCTTTTTATGTTGGGATTAGTGATGAACCAGGAGCGAGGTGACGCGAAGATGGCCGCCACGCAGAACTCTCCTCCGCTGGACTTGCTCGGTGAGATCTGGGGGGGTGGCTTAGATTTGCTTCAGGAGACGGAAAAGAAATTGAGACAAAGTAAATAATATAGTACAATGCAGGGGTCCAAAAAGTGAACCCGGTAGTGCTTCTATAGTTTAACATGTCAAGTCCTTTTGACTGGCTGGTATTGGCACAATGAGACAACTGCTTACTCTGATTTGTCAGTTATTAATTTGTGAATTCCAATAAATCCTTACCCCTCTTTAGTAAATACATCAACTACACATCACTTTCCATTGCTAGAAATGCCGCTGTGTGGAGGAGTAGCACACTTTTTGTCTTGTGCTGCAATAAGGTCAACAGTGCAATAATGTGTCTCAGTGTGATGCTTATTGAAGCTATGTATCACCTTTAAGACCAATCTTTGTATGAATTATTTTTCCATAAAGCATAACAATCAAATGTAAATGTCAGCATTTTACATTAGACATGGATTGCATGGATTAGACATCTGTGAACAATTAACACAATATTGTAAAGAGCTTTGCATGCAAGGAACTAAGCAAGGGGAAACTGAAACGCCTGCAAATAAAAACATCCACTGTTGCAGCAGAAAATGGGAAAATTAAGCTAGACATAAACATTGATGTAATGTGATATAAAACTGAGCCACCATCTAAGAGAATCTTCTTGTCTGAGAAGGACGGTAAGTAGTAGTACTACAAAGTACTAATAGTAATACTAGAAGTTATTCTTAGGATACATTTAGACCTTATATGGCTAAATGCAATCTTCTCCATTCACAACATTGACATGATTGGTATACTGCCTGTACACTTGCCTTATCTTAATACAAAACCACCTCTTTTTTCTCTTTAAACAACCACAGGACCTGGGCAATTTGTACTCATTCATTCGACCACAAACTCATTTGTATACCAAGCGTGCATGTATCAGCATATATCGAGTATTCTTGAGAAAAAACGTAAGGCCATCTGTCCGATATCTAAAGCTCGGCCTAAATCGAGTCAAACACAGTGATCCAAGCACACTGTCTAGTCTACAACAGGATGGCTGAAAAAGAGAAGAATCAAGGATGCTAAAATGCAAAGTCCAAACCTCAACCCAACCGAAATGCTGTGGTGGGACCTTAAGAGAGCTATGCATAAACAAATACCTGCAAACCTCAATGAACTGAAACAACATTGGAAAGGATGGGCCAAAATACCTCAGCTACGATGTGAGAAACGGGTACAGTCATGGAGAAAACAAGTACTCCAAGGTAATGTTGCTAAAGGGGGTTACATACACTGGATGGTGGACTCTAGTTGTTCTTTTACAGGACAATACAGATCCCAGCAAAAACCTTTTTCAGGGGTTTGTCACCAATTTTACTTTAAGTTTGGTAAGAATCAAAAAACGTTGATACTTCTAGCATACTTACAAAGACAATTTCTAGCCTGCTCTTCCATCTGGTTGGTTCCAATAGTCCCATTAATATACCACATTTATATTTAAATTAATAAATACAACTGCTATCACTGAATGGAATTCGAACCTAACAGCAGTGTCCACGTTGCCTTCCCTGGCTCTCTTACTTTGTGTCGGCTACAGGAGAGAATATATTGGGAGTTATTGGATTATTCAGCATGTCAAGAGTGTTTGAGAAGAAGCGGACACAGAAAGGGTTTTCAGCCGCAATTGGACTCCCCATATGGCAACAATCAGAGAACAGTAGCAAGATCTGGTATTATTGTCCAGCCTCATAAGCAACCTGGACAGTAAAATGTGGTCACAGCGGATCAGACGTGAGGTGCGCTTGAAAACCTACAGCGGTGTCACGCGCTCCCAGACGAGTGCTTAACCTTGACCTTTGGAAACCACGCTGGCATGAAAGTGACACTCTTACTTCTATCTACTCTCAATTTTGGAGAAAAGATGCAAATATGTGGGCGCAGAATGGTCATGATTTTTAAAATGTATGTGGCCAGTTTGATTCAACTTACATTCAACTCATGGAAGCATTTTTGTGCAGGTGCTTTTTATTTTTTTGCTTTATGTGGAACAAATATAAAAAGGAATGGATAGTTAGCATAAGCAAAAACAGACCTTATGGATGATTTAAAAAAGATAGACATTTCCAAGTACAAAATTTGATTAACAACAGGGAAACCTAATGCCACTGATGCAAAGCACCTGATTGAGACCAGGCCTTTCAAGATGTGTCCAGCCAGAGTGTGACATCTAAGAGCAAGCAGGAGTCTCTGCAAGGCTGACAACGGTGCCCCCTGCAGGTAATGAGTATTTAAAATCCACTTTTGTTTTTAAAATTGCATGATTGTGTAGCATGCTTGCTAGGTTCGAGTCGCCATTAGCTTTTAACAACTCAAATGTGCGAGGTAAGGGCAAAAAGCAAACTGGCTAGGTTCCATCTCTAATGCTGAATGTTTGCATGCTTTTGCACACAATCTTTGCCATCTCAATATTGATTTTTGTTAATAAGTTAATTTCTGACTCATTGTGGCGTGGGTGTGGTCTCTGACGCAGTGAGCTCCCGGGACGGCGCAGGGGCGGGGTGAACAGGTGTGCTGGGATCTGAAGGTGATTGTGACTCTTTATATGTTGACAGTGACAGTCGGAGGGGAAGGAGAGCGGACGTGACAGCAGAGAGCGGGAGTGTCTGTGTCCCAGTGCAAAACGAAAACCACAGTTATAAATAAAAGTTCTGCTGTCATCACACTCGTGTCCAGCGTGTGCATAACGGGTCAAACTCATTTAAAGAAACTAACCTCAACCTAATGTCTACATAATAGTTTTAAAAGATTAATTCATATTTATTAAAGAATAGAACAAAAGGCAACAGGGGATATAACGATACCAAATAATGTCTTAATTTTGCACTTTTAAATCGTTCATTTAAACGGAATGAAAACTCAAAATTCCAAACACAAGAAAATAAATACTGCAGGTTTAAGAGTTTCCCTGAATATTGGCGCCCAACCACACACTGTAAAACCTAATGAATGTCACACATGGAGGATCCAGTGGGAATTTGCCCCTCACGTCCTGTGTGTAACATGTAACACTCTATCACTGACCAAATCCCTCCTCTTGTTTCAAACTTGCCCAATACCACAAAAACGTAATGAAAAATACAATGCAATGCCATGAAGACAGTTCACCACAATAATGCTTCCAGTACTAGACGGTGCGTCCACTACTTCAACCGGGTTTCACAGTACTAGCTGTTGAAAGACCTGCTGCTGGTAAAACTCTCTTTCTGTTGCCTCCCCCCTGTCAGCACCTCATAAATTATTCTCTGGATCGAGGGAGATGTCTTTGTTTGGCCAGCCCTGTGTGAAAGAGGGATCAGGAAAAAGGAAATGGTGAAGGTAATCATAAGGACAGCCTCTACAGTGTTGTAGCTTGTATTTACAAGCGCTGGGTCAAAGGGAGAAGGCTGAATAACCAAATATCCACAGTAAACCCGGTCTGTGAAAGGAAGATGCAGGGGTAGATAAAGTCACACTCAGGATATTGCCTTGGCTAACTCCAAGTGGGCGTCGTCTTCTCCTCCCAGCTCTGGCCTGCTTGACCGTCAGTTCAACCAGAAGGTAAAACTGTTAACAAGCAGGTCCAGCGAGTGAATAACCAGCTATAAGGAAGTGCTCAACATCAGTTTTTGTTTGTGTTACATGGGACAGGAAAAGAGGAATTTTGTAGGATTTTTCCACAAGTAAAAATTCTTCCTTGGTAATGAAACGAAAGCCCTGTAACTCGGGAAAAACAAATCCTCGTCACGAGCAGACAGGTGCCTGTTCTAAACTCATCAGTCTTCGTATTGACTTTTGGTGTCAGTGGTTAAAATTCTAAGCTATTATTACTACTACTATAATCAGATGGACTTTCTTTAAGAGAACTAAGTAGAAGGACTTTTACACTGCCGAGTAGAGAACACTGTCCATTTCTGAAGGACTGACCTCGTGGCAACCCCACACACCAATCTGCAGGGCGCCGCGCGACTCGTCGATAGCACGTTAAAACTTCGGCTCGACGTTGCAGTCATAGCAGATGAGCTGAGTTTAGGCCTCTTTGAAGAGACCACAGCTAGCACAGAGCCTGCCAACAGGACCAAAGATCACAGTTCAGTTCTCGTCTCTTCTGCTACAGTGACCACTAAAGTTTATTCATCTGTGTTTTAAATCATCCTTTTTCCTCTTCATCTCACTTGAAGTGGCTTAAAAGTGTTGAGGTTTTTGCCCTCGTGACAACCAGGCACGGCTCCAGGGCCTAATTCCACTTCCCATATGGATACCAATTTTTGGAGCAGACTTTTGGTAAAGAAGCAGGCAAGCAAATGGCACCGAGTTAGAAAAAGCGTAACCCAATATCAATAACTTATGAAACATAAATATACTAAGAGGGAACTGGGAGCAGGAGAAGATGTATGTCATTAAACAAACGGCAAATCTCTTTTCTTTTTCTTCTCTCTCCGCAAAATTTCCTTTTGCCTTTTAGCAGGGAGTGGAATTCATTTTCTTTGTGACTTTAATTCACTGAAAAGACTACTCACATGTCATTTCCACTTTTAATTTAGCAAATGAGGACTCTTGACTGAGCTAATAGCTTTTCCTCAAGGGCATAATTCAATCTGAGACATCAACCATCAAAGTCCTTTTGCATTACTATGTCCGGCGCTAACATGAGGCGCCTCAGCGGGGGGGTGGGGGGGTAGTCCACAGCAGCTTCCATTTATTTTCAGGACCTTTGCAGTAAACAAACATGATGGAGCTGGCCATCCGGCGACAAAGAGCTGCAGTGCTGTCATTTCACTGATTCTGGGCCATATGGTTCATTCTTATCAGAAAAGGAGGTGGTATTAAGACTCCAAGCAGGAAGGAAAAGAAAGACGGAGAGAGGGAAGGAGAGAGGGCAGTTATGTGGAGGGTACATCCTTCAACGTCACATTTATTATTTTACAACAGCCCTCGGAAAGAAGCAGCCTTGAGGCTCTGTCGAATACACAGCACTAATGACAAAAACTGGGGAACTCGGTGAACGTAGCAGAGTGGGCATCAAATGTTCAAGGAAAAAAATCAGGGTTTCTTTTTTACCAATTTCTAAACCTTAAAGTTCATGTAGTGCCACGTTAGTCATGGAAATTTGTTAAACAGCCATAATGTTGGTATAAACTAATGCATCTGGCCACAGTGTTATTTCAGACGCAAGCTTAAGAATGAATTGGAAATCCAAGGAGCATTCAAGTTCACCATTTGCTCAAAAAGAAAAGACGGCTCTGTTTGTAAAATATCTTAATACGATACAATAGTGAATGGACTGCCATGGCGCATGTCTAAAGGCAGAAGCTATTAGAGAAACAATGTCGGTTTAACTAGCTCAAAATTGAGCAGATGGCATTTATTGCAAGGGTCAAGATTCCAATGCTAATGATGTATACCTTTGAAAAGTATACGCTCTGAAGTCACTAAGGGCCTAGATTGAGCACGAGTGGCTGAAGACAGACGGAAAAAAGTTTCAACTAAAAAGTATGAGTGACTGCCCACAACAAAAGATGAAACCCAACACTTGAGGAAGGCACCATACGCTATTCACACGAGGAGCTGGAGACCTGGGAATCAGGAAAGGAAAAGTTCCTTTCACCGAGCCACTCAATCATCTCTCTGTAAGCGACTGTCATAAAAGGGCTTCTTTTAAAAGCTTGTAAGCATCTGATTTCATGAGAGAGCGCTGACAAGAGACGTGGCTACATCCCCCTGCATGACAAAAATCTTTGAATCGGAGGATGCTTTGTGCATTTTAGTGCTAAAATTGAACTCAAAATTCAGGAGTGACAGTTAAACATTTCCTGAATCTTAACTTGAATATCAAATGAAACTGGCCTTTTTGTTCCACCTCGCTGCTTTTTATTATTTTCCCCAATAACTGACTAGTGATGGATTCATCTGTCTTACCTACAGCATTTTTAGTCGCAACATAACCGGTGATTTCAAGGTCAAGGGATGCGCAGTATTTAATGTTATTAGATCTGTATGTCACTTTGAAACCACACGGGGGTCCACATCTATCTTAGAAATTCTTCTCACAATCTGAGGGGCTTTGCATGTTTCCATCTTTGGTGAAGTAAGCTGTCATCCCATTTTAAATTGTGTCTCCAAAACTTGGCTTGGGGTGGCTATTTTTCTGAAAACATCCATGAATGACCACAGAACCAGACTTATTCAAATCACAAGAAAAAAAGAGAAAGGTGGTGGACAGTTTAACGGTATGAAATAGGCTAGCTTATTTCTCTAAGATTAGCAGGTAATTTAATAATGAATTGAATGAGCATAAGTACTCAGTAAAAGTAATGATGTTGAGCTTATGTTCCATTGTTTAAACCAGAATTACTGATTACGTAATAACTCCAGAGTCACTAAATCTGTTACTTTAGCAAACAGTTGGCTAACAACAAAAAAGGACATGGAATGTTTTAACATTCATTTTCAGCTGCCAGGAAACAAAATCATCAAATCTGACCATTGGCCCCCAAAAATGTAGCGCTTTCGCTGCTAACTGTTCCACTGTGTTTGGCTGTGTGGCTGCTTTTATTTCATGTGGAGTCAAAAGGCGGCCTACTGTGGCTGGAACAGTAAAAGTAAAGTTATGAGATGTGCTAAAATACACTGGAAACAAAAAAAACTCGGTTTAAAAATTTAAAACAAACTTCATTTCCAGTGCTAGCTACCATTAAATAATTGTGGTTCATCCGCTCTCTGGAGAATATTTTGTAGGAGCGGTACACATCACATTTCCATAACCAGACAGGACACTGTTCACAATATCAGAATGTGGCACATTTCCTGCATGCAAACACACATCTGATGGAAAAAATCTAGCCAAAGTGGGATAAAATAAAATCTGAACAACATGTGTTCGACACAAAGATATTATTGGAAAAAGATCATCTAACGTAAGAGAATGAAAAAGACAATAAGACAGCGATGTCATTTTCTGGTGGGTGGTTTAAAGAAAAAAGACAACAACCAGATCAGAAGTTTGATGGAAGAGCGCTGAACCCCTACAGCATGTACTCTGAACTCCCAAGCAAAACCTAAAGTATGAAGTTTGGGCTTTGAGCATTACTTCACATGTAACACCATACCTAGCACCTCACTGCTGCTTTGCATATTTATGCATACTGCACAATGTGAAAGAAAAAATCCCTTTTCCCTTAAAGCGCTGCGGTGGCTTTAACACAACATGCTGAATCATCGGACTTTAAATATAACGTTAAACAAAACAAAACCAAAAAAAGGGAAGAATAAGGGTAATCAAAAACACACAGACACAAAAAGATGAGAAAATAAGAAACACTCCTCTTTGGGATTCGTACCCGCCGAGGAACGACCACACCAACTCTACAAAATGTGTTGAAAATATACCAGGAGACAAATGAGAGGTAAAGGAGGCAGTGTGCTGTGGTGCTTTATACAGTCGCATGCTGCCAAGGGAGCCGAAGAGGGGAGAAGCAAAACTCACCATGGAGTTTTAATGGCAAAACATCCCGCCCCAAAGAGGTAGGGTCTTCATGAGAGGGGGGAGGGAAAGGGGGTGTTGGGGGGTGTTGAGGGGTACAGAAATAGACGGAAAAACAATTATTAAAACTAGCACACTTGAGCAAACACACTTTTCACATTATATACTTTTTGACATGTCTGTTTAAGTGCACAACACATACGAGGCAGGAAACAGAATGTCTGTGTGCTAAGATGGATTTGAAGACCTACGGGATACGTCGATGATTCATCTGCTCGAGCTGCTCCGTAAAGCGTGATACCATATATTTGGCACATGCATCACGTCCGCAGACGGACGTTTTGGGTTGTTTTTTTCTTCTTTCGACATCTGTCATATTTTTTCTCTCTTAACTTTAAAGGGATCGGGTACATGTGCGCAAACTTGTACCCAACCGTGTAAACGCAACGCGGGAAAAAAATACTTTGGGAAACTGCTCTGATTGTTGTGATTGGGAAAGAGTATGAAGAGTTTATCCAATTTGTATAACAACTGGGGACACCAGTAAAACTAACAGCACTCAGGCACTGTTGAGACAAGGAGTTGTGTGTTTGCATGCAACTTCTTTTTTTAGTGCAAGTGTGTATTTATGGCTGTGAACTGTCTTATGAATGTGCATGCCTGGTTGGAAGAGACGGTGTTGACAAATGTGTATTCACTGTGATTATGTTAACAAGTATGCAGTGTGTTTGTGCGTGTGTGTGTGTGCATCCAAGAGTCATCTAGAGTGTAGTGTCTTTTTCGGGGTGTATTTCTGTCTGTCAGTCTGTGCGTGTTTCTAATGTTTACGAGACATTAGGAGTGGGAGTGTGTTCCTGTGTTTATTCTGCATGTCCAGAGATAGTGACAGAGCTCCATAAACAGTTTACAGTAAATAAGCCGTTTCCCTATAGCAATAAAGGTCCGATGAGACTGAACTCTGTCCCTGCACACCAACCTCCCCCGGCCATGAAAAACAGGATCTCCAACCAACGAAAGCACTCCGTAGTACTTCTTTATTTTATCGCTTTCGCCGCATCCTCCCGGGCCCTCCCAGTGATAGCTCGCAGTCTCCAATTAGTCTTGGTACATGAATGTGTAGCGTGTTCCGCCGGGAGAAAGGGAGCAACAATTTGCCCTGGAATGTCTTACTCCTGGAGTGCGAGTTGACAAATGAACACACTGGTTGGTGTAATGGAGGCCCCTGGTAAACTGCCGCTTATCAAAGAGCTGCACGGAGGGCGGGGGGTGATCTCTAACGTCTTACCCTCCGCTGAGTCTGTTGAACTTTCTGAGCCCAAACTCTGGCCTCCAACTGGTAAATGGATGGACACCAATTGTAGAAAGAAGGGCAGATGGGGTCAGCTCTCCATAGGCATAGCAAAGGCCAAGTAAGCTTTAGGATTTACAATGTGCCACTTTGTCCCTACAGTCTTCCTGGAACATGCTGGTGCAATTTATATACTCGATGGAAATTAATAGCAGCAGAGTTGATGCAAAGAAAGCTGCTACAGAAAGCAGATCAGGTGGAACCGGTTAAAGTTCTTCTGTCATGAGTAACTGGTATTCATAGTAATTAAACATTCAAACAAGATATGTCCTCAATGTCTCTATATCCACAGCTCAGCAGGGAACCACAGTTCATACAGGCAAACACAGAAAACTTTTCAAGAACACAGACTTGAACTTTTAAAGAAATGAACTACAGTGTCACCAGACTTACACAAAGAGCTATTTTCCCCAAACGTGTGCATCAGCGTTGTTTTACACCAGACTTTAAAAATCCCAAACCTATCCTTTGGTGTTACAAATCAAATTGCACACTCCTCGGAATACAACAAAAGCATGAGGTCACGCTGGGAGAACTGTCAACCGTGCTGAGCTGGCAGTAAACAGTTTTGACCTCAGTATAGACAAAGAGCACCCGATTACAGTATGTGATGCAAAGCACGACGGAGCGGGTGTGGTGAGCAGAGAAAGAGTCCCTTATAGGTCACAGGCGTGATGAGAAACAAGTCAAACATGGGTCATTGCTACAGAGAGAAGTCAGAGAAAGAGGGGGGGTGGGATCGACCTGTGAGGGTGACGACCCCACTCCCGGAGAATAATCGTTCACACATTCATCTCTTAACCCGTTGGCCCTAATAGCAGCTCCGCCTGGGCCATTAAAAAGAGAGGGAAGTGAGGTGATTTGTGCAAATGGTTTAGCCTTGCCGCCATGTGGTGCGTTCTCAAAGCCCCTTTTCTAGCTCCGGTCTCAGTGAGCCTCTGCGGCTCTGGTATCGGGATGGCTCACACACGCATTACACTAATCTGCGGGCACATCTGCAGCGGGTCACAGGGTCTCATTTGTTCTTTTGCTGTTGTCTTTTTCGTTACCCTGCCTGCACTCTATTCGCCTGAAAATGTCATCAGCGGGATTTGCTCAAAGGGTGGTATTTTGTTTTGCGTGTGACAATCTTTCCATTTGGATTTTCATTTGTCCGTGTTAAAGTCAGACAGTGTGTAGATGGGATAAGTGTGCAATTCTTCATCCGTTTGCAAATCCCTAATGTGACCGCGACAGGCATTTTGACAAGTTAAATCAATCTGCCCAGTGAATACAGGCACAAGTACAGCTGACTGCAAATATTTCTGTCTTAATCCTGTTCAAAGATGAAGTTGTGACAGGAAAGAGTCTTTGGATTTTGTGATCACCGTCTTTGGGATTTAATTCAACTGGGTCTAACACGCTTCCATATTAGGCTGACAGGAAACAAGAGGTTGGGGCAGAGGTGACACACCTCTCTTTGTTCGGTATTCCCAAGAGACTCTGAGGAGTAGCAGAAGGTTGGCTATGTTCCTCCACTCTCTGCCCTGGCCTCATCTGGAGGGAGGTTATCAGGCAGATGCCTAGCCACATCCGACTCTCCCTATTTTGACGGAGTTGGGGGAGCATCTAAATTAAGAGAGGCGGGGGCTCTGTGTGAATTCGCTGAGGTTTTCTTTGATGTCAAAAACCTGAGGCTTCTGAAGACAAACAGCAGCACAATTTTGCACACCGGTGGTCTGCAGGAGTGCAGCAGGTACAAAGGTATCTATGCAGTCAGCCAGGTCACAGAAAAGGGGAGAGAAAGCTTCATTAGTGTGTGTGCACTTGTGTCTTATTGCAGGGTGCACACAAAGGCAGCTTGGTAGGGAATATAGGTTAAGCAGCTGGTGTGTTCCTTTGCCACACTGCCAACAGAGATCTGCTCATACAGGTGTAAATACAGCTGCTGGACTCTCCTCTCTCCCTCTCTTTCTGTCACATACACACACACTTAACAAAGAGAGAGGGGCTGGCTGCACAGACAGATGGTGCCTGGGCACTACTGTGCAAGTATAGCGTAAAAGCATATGATATCACTCCCCACTCTAGGGGGTCAAACCTGCTGCCTCACTCAGTGTGTGTGTGTGTGTTGGTGTGGGGTGCAAGCCGTGCGCATGCAGGAGCAGGGAGCACATCTGTGCACCCTGATACATTAATACTGACACCTCCTCTGGACTTGAATGGATGGATGAAGGCGCGCCGAGGCAGTCTACCAGACTGTGATAGTGTCCTCAGAGCCGATACAGCTGTTGGAATGTTGCACAGCCGTGGACAGCACGTGCAAACATTTGCACAGTTTTACACAAACACAATAAGGATATGAGCACCTATATCCTCTGTAGTTAGTAATGACACCAAAGCGTGCACGCTGCTGTATGAGCCGTTTCGTCCGTTATCTGTACATTAGCAGCTGTATTAACCCTGCTAGCTCCAAAGTGAGCGAGCAGAAATATTTCAATATGCAGCTGGAAGAAGATTATAAACACTTAACCCTCCTCTCGTGTTAGGGTCGGCACCGACCCATTTTAAATTTCAAATGCATAAAAAAATCACATAGATTTGTTTATTGTTTCAAGGCTTTTTGACTTTGTCAGGAACCTCTATTTCTACAAAATAAAACCAAAAAAAATATTTTCACAAAATTATAAAATGCCCTAGTTGAAATTATGACCTTTGTGTTGTTAGGGTCGGCTTCGACCCAGGTATAATATTATGAGTATAAAGCAATAATTAAAGCCAAAACTGAAATCATAAGTGCACTGTCAGCTAAAACACTTACAGCAAGCGCCTCTCCTAATCATATGAGCTTTAGGAGATTCTTATTTTGCATGTTTTTTGCATTATACCTGCACAAAAACAGAACAAAATAAACACGGGCATGTGAGGTGAATTCACTATTTGAGTGGCCATTTGACTTCCAGAGTGCACATTTACAATTTGCAGCATACAAAAAATGAGAAGAAGATTCACAGTGAGCCAAGTTCAGGATCATATTTTTGGTGAAAATGAAGGAGAGGACACAGAGCAGCATAGCGATTCAGATGGGCAGGTTTCTAAGGAGGAAGACAATGTGGACTATCATCCAGAAGACACAGACACATCTGATCAGAGGTGGAGGTCGCTGGTGCTGAAGCTAAATGGTAAGATCTTTTGGAGCTCAGTACCTCATGATGTACATGGCAGGGCAGCTGCTGCAAATGTCATCAAAATGACCCCTGGAATCACAAGGTTTGCTCTGACCAAAGTCAGTGACATCAAGAGATGTTTTGAGATATTTATGCCATTGTCACTAGAAAGAATCATCATTACTATGATAAACCTTGAAGGAAAAAAAGTCAATGGCGACATGATGAGGAATACCTGGATGCTTTCATTGTTCTTGCTGGAGTGTACAGATGCTGCAATGAGGCCACTGATCGTCTATGGGATGCATCGACAGGCAGAAACATTTTCTGGGCAACGATGTCACTTCACACATTTGATATCATTTTGATTCAAGAGTCCTCAGATTTGACAACAGAGAGACCAGACCGAGGTCTGACAAGCTTGCTCCCATCAGGGATGTCTGGGAGAGATGGGTGCAGCTTCTTCCACTGATGTTCATCCCAGGGCCAGAGGTGACAGTGGATGAACGTCTTGTCCACTTTTTGAGGAAAATGCCCCTACCGGCAATATATACCCAGTAAGCAAGGGAAAAACGGCAGAAAAATCTGGGAAGCCTGTGATGCAAAAACCAACTATGCCTGGAATGTACAGATTTTCACAGTCAAAGCTGTGAGTGGCACCCCTGAGAAGAAACAATGAAAATGTGTGGTCCTCCATATGACCACTGGACTGCAGGATCACAATATCAGCTGTGATATTTTATTTTATTTTTTACCAGATATGACCTCGGACAAGAACTTCACAAAGGAAACTGAGGTGAAGCTGTATCATTGGGAAGTGATAAAAAGCCCACAATTACCCACGGCTATAACCAAAACAAAGGAGGAGAGGACTTTTTCTTTTTTTCAGTTTATATTAAAGGTCTACTGCTGAAAAAAACAAACTTTTTTTGTCTTTTCTTGATGTAAATGTCTATGGGTCGGAATTGACCCGTAACAACATAGATGTCATTTTAGTTATTAATCTTAAAATGAAAAAAATCAATAAAACAGATTTATTTAAGAGATGTGTCCTATACCCCTCAGTAATACTCAGGTAACACAGAAACCTTTTATTTATTAATATGATTCTCTTGAGGTTAATTTTACAATTTTTTTTAATTGAAATCGAGGGGTATAGTGACAAAAAAAGACCCAGAGGCTCACACCAAAAGTATTAAAACCAACATTTTCATGGATAAGGAAGCCTAACAAGGTAACCAAGAGATGAGAAACAAATTGGATGATAACTTATTGTTTTTAGTATATTTTATAGCTGATTTAATTCACGGGTCAAAACCGACCCGCTAACATAAGAGATGATAACAGAAAGCTAACACGAGAGGAAGGTTAAGCTGAAGAAGGGTTATTAACACTAGCTGTCACGGACAACCACAACATAAACTAACCTGAATGAGTTTGATTCATGAAACTATTAACTTTGTTACATTATGTTTTCTAAAAATTGAGAGGTGAAGAATATGGCCGATATACACACAAACACAATACCTGTGTTTAAAATGAAATCTTCTTATTGTGGTAATAATGAAAACAAGGGAAATAAACATATAATTTGATGTTTTTTACAAACTTGCCACCAGTGTTGGTCAAGTTACTTGAAAATAGTAATTAGTTACTAATTACTGATTAGTTCTCCAAGAAAGTAATCCCATTACCTTACTGATTACTCATTTTCAAAAGTAATTAGTTACTTTATTAATTTTTAAAAACATGATACACAACCTGAGTACGTAATAAAGCAACAGACCTTTCAGCCCAATTCTTTTTCTTCTGCATAATCAATCATATGAAACTGACTCAAATGAAAAAGTCTCTTTTTAAAACTTTTTAATGAGTTTTAATCTTTTAACTTGTACATTAAGCAGGAGTGGGGCGGGTGGAGGTTGGCCCACAGCGGTCATATCAGTGGGGGGTCCGGGGGTTTCTCTGTGACTGTCACGTTCCCGTGGCAGCGTGCTCGCTCAGATTTGAAGTTTAATTTTTCGCTGTAGAAAGAGGTTTTCTTCCCACGCAGAGCGTACAGTAATGTGATTACTTCCACGCTGTAAACGCTGCACGGTCGTACTCTCTCCATCACTCCATTTTATCCATTGTTGATCTGCGCACGTCTGTCGCTGCCACGGACGCCGCACGCTCGCACGTCATTGTCATGAGACGCTCACAAACAAAATCACAGTTTAGTAGCGCAGCGTGCTTACTGGATTTTTGCAATAGTAACCCCTTACTTTACTCTTTACTTAAAAAAGGTAATCAGATTACTTGTGTAACTGCCTGTCTCTGCTTGCCACCTCCAGTTTAGGGGAATCCTGGCGGTAAGGTGTGACGCTGAAATCATTAGACATTTCACAGGAACACAGAGGAATTTTTTTTGTCAGGACAGGAGACAGGTGGTTTTGTCACCACCTGTCTCCTGAACCTTTTACACACCTTTGAAGATTTGAGTATTTCAATAAACCTTGCAAAATACAGGTTTTTTTTGGCCTTTTAGTCTTTATTGGATAGGAACAGTGAAGACAGACAGGAGAGTGGGGAGGGAGAGGCGTGCAGCAAAGGGCCACGGGTCGGACTCGACCTGCTGGGCGCCTGTGCTCACCCATGGAGCTAAACCAGCGCCCACAATTTACATCTTTAAAAAAGAAAAATGTATTCACCTGAACAGACTTTGATGTTTTGCAATTCTCAGTAATTTAGTGAGAGTTTTTTGTGTTAAAGATTGGAGTTTTACACTGAATAAACTAACAAACACAATAATGGTCAAGAAGATTACGGATGCAACAGACGCCCATCTTTATACAACATTAAATATCACAACTGTAAAACCAGAATGCAAACCACCAGGACAAGGACATCTTCATAATCATTCTGGCACGGGACACCACCGCAGCGCATGTGCAATGATCATCTTTACAAAACAAATGAACTTTGCAGGTCTTCTTAATGATTTGGGAAAAAAAGCCTGATGTTGTTTATGTTGACCGCAGGGTCGGGTCCCGATTTTCATCCCCAAAGCTCACTTATCAAATATCACGGGAGAATAAATCCCTTGGCGTCTGTTTGAATCATTATAGCATTTCCCATTCAAACAGGGCATGAAAATTACATTTAAATGAAAATATTAAAATCTTCCCATATTTGTGGAGCCACCTGTACTGTATGTAAATGCACTTAGCAAAGGCCTTTAGTTGTTGATGGTCTTAAAACTACATAATTTCAATGTATGGCAAAGATCCAGATGGAAATAAAAGTCAGAGGTGCATGAGAGCAGATGTGCTTTCACAATTTAAACGCCTTCAAACGTACAAAGCTAGCAAGGCTACACTCTAACATGAGTGTTATTTGAAATCATTGGCAGGATTGAACTTATTTTCTTTTATCGGAGAACGTATTTGTGCCTACCAAAAGAGCCCGCAGACTGAGATCGCATGTGTGTGTTGTGCTTCATTACCCTATGCAAAAAACACGGCGGCCTGAGACAAAAGAAGTCCGTGAGCGTCGGCTCGAGATGAGAGAGGAAAGGCGCTGGCCTATGCAGAGCCACTGCTGACACAACACGCTGTTTTTATAAAGTGATTACTGGGAAGAGACAGAAACTCACAGACTGAATGTGAAAATGTAACAACAGTATGATTTAAATTCCTCCTCTATGGCCAAACTGTAAATTCAGCACAGGTTGCGAAGCCGCCAATAATCCTCTTACACTCTGCACAGTGTTTCAAAGGCTTTGCTTGCGCAATCTGACGAACACTGGAGCTGGACTAGTTCTCTAATTATTACATACGTGCCATGAAAAAAAGTTTCATCTGAAGGGGAAAGATGGCCATCGTGTACAGATCCACGTGCTAAAAAATTACAGTTTTTAATAAGAAATTTATTAGACTGCTGTTTATGGCAATAAAGAGGATAAAGTAAAGTGACTGGCCAAAGCACTAGTGCACAAAGTTATGTATTCTGTGTAATGAGGTAATAAGATCATTTTATTTTGTAGCTGAACACATGTGCTTCATAAATTACAGTTCCTGTGGAGGAGGTGTATTTGTGTGTGTGTGTGTGTGTGAGAGAAAGAGAGATACCAACCCTGTGCGCTTGGTGATGGTGCCCAGGGTCATGGGCTGTTTGATCTGAGCCAAAGGCAGCACCACAGTGAGGCTGGGCAATGGGATGAGCCGCGGGTTCCCCATGTTGTTATTGGTGAAATTGTTGTACGAATCCTGGCTGCTCAGTTTGGCTGGAAAACACACAGGAAAATGCGGGATTACTAAACGTGTTTGCAGCGAACAGACGTGCGTGTTCCCTTAACTGCAAGGCCAACCAAATCTCCTATTCATGGATCTGAAGTGGAACATGAGTCACTGCAGGTAATGGTAGCAGTTGGAATCAACAACTTTACATGCATTATTCATCTTTTCTATGCTCAGCGGTTGCTTTTTCAGTTCAGCACTCTTTACAGATGCTAATTCTCAATATTGCTCACTTGGAATTAAATTTAAAATGTCATGTGACGTTCACATCAAATTGCACACTAGGCCACGAGAAGACATCACCCTTCTCTCTTCAGACTGAACACTATGATTTTTTTTTTTTTGGACCCACCATCTTCCTCTCCCAGCCCGTAACACACGCAGAAACACACAACTCAGAGTTCAAGGCCTCCTGTGGAATGATTGGAAATAACTAGCTCAAGATGGTACATTACAAAGGCTCTGCTTCTAGTGCCTGGCAGTCTGTTAATCAAGGCCAATCAACAGGCCTAACGCACATGCACACGCAAACACACCCACGCAGACAGACGATCCAGAGAAACACATCTCATCTCACACACATCGTGTAGCTGCAGCCAAACATAATCAGGCCATGTCAAAGGGCTTCTTCAAGGTCTAATGACCTTAACCAGCTACTTCAGGGAGAGCAGCAGCTAGTTCACTGAGTTTCACTTAACATGCAATTAGTCTCATCTTATTAGCAGAGCAATTTTATATATAAGTCAAAAAGCAGGGTTTTTATTGGGTTACTAACATATTTATTGTTCTTCCCCTTTTAACAATTATATTAACTACATCTTCTAAGGTGAAGAACAATGAGTCCCACTCGAGTAAGATGCTTTAGCGATTGTGAAAAGATGGTGAGAAGAGTTTCTAAACATTTAAACCCAAATGTTACATTGTTTCATTTAATCACCAGAAGCAAAACATGAATCTTTTCTTTCTTCCCTTTTGGCTTTATTTGCCCACCTTTGACAAACTCACCGGTCAGATTTAAGCCTACCCTGTTATATTTCATACTGTAACGACTGCAACCAAAGTTTACCTGAAAACACTGATAAAATCAAACAAAAGAAATCGAAACTATCTGCATGCCAGTAACACCACCATTCTTTTGAGTGCTGCGAGTAAGGGCACCTATTAATACAATGAGAAAAGACACAATTACAAATAAACAGTTACAAATGAAAAACCAAACTATAGGGGTTTGGAAATGTGCATTACAATACAACTGTGTTTTGTAATCCTATGACAATACTGGAATAAAAATTAAAAAAAGCACCCTCCCCATTCAATAGGCGGCCCAAGGAAAATTCCAAGTTCAAGTGCTTTCAAAAGAAATAAAGAGCAAACCTGTGGGTGCACCACAATACACTCTCTGAATGTTTTCCTTGTTCCATTTGTTGCCTTAATAGATGAGTGACAGTCACGTAACATAAAGGAATGAAAAGGAGGGAGGGGGGACACAGACACAAAGAAAACAAGGCAGACATCAAAGGTTACAATAAAGGTAGAGAAGGAGAGTGCCTTGTCATTATTTGGAAGGAGCGATCAAGAGGAGGCTGAATGCAAGCGGAAAGGGGGCCGCTGAGTGTTTTGGTCCAGTCTTTTAGATCATTAACGTGTAGCTCTGAGTTTCATTAGTGCTGCCAAAGCCCTGCTTTGTGGTCCTCCAAAGGCCTGTCTTTTAGACCTCTGCTGGCCAACAATGCCGCGTGACCTTCGCATGGGGAGAGCGGACCATTACGCAAACCTGTCCTTCATTTCCCTCTGCTCCTCTCTTGGTCAAACTGCCTACCCAGGCAACTCCTGAAAGCCATTCACATTTTACAAGTGCTACACACCCCCTGAACCTGGGAAGCACCTTTTGTGTTGAGGAAAGTAGGGCAGATGAGGGAGGACAGAAAAAAAAGAATCTGTACAGGAAGCAGCCTGAAAAGCCATAATGGTGCTTCAGCTAAGAGGGGAGTTGAGCGGGAGGCTTGTGCGCGGGGGCGTCAGTGAATTTAGTATCCTCCGTGCACGCATGCCCCCCGATGGATTATTCGTCGTCAGCCGCGACCCTTAAAAATAAGGCGCACACACCGGGTTGTAGAACAGGTGTGGCTAAACTGAGACGGTGGGGTAATGATCGCTGTTGACCCGGCTGTCAACACGGCACTGTCACTCGGGGCTGAGGGGTCCTTAGCTGTCATAAGCCCCCAGACACAGAAGACGAGTTGGTACGGGCCGTGTTAGAGATCACGGACCGACAGAAGATGATATGTGAACTGGTGGGAGGCAGACGGGAAGCCTGTGTGTGTGTGTGTGGTGTAGACATTCTCACTGAATGGGAATGGTATGCGGGACATTTATCAAGGGAAGGTTTAGGTTCTATTAGGTAATATCAGACTTCACGACCAACTCTGTGAACTACAGGAAGTGTGGATGCAATATGGCGTCAGTCCTTTTTAGTTTATTTGGCATGACAGAAGCTGGAGTATGCATAAAGTACCAGAGCAAAAGAAAGAATAATTTTAGTTGCTTATATCAGGTTCCTCCAGACACTGAGTGTGGGCATGGGCCTCTGCAGAGGACTGTGTGGTTAAAATTAATATTTAATCCGACAACAATTTAATCACTGATCACTAATAATGATCTGATGCCATTAGTTTCATTTTGCATACACAAAAATCCAAATTATGTAAGCATTTAAAGACTTTTTCATTTCAAGCTCCACAAACTGATGCGAGTGTTACTGCTGCATGTACACAGATTATTGTTACGAACACTGCAACAGCAGCAGGTGGGAAGGCTGTGAGCTTGGGCACTGTTAAAAGATCTTTGGCAATGCGATCATGTGAAACTTCTCTTGTTTGCTGTTATTTTCATAGTCAGAGTGGTGGAGCAGATGTATGCAAACAACTGATTAAGGGTGTGTCTACATCCAGCTATGGTAAGCAGTGGGAGTGGAAATCAGGCCTGTGCACGCGTCTATTTATATCAATTATTTAGAAAACAAAATGTTGTGTGAGCACAGTCATTGTAACTATTTATACATGATTGTAAGATTTTAGACTTTACAGTTTATTAACAATGACAGGTGAGTAAGACAACAGCACCATTTTCTTACTGATACTATCGCCGCAGCAAACCATTACATTTAGTACCTGCTAATGTCACCTGCTCTGCTTTTATCACAATCTTGCTGCATTTTAACTTTAAAGGCTTGCTGCGTGTCCTTACAGCGGGCATCTAAAATCATTTGAAATCATTTACAAGTGCAGAAAGAAAACAAGCGAAACGCAGAGCGAGTCTACTACAAAGAGAAAGACAAGGTAGACAGATGAGAAGCGCCTGGCAGACAGATAGCTCTAGACGGAGGCCATGATTTGATTAATGACTGGGGCGTGATGTACCCAAGCACTGATACATGACATCCCCATGGAAAGAAGATCCATCAATGCAAATCCAGCTCCGTTGCCGTCATCCAGAGAAAAACCTTGACCCTGGCGAAAAGTCATACCAACACCTGACCCTCGCCTTTCTTTCTCCCCTAATCCAACCATCCATCCAGCACTCCTGCATCCATCCTGCCTTGTCTCAACAGCATTTGCATTCTCTTCTCACATTAAGCCTCTCTCTCTATCCTTCGCGCTCTTTCTCTCTCCTCAGCCTCCCCGTGTCACGCTATCTCATGTTTCTCTCCCCTCTTTTAATACCCTATTTGCATCCAATACAAGCAGGTGGCTTGCAACTTGGAGCCGATGTGCGAAAGGACAAGCTCTGAAGACTGTGCGCCCAAGCAAACACTGTGTCTTATTTGAATTGTTCTGCCAGAGAGGATATTTCAGTCGGTGGGGAAAAAAAAAAGCAAACTGCAATGGAGGGGAACTGAGATGGGGAGGCAACAGGTTAGGCAGGTGACATGTTGAGTGATGCTCGGGGAGCTAGGAGAGACCTTGGACTCGAGGATGATATTGCAGCTGTGAGACAGAGGGGCAGAGAAAGAGACGGAGACGGTGTCCCAGTAGGGGAATGCTTTTATGTTTTTTGCTTTTGAAGATATTTTTGGACAGAAGCTGATATTCCTCCTTTGCTTACTTCCCATTTCATGGTCAAAAAGATAAAAAGCCTCTGTCTTAATGCAAATAGCAGTCGTTTCAGCATGTAATAAAAACTTCGCACGAGCTAAACAGGAGAATGGTTCTAGAGAATGTGTCTCGTCAGGGTGGGGGAAAAAATTTCTGCATTTGGATGATGGATCACTATCAGCCAGTAAAACTCTCATTGGGGATTAACGGCTGGGTGAGGCAGGTTTCATCACAGGATTTCATAAACAAACACACCAACAAGACTATACACGCTCAAACTGGATTTGAGCTTGATCCCACAGAGTGTAAAACTGCCAGCGCTCAAAGTGTTGAGCACAATTCTCTCACAGTGGAATTAATTGTGTGGTTGTCTGCAGACAGAACGACACCCACATACCGTCCAGTTTTTGACATGAACAATCACTTATTGCTCTGATACTCTGAACTCTTTGAAGGTCAAACAACCAATAACCCGATCATCTAGTTTGACTTAACAGCAATACACTTGAAATTGTGAATAGCTTTTATTTCTGTCAATAGCACTGTCTCTACTACACCCAGCACTGGGTGTATTTGGCTGAAGACTCTGTTTAAATCATTTTCCAGCTTTACTGTTACGAACTGGACAGACTTTGGCACGTTAAACTGTGTGGAGGAACTTTGGTCACACAGGAAGTGGATTTCACAGCCTACGTAAATTAGTTCTGGGTGTCAAACTTTACTTTGGTGCCAGAAACATGTCAATGGCGTAAACATCAAAATAGCCTCGAACGCTTTATATAGCCACAAACATATCAAAAGACGACATTATTTATATATAATCGCAACAATGCCAAATTTCCTCCATGAAGTGGGTGTAAATGCTGGCTCGCCGCTTTTCAATCAAGCATCTAAAGGGTGCGGGGGGTTTCTGGAGCTCCTCAGCCAGCTGAATGTAAATCTGTCCTTATACATAATCATCATTTTATTTACCCTAGTTTAAAGTTTTGGAAGTACATTAGTGTTACGCATGAAACTAATTTGATTTTTTAAGATCCAAATAAATAATTCCCACTAAAAGTTTTACTTTTGCTCATGCCTGATGATGAGTACCTTACCACTGCCCTGCTGTGGTCGTAGCTGTCTCTTTAATGCTGTGGCCGTTTCAGGTCATTCATTCATTTAGGCAAATCAATAAGCAGGCGTACTTTATGGAAATGTGTTTTTGTTTTCCCCCCATTCTTTTTGCATCAGTATGAGTTACCTTGATGTGACAGGTGGAAAACAGACACTTTGGTTATTGTTTATTCATTTTCAGCTATACTATGTATACATGTACTACATGTATGCAGACAATTCTTTTTTCCAACTGTAAAGCTAAAAGCATGTATTTATACGGTGAACTCAATCCTGGCGAGTATATGTGAGTAAATGATGACATTGATGGAAAAGTACTGTGGATTTACAGGTCTGATCGAGGAAAGGAGACAAGGAACCATGGCACGAGTCACTAAACAGCAGAATTTGTTTTATTCTTCACTGACGGAGAAGCTTGCACTGATTCTGATATTTACACAAAGGGGTTACTTTAAAGAAGGAGTGATGGAGTTTATCAGATCAGCAGGTGTGCCAGAGCAAAAAGCAGCGAGGCCGTTTTCTGTTTATGGCCTAAATCTGCTGACGAGCATCACACTGGAAGGTTTCTCTGTAAACTTAAAAACATAGTAAAAGGTTTTTAATATGGGGTTTAAATTGGATTAATTTTATTAGCAGCAGTTAGAACATTTTATTTTATTATCATCAGTGATAAATCAATGATCCTCTTTTTGTTGCTTTTTAATTTCAATTTCATTAAAAGGTATTTTACATTTATAGGTTTCTAGTTACTGACACTTTAAATTTTATTTTTGCTAAATACAAATAAATGAAAAAAATGTCATTATTTAAAACACACAAATCATTTTAAAAAGTACTGCTTTACCATTAAAACATGGATACTGACTTTGATCTAGTATTTCAAGAAACCTCAAAGTAGCTCAGCAATAATTGACCAACAGCAGCTGACCTGTACCAATGTGTCCCCAAATTCTACCACCTGACAATGCAAGTTTCCCAGAAATGTGGTGAGAGATTAAAGCAGGGAAGAAGAAAATGCAGCTCTCCCATCTCCAACTCCCTAAGGAAGCATTATTAAAACACTCACTTCCACAGGAGGAGAAAGAGAGGGAGAGAGGAAAACCAGAAGGGAAGACAAGAAAGTGAGAGAAAAGGACTGTGGGGAAGAATAAAAAGGGTCAAACACAAAGGGGAGTAAAAAAGAAAGGAGAGGGGATCCCCCACTGGACAGAGTAAAAACAAATTAAAAGAGCCCTTATAAAACACAGATGCTGCAAAGAAAATAAACTTCACGAGATTTACTGTTTTGCAAAGGAATCGGAAGACTGGTGGAAAAGCCATCAGTCAGAACGCTTTGTTTCTCCTTCCTTCTTTCGTTCTCTCTCAGGTAGTGTTGCTGAGGTATCTATCTCCTCGGTTTTCCCTTTCCACCTCTCTCTCTTTTCTCTTTGTACAGTGATCTCGCTCGTCTGCTATTTTCAGTCAGAGTTAAGAGTCGAGGTCAGGGCGGCCTGTGTGAAAATGGCTTCCTGCCCGGTCTCCAGCTCCCAAACCGCAAGCTAACGGGGGGCTTTTATTAACGGCCCTATTTGGGAAAATTTTTTGAACATTTTGTATTTTTATTGAAGTTTCTCATGTCAGGAAGCTTAGAAAAACAGACACTCGACAAGAGCAAAAATAGAAAAAAAAGCCCAAACACGATTCTTTTCTTTCTTAAATTCCACTGAACAAACACCAGAGGTAAAAAAAAAAGAAAGAAAGAAAGAAAGGAAGAAGAAGCGAGGCTTTTAGTGTCAGACATGCTCCGTACGGCCAAGGAGCAGTTTGTTCAGAGCTTAGAGCAGTCGGTTCTGTAATGAAGAGGGAAAAAAGCAGCAGGCAGGAGGGAAAAAAACCAACAAAAAACACAGAAACACAGAAGCGGAACGTGTCCACGTCTAACAACACATATGTGCATTTCTAACTAACAACTATCAGGTGAAAGGAATGCACACAAATACAAAAACACGCACAAACAGCACCCTGAAATCAGATCCGCAAGTTTACAGCATGTCAGTATTTACAAGGCTTCATCAGACGGGACTGAGTCGCCAGCAAGAGGAGCTGAGTGGGGGGGTTACACGGCTCCAGTGGATCGGATGACACCCCACACTTCAACCATATGTGTGTGTTTGAGTGTGTATCTATCATCTGATTCGGGTGAAGGAGTAAAGATGGGATGGGTTATGGCAATCGTTAGACGTTAGAGAAACCAGAACGAGGTTTGTAAGGTGTCCTGCTGCACATGAAAAGCAAACATCTCCGTTAGACGAGAAAGAATTTGACTGAATGCTTAAAAATCTCAGTAGAAAAATCTGCAACAAATTAACTAATTTAGCAACAACAATCAAAGCGGTATGAAGAGTGTGAACCTAAAATTGCGCTTTTTGTAAGTAAAACTTTTTGTATTATTTTAATAATAGCAGGCATGTTTCCGTCGGGCCAAAATGGTTTTAAATAAAAAATTTTGCAAGCAAAAAATTATAGGAAAAATGAAATCAGATGCAAAAAAATATTCACCTTTGTGTGTGGCCAGGTATTAAGATACACTTTCAGTATGTATTTCCCCCCGTTGCCATTAATAGATTCCAACAGTTGCTCCAAAAATAAATAAATAAATACACAAATAAATAAATACAACTGTGTTAGCGTACATGATTAAAAACAGATCAGCGTATGCCCGGAGCTAAATGAGGAAAAGCTGACCTTCCTGGTCAGAGAGGAGACTGGCTGCGTCCGTCACTCTGTCTGCCTCTAAATGCCTCTCCTTTTATAACCTCGCGGTCCAAAGGAGAGGAAACAATAAGACAGACAGAGAGGAGATAATGAGACGTCTGCATTACTGTGACAGCCGCCTCACGCTGCATTCACGAGCCAATGGCAGAAACTCGTGAAGTCCAGCTAAAACGATTAACATATCCTCGCCATCATCGTGTTTTCATTCCTGCAGAGTTCAGTCTCCTCTCTTCTTGAAGGAGGTTGGTATTTTAATTATTTTGTCAAAGCGGTGCCTGTCTTTTTTCGTCTGCACTAATGGACCAGCATCCACCACCTACAGCAGTTAAACACGTGCAAACAGAAACGTGGAAAGTCGGTGCAGACGTGCTTTTCTCCCCATCTCGTGCTGATTGGCTTTTTTTGCGGTTCTGCTGGTAACAACCTGCAGGCCGCTATGATCTGGGTTCAGCAGGCAGAATTTTGACTTCCCAGTCTAAATAAACAGCACGTCAAAAACACTTAGTCCACGAGCAAACAACGAATCTGAGGGCAAAGCAGGGAAAGGTTTCTTTCAGGTTAATACACGCTTCTTTATTTTTAAGGACTACAAAGACGCGGCGTCGCTTGTGCACCTTTAAACTCAAATCAGCTTGGTTTGAATTATGAAGAAAAAGAAATGAATCTGAGAGACATTTTTTAGCAGCAACAGCATGTTTGACATTTTTTTAATGCATATTTTACACGGGCACACACCCTGCATTAAAAAGATGACCGAACAGAAACGTCTTGAAGGATTTAAGCTTCAGAATTCATATAGAAATGATTTTTAAGCATAAGGATCCAAGTGCTGCACAGAACAAAAGCAGGATGTAAAATCTATCGATTTCTGTGACAATGGACGGCTTTGGCTTTTCAGAGCGTGTGCTATTCACATGGCAGGCAATAAGCTGTAAGCCACAAGTGCTGCCTGTGTGTAATGGCAAGCCAGCTTTATTTCTTTATCTCTACCTTACAATTTTGCAAATCAAATAATGATGAGTGCAGCCAGTGACGAGAGGGTTAGTGGCTACGGAGGCTGAGTTATTAGGGTTCCTATAAAGAGGACAGAGGTCTCTGGCGGAGCCCAAATGCTGGCCAAGATACATATTCCTTGCACTGTGTATTTTTGGTTGGTTTAAAAGCCTTAAAAGTAGAGGGGAAGGCTAATTTTCAGGGTAAACAGCTTGTTCGATTGCTGTGTGGTTTTACGCTGAGCTCTCCGTTTATTGACTCAAGCCAAGCTGGGCTCTGGCTCCTGCGACGACCGCAGGGAGAATCCTGCCGCTGGAGCCGGCAACAAACACGATCCGCAAACACTAGCTTACCTTTGATGGCACACGACTGTTAAATCAAATGTACTGAGTAATGTACAAATCCTCTTGACTGCATGGCAGGTCGAGGGAAAAATGCTTTTAAAAGAACATCTGCTCCTTGTAGGAAGCCATTTGCCAATTCCTATTTCCTGCTGACAAGTAATTTGTCATTTCAATTATTAAGATCTATACAGTAGGATTTAGAGGTGAAGCTGGTTTCTGTGTCACCAATAAAAGAGGCGAATTATGAAAACAAAGGCAGCTCAGAGAAGAAATAAAGTGTCTTCGCTGTTATATAAAATATCTCATTTCAAATGTAACTGCGTCTTTCTCGTTTTCTAAATATGTTAAAACTGAAAAGGAGAAGAGAGGTCGAGAAGAGGCCCCACATTCACCAGATAAGTGTTTAGACTGCCTTTTAAAAAAAACACAACCTACAAAGGAGGGCTGCAAGTTGTTTTAGCTGGAGGAAGTGACCATTCATAAAAAAGGGTCCAGAGAAATTACCCTGCTTTCTCTGTGTTGTTAGATTTGTATCAAGGCGAAATCCTTGCAGCAACAAGTCAGGCTTTACGAGTCCTTTCCTCTCTGTGCGTCTCTCTTTGCGGAGCACGGCCTGCCTGCTCTGCTCCTCCCTCTGCAGAGTGTCGGCAATCCTGACCACACAGCGCCACACGGAGGATCATTGTGGTAATAAAACAGCGTCTTCACCTCTATAATCATGTTATTATTCAAAAGTTTATTCTGTCTTATTCTACTGTCTGACTGATACTTCCCAAATGATCAATGACTCTGATCTATTTCCAACTTTCAGCTGAGACACAGAAGCACGATACAAATGTCTCAGGATAAAGAACAGGAAGTAATGTTGCCGTCATTGATAAAATGTCAGAACTTCATGTCAGGGGAGAGTGCTACCATGTGCATCCTTGTGTTGTTGTTGGGTGTACAGAAAATGTAGGACAAGGTCAAAGAAAGGTAAGAAACTGATAAACTCGGTCCTGTCAACTACAGCACAGCGAGGTCACAGACGCATGCAGAGGCTCAACTCGCTTTTGCTGACCCAGTGAACCTAAAATTATTTTTTATGTCCATTCTAAAAGTTACTGGAAAGTTTTAAATATCAACAGATATTATTTCTGCTGGGGAACTTTTTTTCATACATTTGAAAAGTACAAAGTATTATCTATCTGAGAAAATTCGAAATCTGTCCCCTCCACGAGTTATTTCATTTATAAAAGTTTAATATGGTTCATCATGTTCTTTTGTACATAACTATGTTTAATTTTAAAAATGAACATGAGTTTCAATATAAACCAATGAAAAAAAATATGGCTGGTTATAAGCTGATGTTGGAGACAATGTGACAAATCAGTGAATAAATGTAACAAGTTCAAGTCTTTCATTTTAGGCATCAAACAGACTGACTGATAAAAAAAAACAACGCTTTTTGGATTGTTACAGGGGACAAGGGATAGAGCAGGCTTAGCATTTCTGCTGCAATATATTTGACCATCCTTTTACTACACGTGAGAATGAACGGCACCAAATGGCTGGAAAGTATGTGTCCACTCATTTGTGAGGTTGGACATGCGTCAGCTAAATATCGCTGATATCTGGGTGAGGTCAGTAGCCGTGGAGATGGTATAGATGGTATAACCACATCAGAGAGTAAATTAAAAAAGAATAAAATAAAAATCTGAAATGGCATGCATGTGGTCCCTTTGCAAATGCTGGCTAGCTCAGCCTCAGGCCGGACAGCGATCCAAGGCGGACAGCTCATTATGACGACTAAAGTCTGGACAAGTAATCCATCCGACTGGTTCGTGCAGTTTACACGTTACTGAAATCAAAATCCCGACCTCCTCTGTTAAAGCCATCTATCGTATCTTGCGAAACTTTCTAGATTTTCTGTCTGTACGCTGCGACTGTTTGACTTAAGGTAAACTATACTGTTAAAAACAGGGTCAGCGCGAGGCCGTGCACATACGTGTCACACACCAGCAGTTATGAGGTAATGTTTCCTTGGCATCGGCTTCAGCAGAGCGTTGGTGTTTTTCACCACAGGACGATGACTGACGAAGGGGAGCGCTGGAGGAGGAGGAGGGCGAGATAAAACAAAAGTCCAAACCCAAATAAGCAACCCGTCAGCCTCTAATAGCAGAAAGGAAGTGTCCCTTTATCAACAAGTGAATTAACAGTTTCCCGTCACACCTTGTTTTTCGCCTCCCCCTCTTTCTCTGAACCAGCGCCAGGGCCCAGATGGCCCTATGATCGGACCACCAGGGCTCCTGCTTTGCGGGGAAACAAATCTGCTGCACTGACTAATAGCCCTGTGTTGATGTTTTATGGTTGGGAAGTGTATTACTGGTGCTATGTATACAATGAAAGGCACCCAAGCATGTGAAAAAATGCACACCAAGTCATAACTGTCATAAACATGTTGCAGAAAAGGGGAAAGCCGGGACATTTCACAGCATTTCATGTGGACAGTAGAAAAACTGACCCTCAGTCAGCAGATAAAAACCTCATCTCTAGGTATTGCTCAGAACTATGGCGCAGTAAAAATATGAAGTCAAAGCAAAGCGAAAATCAAAGAGGGTTTTTAGATTATTATGATCAAGCTGCTTTTTTTCCTCCACACACTGCTGTATTATACAGTACTGTGGTTGGAGCTGAAAGACATCTGAATAATAAAACGTCTGCAGTGGCTGCCATATGCCTGGTATAGCCTCAATAACCTCTGCCCTGTGCACAGAATATGCACTTACTAATCTAGCCTTGTATGAGCTGCGCCGCAGACAAACCACACTTTTACAGCATGGGACGCTCACATTATGGGTCATCACCTCAAATGACAATACATCGATCGCACAGAGGACAGGCTTTGGGGAGAGAAAAAAGTACTGTACACAAGGACATAAATAGCCATTTCAGATTTTAACAGTGACAAGAAGCCAGCCAATTGCAGGCTCTATTTTTAGGTGTGCCGGTGGCCTGAGGCTGGCAGCTTTGAGAAGGATGTGTACTTTTCTACAGTTCCTTCCCAAAAATCAACGCTGTCCTCGCTGGCGACAATCACAGGGCAGCTGTTGTGGCTAGGTGGCCCGGCCCCAGCTTGCCTCACCCTGCTGCTTTGTGCCAGCCTAAGAAAACCGTCTTTGCTACCCAAAATTCACACCCAGCCAGCAAAAACAGGCCGGAAGGTAAACACAAAAGCAAATGTGACTCGATGTGTTTGCATCCGGTGAAAATTATGGAGTTTTATCAACGCTGGTGGCGGTAGGGGCTGCATTTCTAAATTTACATGAGGCAGGATGCCTCGGAGCCAATTTATCTTCAAAAAAACCAAAAACAGACAGACAGAGAAAGAGAGAGAGACCTAAATGACCTTCCTCCACAGGTCACAACTGATAATGGATTACTGAAATAGGCACTTTTTGGCAATTCTTAAATTGATGTCATGTCAAACCCGACTTTAATTTCCTGAAACCTTTTGAACATTACAGTGAAGTCAAACTTTCTCCAAAGGGAAAAAGCGGCTCATTTTTATATATCTTACCACAGGTAGACACTATCTTTTTCAAATGTACACACACACCTAGACACGCACACACAGAGTTAGGCATCCCTGTGTGGACTAATTGTTGACAGGTGGCCCTAATGTTCTCCTTTGAAACCAAAGTGTGATTTACGACCACGCTCCCCGAGACCCCGGCTTTCAGCACCGCTACTACAAACTTATCTTTTTCTCCCTGCTTCTGTCGCCTACCTCCTCCCACTTTTATTCCTTCTGCTCTATCTCTTCTTCATTTTTCCTCAATTGCACCTCATTACTTTGCTAAGTCACTTTCACCTCCGAGCCCACTTTGATGTTTCTGTGCTTCTCTGTCTCTCATCGCAGCACAGCAGTGACTCTCCAGACATCCTTTTAATGTTTGATGAACTATTTTTCACACCGTGGAGGAATGTGTCCATGCATGTACGTGTGTGTGTGTGTGTGGTGGGGGGTTGGGGAGCTACACGAGGAAGACAGGAAGGACAAAGAAAGCAAGAGCACTCAGGAGAGTGTATGTAAGACCTGACCCTGAAACCTCATGTGCCAGTCCAGCATCTTCGATCAACTATTTGAAGACTTTTGGGCCGCACAATGCTGGGCGTAGGATGAGAGACATGGATCATCTATAATATTTCCATCTATAATATTTATGACAATTATTGCTATTATTCAGAAAAATAGCCTGTGTTCAATATTGTGAAACACCTAAAAATTGAATGGATTTCATTATAACGACGCTAAACCCTCCAAATATTTATTCTGTCTTTTAGCAGTCCAGCCGATTGACCTCGAGCAGCAGTAATCTGCTATAGTGCCCAACAAACTCAAACACATTTTCAAATACGTGTTTTTAAACTGTGTATAATTTGCACAAACAAACAGACAAAGGTAAAAGACTGAGACCAGACTACGGTGTCACATTTCTGCCGTATGTGAGCATCCAAGTAGTCCAGTGATAGGAATCGGTGCCTCCACAGCAGCAACCGATAATATGGTATGAAACAGTGTTTACGTTGATGCCACAGTGTAACGCACTTACTGAAGCAGTAAATCACGGAGGGTGTGACTGCACTCAGAGTGACCAATCTTAGCAGACGAGCAGCCGTACCTCATGAACCACAGCAGGAAAAACAGGAACAGGAGAGAACAGCATCGAATCAACTGAACTCAGAACTACAAGGCTTGTAATGCCTCTGGGTTAAACAGATGTTTCATATTGACAGTTCAAATAAGTGAACGAAAAACACTGCAACAACATCCACTGAGCTAATAACATCCAGCAAAAGATAAAGTGAGGTGAGTTCATCTGATATGGCATTGGGAATACATCAGATAAAAACAAAAAGCCTGGTCACAGGATACAGTGAGAAAATTGTTAGATATGATAAGACACGATTTTAAATATTTATCTTCCAACTGCAAGAGGTTAGGTTCAAACAAAACTGCCCATCTAAATATTTTACTTCAGCACATTAACACTTTTTGCTGGAACACAACGTGGGATAAATAACAGTGTCTCTCTTAAATAAAAAGAAAGATGTGTACATATCCAAAGGAGTACACTGCTCTGTGGAATAGATCACACATCTGCTTGCATGACCTTCACTTTTGAAGTTAACGAACTGCTTGTTACAGTATTTTAAAGTTCAGGAGCTTGTTTCCACGGCAGTAAGATGAAAAGTATGTCACGAAAAAACATGACTTAAGTTTTCAAACCTCTTCTACTATAGCATGCAGAATTACCCACCAATCGATTCCCAGTCATGTGGTTCTCTGAAGTGTTTATCAAGTTATCCACCCGCTACTGGCAGCAGCACATTTATCAAAGCTCAGCGATATTCCAGGAAGACCATGACTCATAGAAACTGTGATAATTTACTCCCAGTAACACCTTTGGGGTCAAACAGTGCAGGTTACACAAAGTCTGTGTTTATCAGCGTGCATCTTTGCCAGAAAGGTACACACAGCTAGTGTGAGTGGCCTGCAATAGTGTTTGACAAACAAGGGAGACAAGGTTGTGGCAGAGTCCCTGGAAAAGTGGCTCTTGTGACAACCAGTCACTGGAAACACAAACACACATGCACACAGACACACACAGACTCCACTGCAGCAATCTCTAACCTGAAGTAACACTCCATTTAGCTCACCATTTTTATATCGCTGCACAATCACGACAAAATACTTGCAGACGGAGAGATACTTGCTGAAAAAGAGCGACTGTCGTGCTTACAGTCGTCATGTGGACAGAAACACATCTCTAGGTGAATGCAAAGGTTGCCCCCTCCCTGCTTAACGTGTTAGAGGGTGGCAAGAGGGGATGGGCAATAAGTCTACGCCGTATGTACGCAGTAACTGCAGACCCGTCTGAAGACCTGTGTCGTCACCGCTGTCCCAGGAATGTCACCAACTGTTGCGTTAATGGAGGCCACAGCTACTGTGATTGGCCTGCTCAGTACAGTTGTTTCCTCTTATGCATTTCTGCTGCAGTTTTCAAAAGGAACTGTGAGAGAAAAATAACCGTTGCCTCAAATATAAGGAACAACAATCATACCCTCAATACAAGGACTCAGAGACAACAGCAGATTCCTGGTTGGAGATTTCATGTCTGAACAAACAACATACAGATTTGCCTACGGAAAAAAAACATGACCACAACAAAGTGTGGGGACCCAGGAGGGAAAAGGCCCAGTACTGCATTTGTTTCTATTATGGCTAGAACAGCATATAACACCAGGCCACAGCCACAAGGTAATTAACACATAAAACACCACCCACAAGTATAAATGCTGGGAACGGCATTGGCCACTTGGTTAGGTTATATCTTAGATTATACAAAGATTCTCTGCAGAAGTTGAAAAGAGTGTAAGTGAGCAACACTAACGTGGCCGCTAAGGCATTACTAACAAAACCTGCTGTTTGTAAACTATGTTGTTGATGTAATTGTCAACTGATCATTAAAAACAGTCAACCTGAAGCTTTTTAATATGTTCGTCTGAAACAGGTCTGTGTTGTAAATGAGACAGAGTCTCAGTGGAACTTCCTGTATAAATAAAGGTTCAATAAATCAAAATTAAAAATGAATCTGACAACAGGTAATTTAAGTCATTTATGATGTAAACACATTACACACTGATTTCAGCACTCGGTATGTGAGGATATAACTGTATCAAAACTTCATGGGTCAGTATGTACCTTATTTTTGAAGTTGCGAAAAGTAAATGAGTAAACTAACAGAAACAAGTTTTTGGATTTCCTGTTAACTTATATAAACTCTCTATGACGTTTGCTGCCAGATTAAATTATTCTCAAAAATGGGGGCTGGAAAAAAACCCTCATAGAGAGTCTAATGAACTTTCGAGGCTAAACTTCCAAGTATATCACAGCTGGTAAACAGTTCTGGGTGGAATCCGTGGTCTGTTCTAAGGATGTGAATGTGTCAACATAACCAGACTAGATGAGAATTACTGTTTAGTTCACAGAGATTACAGAACTGAGGAAGCTGCTTGTCATCTAGTTTTGGAACAATCATGTATTACATCACGACTAACACATTTATTACTCACTGTGACAACTCACTAATATACAGAGTGTATCAAAAAGAATAATCCAGTTTTAAAAAGCTCTATTTTTTAAGAAATGGACATAGAAGCCAAGTAAGTAATTTTTGAAACATGTGGCTGAATATAAAGTTTTACATACAAAACTCAAAATGTTCACAGGTGCTCAGTGTGTCCCCTCTGGAAGCGGCATATGTCCACACAGTACTCACACCCGTCTGAGCATGTCAGGAGTCACAGCTGTTGCTATGCTACCAACCGGCAACCACTTAAAACTCCTAAATCTGCTCTTCCTAACAGTTTTCATTGTTACCAGTTGTGTGTATGTATTCTTCTGACCACAACTCTACTGCTGAGACGCCAACTTGGACTTCTAAAACTGAAACATCAATAAGCGTCTCACTTCTTCACCCTCCCAGCTCCTTACCATGTAATGGAGACCCTGAGGGGCTACTGGACAGGCCAGGTATGGGGCTACAGCGCCCACCGATGCCTCCTCCACCTAAGATGCAGCCACTTCCTGCGAGACTTCCTGCTCCTCCTCCTAAAGCAGCTGCCCTGCTCAGCTCCTGTTCAATCTCCTCCAATCCAGCGCTCTTTTGAAAGCGCGACATCCGGTTTACCACACGTGGGGACATGTGAGTCCGGGCACACGGTGCACCGCCGTAGGGGTTGATGGGAAATACATGTGTGGTGCCACGGAGGGTGCTGACGGCTACCCAGCGACTGTCCTGGCTGAAACACATGTCCTGTACCTGGATCCAGACAGGTGAAAAAAAATCAGACAAAAAACAGAGCAGATAAATGTCACACCATAAGCATAAGTAGTGGAAATGTTGACACATACCACATAAAACTTTCTTTCTGAAAATTCCATTAAAGTGTAGAGGCTGGTCGACGTGTAAAAACTGGAGAGAATGTTTTTGTGTTAGTCTAAACCATCTCACATCCTCAGGGATCAGTCATTGGGCATCTTTTCTCTGTATCTGCAGCCCCTCAGTTTCATTCTTAGAAGCCACTTCTATGTGGATGATCCTCGGGTGCATACGCTCCTAAAACAGAACGATGCCTACTCCATACAAACTACACACTGAGTGACTTGAGAAACTAAGTACTTGGAGGGTGGTAAACCTCCTAAATTTTTGGTCCTAATATCACTGGTGGGATGGCTCTGGGACAGTGTGGAAAGCCTACTGTCCCAAACATGGGTTTACAGTGGACCTTGATTTTAGATTTGCTGGTCAGAGAAGATACAGTGTTGAAATGAAGCTTCTTTCAGCTGAGACAGTTGGCAAAGATAAAAAGCTTTTCCACACTGGCATATTATCATTTGTGCACAATTCAAAATAATCCCATCTGTGAATATGGTCAAAGAGAGAGGCCTGGGCTTCTCTGCTGTCCCTCGGACCCAGACCTGTGGCAGAAAGTGGATGGATGGTCTCAAAATAACTTGATGAATGTGTAAAATATATTTACATGCCTGCGTATTTTATTCAGCACAGAAACATGGACGCAAAAGTAAACTACTCCAAAGTGCAACTAACTCTAGTGTGACTGGGCTATAGTGTTAATCGCAGAGATCAAGAGATATGACTGAGATGTCGACTAGCCTGACAGAAACAGACAACAGTTTTTGCAAGAGGTGATAATAAGATATGAGATTGTTTGGCGATAAAATAAATGACCAAGAAAAATGGCATCCTTATTTAGTTGCTCTTCTCCAACACTCAGGGAGCAGACATTCAAGAGAAGATAGGATCTCCCCGAGCACGTCAGACATGCAGGAAACCAGACAAATAGGCTGCATGAGACAATACAAGCACTGGAGAGTGGGAGCGAGAAAATGAAAAGACAAAGAGATAAGGTGACAGACCGATGAAATGATTGTGCGCTGAAACTGCATCTATCACTTGGCATGCCTTTAAAAAAATAAAAATAATAATAATACATATATCTATTATATCTATATGGCAGGCTGGAGAGTGTAGATCCAGGAGAAAGTTTACAAGAGGAATGCCTGACTCCTCAGTCAGCCAGCCAAAGAGAAAGCTCTGTCCCTCCAGGCCTTTCTAATCTTTTGCCAGGTCAGACGAGGTAATTGTCCCCAGCAATGACAGTTAATGGGGCATCCTCTGCATACCAGACAGTTACTTTACTTTACAAAGATGACTGAAAGAGGAGGGCTGACCTCTGCTGTAGCTTATAAGAGATGACTCAGAGATGAGAAAGGGCTACTTTGTGTGTGTTGTAATTGGTCATAATAGACCTGTCAGGGCTCCAACAGTAAATGGGTCCTGGATATCATGGCCAAATCCATTTCGATCAGGTGGGGGATTACCTGAAGGGTGGCTATAATTGTACTTTCATGGTGTGACAACCATCCACATATCAAACATTTGTCAAATGTTATCTCAAAAAGGCGGAATGCATCTGCTTTCAGTCACATGCAAGGGCTGATGTGGAGGTAGCACATTCCTGAAAGACTGGATAGCTCTCCCTTGTATTTTCCAACAAAGTACTTGATGACATGTGTGACAGTCAGAAGATGATAAGACGAGTTTAATGCCTTTGTTTTTCTTTTTAAATCAGTCACACCACGTAGTGAAGATTAAGCATCTCAGCTGACCTGAGAACAAGTCTGAAAGAATGACGAGAATGTGACAAAGATGTGACCAGATAAACACCTCTCACACGGAGGCGTGAGATGGACAATTAACGAGGGTTTATGTGGTCGTTAGCATCGGACGCCTCATCCTTCTCACTTTGACAGATTAACTACGATTACAAAAGTTACATAACAGGCCTCTGTTTGTCAATATTGTTACGGCAGCCTAATTTGATCTATAACGATGGAAAAGCACTGTTAACTGTGAGCAGAAGCGTAATAGATTTAAACAGATCCATAAGTGTGTAAATGCTTTTAAACAATGTGGATATACTAAAGATGGCTGATGTGGGTTTTGAACACAAATGTCTTCTTGGGACTGGAGCTGCTGCTTTGTGTCAGAACTACAAGTTTAGATCATTTCCACTGCTTCACAAAAAATATCACAACATTAAAACAAGATGTTTTTAACATTAAAGTCAGTAAGGTTTTTAAATATTGACATATAATTGGCAAATACTCAAATCACATGTTTGCACAAGAAGCCTGGTTACTCTGTGGAAGTAGGTTACAAAGGAAATCTGACAGTGACAGTCTGTCCCCAAAAACTCCATTTACACAGTGATTAGAATGTAAATAAACACATAAAAATACATTTTACATAATGAAACAATGGAAAGGCAACATGTCAACTGCTAAAACTCTTAAAATCTTTTTTTTTTTTATTTGCAATAGAGGCAAAAAATGGAGTTTTGTGCTGCTTAACAAAACACAGTGGAACATCTAACAACTAAAATGTCAATATAACTAGTAACATCTTAGTAACATGACTGGATATATATAAATAAAAGTACCCCAGAAATGAGGCAGAGAAGGGAGGGGTTCACCTCTCTTGTGTGGGCAAATAGATCAGCTGTTTCAAGAATAACATTTCTCAGTATTAAACTGCAAAGAATTTTGCTTTTATTATCTAAGGTACATAACATCGTTCAACCATTCAACGAATCTGGAGAACACAAAGAGTGAACATCAGTCAATCAGTATGAAATGCTGCGACCTGAGGGGCCTGAGGGGCATTAAAAATCAGATCTCAGAAACACTGAAAACCAATATTAGTCAATATGCAGGTTCAAACTACTTTATGCAAGTTAAGAAAACAGTAAAGCAGCTTCTTTCTTTAGGCCTGAGCTAATTTAAAAATGTGTGAGGGAAAGTGGAATTTCAAATTGTTTTTGAAGATCACGTATGACATGCCGAGCATTATAAAGAAAAGAAGGCCTTATGGGTGCATTTGTGAATTAATACTAATGATATACACATATATATATACGTATTACAACAGTATGTCTGAGAGTCTGGTTGCTTAACTGGCGTTCTTTCAGACGTCTTACCTGTTGAAAACATGTGCTGCATTACTATAATTCAATGTTATTTATACAGCACCAAATCATGAAAACAATCACCTCAAGGTGCTTAATATTCTTAATAAGCACCCTACAATAATATAGAAACAATCAGACAACACCCTATGAGCAAGCACTTTGGCAAAAGTGGGAAGGAAAAACTCCCTTTTATCAGGAGGAAACCTCCAACAGAACCAGGCTCAGGAAGGGGCGGGGCCATCTGCCCCAGAAGTCTATTGATTGAACAAAGGAGATACCAAACCACTGAGCAGAAAGTAAACACAAAATGCAGCTTCTAAATGAAGGTGTTTATTATTAAGGCCCTGTGTGCAAAAAAGTGGCTCCCCCCAGGTTATAACTTAAATGAGCTGTGGTGTTTCACCTTTGGAAAGCTGAGTTCAACAGCCACACCCAGACCTGATTACTGCCACACCTGTTCTCAATCAAGAAATCGCTTAATAGGACCCGCCTGACAAAGAAAGGAAGATCCTCAAGAACCAGACATCATAGCACGATCCAAGGACATTCAGGAACAAATGAGAAACAAAGTAATTGAGATCTCTCAGTCTGGAAAAGGTTATAAAGCCATTTCTAAAGCTGTGGGACTCTAGCGAACCACAGTGAGAGCCATTATCCACAAATGGTAAAAACATGGAATAGACGTGGAAAAAGTTGAAGTTTTTGAAAAGTGTGTCCTATTACATCTGGCGTAAAAGTAAAACAGCATTTCAGAAAAGGAAAATCATACCAACAGTAAAATATGGTGGTGGTAGTGTGATGGCCGGGCTGTTTTGCTGCCTCAGGATCTGGAAGCCTTGACATAATTTCCTTAGAGATTAATAAAGCACTCTGATTCAGATTCTGAATCTTTGTGGTAATTCTGCTGTCTACCAAAACATCCTGAGGGAGACTGTCCACGACCTCAAGCTGAAGCACACTTGGGTTCTGCAGCAGGACGATGATCCAAAACACACCAAGTCCATCTCGGAATGACTTAAGAAAGACCAAATGAGGACTTTGGAGACGCTGTGGCATGACCTTCAAAAGGCAGTTCACGCTCAAACCCTCCAAGTGGCTGAATTACAACAATTCTGCAAAGATGAGTGGGCCAAGATTCGTCCACAGCGCTATAAAACACTCATTGCCAGTTACTACAAACGTTTGATTGCAGTTATTGTTGCTAAGGGTGACTAGGGCTGGGCAATATGGCCTAAAATTCATATCACGGTATAATTTTAAGCATGTGCGGTAACGATATATATCGCGATATATTCTTTTCTTCTGTATAACGTATTTTCCACACTATAAGGACTTAAAATCCTTTATTTTTCTCAAAAATCGAGAGTGTGCCTTATGTATGAATTCCGGTTGTGCTTACTGACCTTGAATCGATTTGGGCGTGCAAAAATCTGTTAAAAACGTTTTAGTACAACTTTGGTAAGCTGCACTGCTTGATGGATTGTCAGAGCATTACGGCTGCCGTAGCGAGGAGCTTCGGAGTAATCTGGGTCCTAAACTCCGTCACCTTCAGGTCCCAAAGTCAAACGAACACTAAGAGTTAAAAACGGTCTAAATGATTTCATCTTTAATAAAATCATCAGCGTTGCTGCTGTATCAGGTGTACCAATTAAGTTTAACATCCAGGCATCCATGAAAACAGAATTTATTAAATTTAACGGAGTTAGAAGTTAACAGGAAGTTAGCTCGCTAGTTTCCACCTAAACTTGACATACCATGTTCTGACTGAGAGATTTTTGAAACTAATTCAAACGTACAGCTCTGCTACCACTTCCAACATAAATGAAGACAGAAACTAAACAGCAGTGGCGTTTGCAGGGTTACTGAAGTTGGACTACCTGGTATATAATGTTGTGCTACGTGATTGCTAGCGACACACGGCGCGAACATTTTTCTTGTAAAACAAAGGGGGGCCCAGCAAAAAAGTTTGGGAACCACTGCTAAAAATAAAGGCTGAAGAAATTGTGTTCTCACAGAGCAGCCTCATTACTGAAGCACAAATAAATGTGCCAGTTAATTTTTCATTCATTCAGATGACTGGACATCAATTGATGCTACAGACTGTTAAGTTTAGTAGAAGAGCCTCGTGGCTCTGAGCTCATCCACCTTCTGCTCCGCCTTCAGCCCCTTACAGCTGTTATCAGCTCGCAGGTCTGTTTACCTGGCCTCGGGTCACTGACAGCCAGCCGCATGTTTGGTCGCTGGAGACAGATAAGGCGTCCACCTCCACCTACCTAACTCAAGACTTTATGACTCCCAGTATGTTTCTGAGTTCTGTGTGTGTGTGTGTGTGTGTGGTGTGTGTGTCTGTGTGTTATTGTGGTGATAACCCCTGTCCCAAACACAGGCAGGGGCCGGCATTCAGTGTTTACAAGGGCTTGGATCAAAGCACCCTCAGTGTGCAGCCAGTCAGCAGACCTGACGTTTGGTCATACATTAACTGCAGGCAGGCTGTAGGAGTGTGTGTGCATGTGATGGTGTGTGTTCCCAGTCAATAATCCTGAACTTAACAAGGCCTGAAGTACTTTTGTTGAGCAAGCACTTCTCCTTTCTACTGTAATTAATGAGAAAAAGTCAAACTAAAAATAATCTTGAGAACTACAATCTTTTTTCTTTTCATTGTTTTATTAAATTAATTACCATATCCCTTCACTTCATTATTATAGACCATACATTTAGTGAAAGTGTCAAAGTGTAGGTGGTGAAAATTAGCTGCCCACAGCTAATATACTGCTCGATATACTCTTTTCTCTCCCTAAAGTATTATTGAATGTATGACCACATGTAATAATGTGTCAACTCAAGATTTTAGCAGAGACATCCTCTTTAATTAAAACTTTCTTTTTTGATAAAGTAATGGTTAGGTTTAAATCAGGTAACACGCAAGTGTTTCTTCACTCACTATGTATCTGTACACAGCTTTGCATTTAATCATTAGTTAAAATTCATCTCTGGCTCTCTTCCTCTGTAAGTCTTTTGTTCTGTCTCCCTTCATCACCAACTGGTCACACAGATAGCCGCCCCTCCCTGAGCCTGGTTCTGGAGGATGTTTCCTCCTGTTAAAAGGGAGTTTTTCCTTCCCACTTTTCACAAACACATCCTCATTGGTTGTCTTAATGCTGGGGTTTCTCTGTATTACTGTAGGGTCTTTCCTTACAATATAAAGCAACTTCAGGTAACTGTTGTTGTGATTTCGTACTATAAAAACACAATTATGCTAAATTGTATAGAATAACAACACAGGTAATGTTTTAATGCTGTTTAAATGTTGCAGTTCATCGAGGGGGTGGAGCATGTTATTTTCTATAAACTGGATGAATGTTTTTCTTTACCAATCATGTATTTTTCTCATAAATGTATCTGTTTAAATGGGAATGTGGTTTGGAGGGGGACTGGTCCAAACCTGGATCTCACTCAAACTGGACAGCTAAGGGAAGGGTCATCTCCTGTCTACTACTGAAAGGAAATGAAGAAACAACAGAGGATAACTAAGTCATTAAATAAATGATAAAAGCTGTGAGTTTAACAGTTGATCTACATTCCTACCCACAATATGGTCATGAGATAGTGGTTGTTTCATCTTTGGAGAGAGGGAGAGTAGCTCTCAGTTCCGGTGGTCCAGGTATCTCAGTAAGATTATTCTTCGCCACCTAGGTTTTGCGCTAAAAAATATGAGGAGAAAACCCCTGGGCTGAACCGGGACAGCCTGGAAAGTTTATGGTTTTGAGCTGGTAAAATATCCCTGGAGCAGCCAAAGGAGACAGTCAGGGAGAGGAAGGTCCAGCCATCTACGCAGCACAGCTCAGCAAGGTAGTAAAAATGAGGTTGGTGGATAAATAAATGCATTACTTTCTATTGTTGACCTTATGTATCGCGCTAATGTTTTTAAATTTCATGGTCACTATTACACATACTTTTGTTCTATGGAGGGACGAGCAGTAATAAATTGTGTTTTGTTTGTAATACCGTACCTTTGTTCTTACCCTTTTTTTGGTTTCACTATCTTCACTATCTTAATCATATTGCAGTGATTTGACAGGAAGAAAGAAGTAATAATTATACTTACATACAAGTTCACAATTTACTACATTTGACTAGAATGTATGTGTATGTGAATCAATGCAATCTAAACACTCATTAAATATCTGTACTATTACTCCCAGTGGATGGTTGCAGTGTGCGTGTAGGTTTGAGTTTGTTTCAGACCTTGGCTTCGGTCTCCCCACGATGCAGCGTATAGAGATGGTGAACGGCACTCTGCGAAGATGCCCACGGGTGGGTGAGGATCTGGAAGACGTGAAAGTCATGTCCCAGGGTGTCGGCAGTTACCAGCAGCATTCCTACAAAGAACACATAGTCACTGACATCAGGAATCAGTCCGTTAGCCGGCTTCACTGTAAGCTGATTCTTAATGTGTGCTGTATAAATGGTTCTTATTTTATCGTGCAGCTGCTTGAATGCATGCCTTTTGTTTGTTTGTTTTTTGGCTAATGCTCAAATATTGTAATACGCACGGTTTAAAATGCACTTCGCGCTACATTTGTGTCATGTAGCAGCGCCTACCTTTTCAACTGGGCCAAACCATACAGTGATGACACTAATCGAACAAATTAAGCTTTGGAGGTCAATAGTGCTGTATACTCCATAATGATAAGGTTCCCATCCATACAACATAATGTGGTCTGAAGAGGAAAACATCTATGTTAACCATATGCATATCATCTGGCCTTAGAAGATGTGTTTTTACCGCAATCATCAAACGATCAAATGAGGCAGTATGATGTCCCATCACTCCACCAGAGACCTTTAGACCTATCACCTGAAGCACATGTTACATCTTGGTTTTTGTTTGTTTATTTTAATCATTTTAATCAAGATGATTCAAAATGATACTCCAATTTCTGCAGTGTGTCTTACTGTTCCTAATGGTACACTGACCAATAGGGGTGGGGGGAAAAATCGATACTGTGCAGTATCGTGATATTTTGTTTGCTAATAATGTATCGATGCAGGGACAGCAGAAATCGATATTTTGTTACAAAAAAGGTTTTTGTGTTCTGACTTCAGAGCATGTTGATCCTTTTTCTGAGCAAGAACCCTGACATTCCTTCACTGTCCAAATGTGTTTAACTTGTTTTTGGCAGCAATAAACATGACAGTTTACTTATTTTAATTTAAGACATGTTTTATTTTAATTAAGTTTAAAACTTTTTTATTTAATGTAAAATTATATTTTGTTTTAATTTACTTTCAAATTCTTCAGTTGCTGAAGGGGCTGCATAGTTTTCATAAATTGCATAGTTCAGAATAGCTATAATTGTACCAGATGGTTGCATTCAGTTAAGTTGGACTAGACTGTAATACGAACCGTTCAGTTTGTCAACAATAAAACTGAAATGAGAGAAAGACTGAGTGTGAGACTTTGATATTAGATAAAATGAATATTGATAAAGTTTACCTTTATGTACAGAATCTGAATATCGCAAAATATTTTAAAAAATTGCAATAATATTGTATCGTGCGTTAAGTATTGTGATAATATCGTATCGTGGGATGTATGGTGATTCCCACCTCTACTGACCAACCAAAATATTTCAACTGCATTTTATTCCAGCAGCATACAACCATACAAACTGTGCATGACACATGTTAGACAGCATGAAAGAATTACTATGCACTTAAAACAAACAAACCAGCCCATTAAACATAGCCAGCTATCATTTGTGACAGTCATAAAATGCAACTTTGCCTTACATGATAGCTCGGTCTGGTAAAAGCACGGCTCGAGTCCTGTGATTGTTCAAGGACAGACGAAACGAGCGTCCATAAAAGAGGCAATCTATGTATTCGAGCATCAGTGCACATTTATGGGCGTGTCTATGCGCATTCAGAATCACCAAAACGCTGAACCACAGCGCAGCACAAGTGTAACCAACACTGACAGGCCCATTCATTTGGTCCTGTTTTATTTGAAGCTCGTCAAACTCCAGAAAGTATAGGTCCAAACCATAAACAACATGCCCAACAAACCACACCAGAACAAACCCAGATCTAAACTGGCTCGTCTACACTGCTTTTCAAATACAATCCAAAACCCATCCCCAGAAACCTTCTGACATGCTACAAACATGGAGATCGAGCAGCAACTCATAATACAACTCATTGATGCAGAGTGTAAAAAATGTCCAAGGCCCTGTCCTTCTGATGACTTCCAGACATAAATAATATTAAAGTAATTAGTATTTTCCTCTCAGTTTTTCCACTTGGAATCTTTTATGTGGAGGCTGCAGTAGGTTTTAATTAGTGGCCGGGCTTTATTGGGTGGCATGTCAAATGTGAAAAGAGGATGTTGGAATGGCATGAGATTAAAAGGATCCAACAACACGTGCGAGGGAGATGGAAAACACTCCCTTTCTGGAAAAAAAGAAGCCATTTTTGCACATTCAGAGTCGAAGTTTCCCTTGGCCAAGATTTGAAAATTAGTAAAGAAAAAGCACTGCTCACAGATGATGAAAATCTGGATAAATGATAGGTTCGTGCAGATTATCAGAGGTGGAAGAAAGAAACTCTAACTAAAGCCAAGTGAAGTGTGCATTAAGACAGTGGTTAGCTAGTCATGCTGTATCAGAGCGACCAGAAAGCCAAAAAGCTAAGGCCCAGGGCCTGTAAACTCTTGAAAACCCACGCCCCAAACGAGGTGCCAAGCCACAAGAAGCATTTGCGTCAACTGGGAATAAAGAGAAAGAAGGGCCGGGGCCCTTCTAATTATAGAGTCTGGAAACGGAAGCGCAGGGCGATTAGGAGTTGAGGCGCTGCGGTCTGTTTATCTGGGAGCTTCCTCTCGCTCTCAAACCCTCTCTCCCCTGTTCTCCGCTCTCGTTCACTTTTGCTCCTCTCTCTGTTTTGGTCGGGCCCTGCCCACCCAGTGGCTGGAGAGTCTGGCCCCTAGCTTTCTGACAGATGAGACTTGGCCACTGCCTTCTGGCCAGGGCCGGTGTTTCTCTTCTGCTGATGGTAGAGTCTGGGCTCCAAAAAAGTAACAGCTCAGGAAGGCTGGAGAGCTTTGCGAGTGCGAGTGCCCGAGGACTGGGGCTTTTGTGGCCTTGTTGAAATACAGAGGCCCTTGCCGAGAGGCGTCAGTCGGTTAGCCCACGGGAGGGCCAAATTAAAAAGCAGCTGAGCGGCCCGGTGGGTGAAAAGAGAAGGTTTTAAACAGCGGCTGGCTACAGCGGGGTTTGACACGTCCTATTTATAACACCTTGTCCCAGGGGTTACAGTGTTATTTACGATGTTTTAGTACCAAGATCGCTGGCACATGCTCTAAGACGTGCGCTAAACTGGAAGAGGTGACTTCTAATTTGCCATGTGTGCGAGACATGCGTTCATATGGGATATGAGGGAAGTGATATAATCATTTCCATAAATATCTGCTTTTGCTTTCTGGGGTTTTTTCCTCTTGAAATCTTTTTGTTTTGTTTTGCTGCAGGCTTTAGTGTCCCATCTCTGACCATCCAAACAGAAAACATCTGCTCAATCCCATTAATGTTGGGAGGATGTTTCATTTACAAAGTGGTGGGGCTAGCTTTATTCTTGACAAAGGCGGACGGGACGGGAGGGCGAACGGCTGAAAGAGAGAGAGAGCGAGAAAGGCAAAGAAATAAATGGAAAGAAGAGGGTGATTTCCCTACTTGGCAAAGTGGAACGCCACAACAAAACTAGTCCACTTTTTAATTAACAACACTACGCTGAAAAAAAAAAAGCTTTGAAAATCGGGAAATTCTCAAATTATAACCATGTGGAGGGGATAAAGCTTACAAGATGGAGTACTTGGGGGATTCGGATAGCCTCGCTGTTACCAGGATGCATAAACTTCAGAGCAAATGAGCCCATTTACTTTGAAAGACTATCCATCATAAAGAGGAGGTTTTGTCTTCAGGGCTGGGAAGGACAGGACGTTATGTCTGTCTGAATGGATTTGTACATATACTGGACATATACAGCGCACAGCCACAATATTAAAAGCAATAAAAAGTGAAGAGGACAACGCTGATCCTCTCATTACAGGAAATCTTGGGTCCTAACATTCATTTAAATGCTACTTGTACTGTTAAGGACACCTGGACACACCCCTGTGACAACAGCATTTTCCAGCAGCACTTGGCTCCCACAGCAGGACAATTCACCTGTGCAACCAAGGTGCACATCTGGCCTCCAAAACGGTCCTACATCCATGCTCCGACATGTCAAAACAGCATGAAAGAGCAGTGTTATTTTAGGCAGGTGATTTTAAATGGTAAATATAGCAGTTGGCCTTATTCACTCATTTTCTTTGCCTAACTGCTTTCTATCAAACATCTGCAATTATACTGCCCAACAATCTCCCTGTCACAGGCTGGGTCTCTGACCCAGCGCTCTGAGTTCATGTTTGTATTTGTCTCATTTTGTTATGTGATTTAGTTTGTGTTATTTCCTATCTGCCTTTAGTTTAGGCAGTTATTGTTCCTGGGTTTTCTATGTTTTGGGGTTTTGTATTTATTCATCACATATTAGGTCTGTTAAGTTGTGTTGTCATGTTTTAGTTTTAGTATTTCCTGTTTTATTCTGACAATGTCATGTGTTCTTTGTTTATTGTATTTAGCTTTCCTCTCCTGGTCCTGTCATTAGGTTTATGTCTGTCAGCTGTTTCCCCCATGTGTCTCCACCTCCCCTGATCACCTCATGTATGTATTTAAGCCCTTTGTTTTCTGCATGCCATTGTCAGGTCGTCTGCTCATCCATGTCTCATCCCCAGGTACCCATGTCAGTTCACTATGGTTAAGCTTTTTCATGTTTTGTTATTAGTTCACCCAGTTTAGGTTATTGTTTAGTTTTCACCAATGCCCGATTATTTTTACCCTCGTTGCTAGCCTCAATAAACGGCTTGTTTTGTTTATCCACACTACGTTTTGGTCTGCGTTTGAGTCCTCCTCTGCAACACATACGGTCTGCCCCAGCCAGACCGTGACACTCCCTGCATTTTATCATATAAAGCCTAATAATATATCCTATACAAATTGTAATACTCTAAATATAATTTGTCATACTCTGCCAGGAAATTTGAGGACTTTTCAGAGCGGTGCCAGGAGTTTAGTCTTCAAACGCGAGAATATTAACATGGTTGTAATCAAAGGAACGTTAATGGTTATGTCTACTCTTTATAACTAGAGAAAATTGTGCTACTGATTGCAGTGCAAATTGGAGGGGGAAGAGTGTGCCCTACTAATCTTCTCAACACCGCAGCAGCAGACTAATATACGAGCAGTTTTATATCTGTTGGGCAGCAGAGTAAGCATTAGGGTTAGACAGATGCTAAAAAGCCAAAGTCAGCCGCCCCCAACAAAGCAGAGCGGGTGCAGTCTGACTAATTACTCATTTCTCTTAAAAGTTATAGCTACGTATTGCTTATGTTTTAGTACGGATGGTGTATGTTTATATTTGCATGTGCATTAAAAAACTTTGAGTAGCATATGAACAAAATTTAAACTAAACAACACTAGATGATGTTTATGTGTTGTCGAGGTAATGACAAAAATGTTTTATTTGGTTAGATCGCTGCAACCTTGACCTTTAACCTCTAAATTCATCCAGTGTTTGAATCCAGCAGTTTTTACTCAGCACTGAAATTTCTGAGCAAAAGTTAACGTCTTTGAATTCATTTGAGAATGAAATTCCTTTTATGATAATGTCATTAGAATTTAATACAAATACTGGTACAAATAAAGATTGTTCAGTGCCTCAGCAGAGCGAGCACCTGATAGCCACAACACCTTTTTTAAAGGCATGCTGTTCAGGTGTACCAAAATTCTCTGGGTCCCCGAAACGCATCGTTCTGAAGATGAAAAGAAGGCCACTTGAAGGCGGACAGAATGGAAGAAAAATGGAGAAAACAAGAGAGGCAGGAGAAGGAGGAGTGCTTACGGTTCATTTGATGTACAGTGGGCTGAAACCAAAAATTGTGTTTTTCTACACGCTCCATAGGCAGACCACCTGTGAGCACTTAGATATTAATAGATATGAAAAAAGGTGTATATATGTGTGTGTGTGTGTGTGTGTGTGTGTGTGTGTGTGTGTGTGTGTGTGTGTGTGTGTGTGTGTGTGTGTCTAACCTAGCGGAGAAACAGCTAGCAGTTTGACATTACTATGCTGGAACGCTGGCTCTTTTAACAGGGCAAAAGTCACCTGGCTTTAAAGTCGTGCCGACACATAAGAGGCAGGCACCATAGAGGTCAAGTTCACAAAGCGTGACTGTTCTCAAAGCAGAGCTTCAGGGTTGTTCTTTCATCACCTTAAGTGGAAAAATACACTACTTAAGTTTGTGTTATAGGGCATTTACATATTTGCAAACTTCCTGCTGAAATTGTTTTAAAGAGGAGAAGTTTGTATTTGTCATTTGCCAGAAGGCTGTCCAACGAGCACATTATTGGCTGTATAAAAAGGCGAAAACATGAAGGAAGCCTCTGTTCTTGTTTCACCTGCAACAATCTGCCAAAGCTTCAACACCAGTTTGCTGCCACTAATCTAAATTCCCATTGAAGCCCAGGTCTTTTTGTTTTGCTTTTGTGGTTTCTCAACATGGGACAAACATGTTCTCACAGCAGCTCAAAGAAGGTTTTGACAGGAGTTAAAAGCAGGTTTTTTTGTCATGTCATATTTTAAAATCCCGAGAACATTCTGCTCACATCTAAAATCTATGGATTTAAAATCTACTGAAAGACTTTGGGACTGTCATCAGAGCTTAATCCCTTAGGCCAAGAGCGAGGTAAACTCCTTATGGGCTAGCTTGAGCATTTTTTCAGTTCTGTTAACCAATGAAATCCCTTCAGACTGTCACAGCTGCCATTCATAGATAAGATTTAAGACTTCCTAGATCTCAGCTGGTCCACTGAAGCTGTGTGTCACAAAAAAGGATTATTGAGGCCATCCATTCTGTTTCAGGTTTCATAACTATATTTAATTTGAATGTAGGGTTTTTTAATTTAAATAAATAAAAACACAAAAATGACTAACAAATTATTTTGAATGATGGAAAAAGCAATGCAAAGTTACTTTGTAACAAGAGGAAACATGGTTCATCAGGCAAATAATCACATACATGAAGTTACATAAAGTAATGTAAACTGTTCTGCCTTTACAAACAGGCTTTGATGCTGTAATTATGCTTTTATTTATCTGCAGATACAAAAAATTTGCAAATGCAAAACATAATAAACATGTGTTGTATAAGTACTACACAAGTATTTATAAAAAGCTTAAAACACACTTGTGTACCTGTAATAAATTACAGGAAAATCGTTAACATTTGAATAAATGTTAATTATTTATATAGTGGTTTTCTGCTATAAGGGCATTTTAAGTGCTTATTAATTACAGTATTTGACAACAAATATATTAATTACATTACTTTAAAACATTAATAAATAACACACATCTTCATGTAGCCACGAGTTCATGTAACATTTTCTTCTCCATTTTTGTGGAACCGAGTCTGATTCCCTTAACACGTGAGTGCCGGGTGCTGGGTGCACATCGGCTTGAGCTACTACTCCTTTTCCAGAATTCTCTTTTTTTGTCTGACTGAATCAAATTATCTCTGCTGAAAAAAATTAAGGGAACATTTGGGAACACCAAGTCGTAACCACTGCTTTCCATATATACGCTGCCAAACAAACAAACCGTTCCACAATTCATAGAAACAAGAAACTTCCCCACTGTCCTCTTCCCCACTCAGTCTCCCACCTACACACATACCATAAAGAAGTTCGAAATGACCTGCGCATTACCGCACCATGTGGGCTATAAATGACTCCACACGGCTTTGCTGTTTGTTCTGGGGAATTTTTTTCTCAGCCAAGTTTTCCAGAGACCCTGAGTCACCGTCTAGCTCATCCAGTTCCACTCTGTAGCTCTGACCATGCACTTTAATAACCACTTTTCACCTGCAAGAGCGTGGGGCTTATCCACTGAGATGGCAAATATTTCATTATTTTATGATTTTTTTTGTAAAAAATAAAAAAATAAACTACTTTAGAAAACACGGTGTAATGCAGACCGTGTTTTTTGTAGGTTGGAAACTTACATGGTGAAGTCAGAATTTAGATGCTAGAACCAATGCTATTAGGCTCTTAAAACCACCACCTTGATACACAAGTAGGCAGTAAATGAATGCCTCTCATTGTACCAAAATAGCTGTTTACTGTAGAAGCGAAATGTGTTTGATAAACACATACATGACCAGCTTAAAATCACATCTTTGTTAAACCTTGTGTTTTCATCTGAAACAATAGAAACACCATAGCTAGAGATTAGTTGAAAACTAGGACGACACATCTCCTCACAGTGCTCCCTGCACAATGCATGGTTTTAAATCACATTCTGGTCTGCTGTCAAATACTAATGACAAATAGCAAACGATGGAGGTGTCAGCCTGAGCTAAAAACACACCCAAATATTACAGTAGTCTCAGTAAAATTCAGTTTTTGTTTGTTTTTTTAATCTCTCAAAAAGGCAAAACTGAGAGGCCTGTGGTGCAGAAGCTGTAAATCAGATCAGAGCCGCCTACGAGTGCTAATTGCTATCTTGGTGTGAAGACATGACTCAATCCATACTAAATGTGCGGCCGAGTGAAGCTGCTTGTGTGTGGGAATTCCCCTCATGTTCAACATGTGCGTGTGGGTCCAAGGTTTTTTGGCAACAGCCTGGTTTCTTTCACACATTAGTGAGATGTACAGATAGAGTTATTACACCACGAGCTGCCTTCATGGCACAGCTGCCTCAATGGTCAGGCACAACAAGCCAGGCTATTCATTAGACCAGCCTGTTGCTAAACCAGGGATATGGTTTATGGGACAGCTCCATGAGGGGAGAGATTCAGTTTTGATTCAGCTTCCATTAGTCGTGGCTTTGAAGGGGTATTCAAAACTTTTAGGTGGCTGCACAGTGGTGTTTTCCTGATCTACCGTGGATTTCATGAGGCTGAAAAAGGATTCTTCACAAGACAAAGGTGAAAATATATCCAGTACAAAACTTGACTCATGGTCAGGCAAGATTTCTGATTAATCTGTGAATTTGATTGATAATATAAGTAACAATAACCTGCAATGATTAAGGTTACTAAGTAAATACATTTATTCAAGCATAGCAGATACTTGCATGGGTGATGCTTTGAGTAGCTTCATTAACACCTGAACTTTTCAATCCACTACATTTATTTAAAAGCTATAGCCACAAGTTACTGCAGAGGTAAATGGAGTTAGGGATGGCCGTTATTTAAAAGTTATTAGTCTGTTAAATTACACCTAAAAAGCTGAAAACTAAGTTTGCAAGACCCAGGGAAATTAACTGAAGTTTTCTGTAACCTCAGAGTAAAATCTAGAAGTGAGCAAAAAGCTTAAGAAAGCTAAAGCAACAAAATGTTTTGCATTGTACAACCAGTCAAAACTCCAGGAATATTAAATGGACTTAGACTGAAAAGAAAGGAAATATCAGATCTTTAAATCTGAAAAGCAGAAACTTCGTGGATCTCTTTAGTTGAAAAATGACAAATGAGTACTTAAGAGTTCAGAATTAATTAATTATTCGATCGTGGTCCAAGTGAAACCCTTCCGAGTTGGGAATGCCTTTCACATTATTATATCAGTGCAATGTTATTACATATACTTGATACATGCTTCATACATATTATTCAAGACTAATATCAGCTGTTTAGAAAAATACAAAATGTGACATTCTCTTGGGCTGCAAATACAGGACTACAGGACGTCTTCTTCCACAACTGCATGTAAAGCAGCGGTCCCCAACCTTTTTTGCGCCACGGACCGGTTTATGCCCGACAATATTTTCACGGACCGGCCTTTAATGTGTCGCAGATAAATACAACAAAATAAAACTAGTACCAGTACTGAAAAAAGAAGATTTATTCATAACACACGTGAAAAGACCCAGGAAAACCGAATTAACGGAAAAAACAATAACAAAATAACGCTGAAAACCGATAAAAACCCTGAAAACCAGACATTTCACACCGGAGCCTCAACTCTTGCGGCCCGGTACCAAACGACTCACGGACCGGTGCCGGTCCGAGGCCCAGGGGTTGGGGACCGCTGATGTAAAGGACTTTATCAAACTGAGCATGGGCTGGAAAGAATAAAGCGGATGGAGCTCGCTTGATTGTTGAATCAATCACTCCATCTAGTGCCAGTCATACTCACCAAAAAAAAGAAAAAGGAAAAAAAGCCTCGTTGCTGGACAGTATCTCTTTCATCAAAATATGAGTCTATTTCGACCTTGGCGTTATACCCAATAATCAAGTCAAGGATCATTAAGGATAAGTGAAAAGGACGAGACGTGAAAGAAAACAAGCACACACACATCGCAGCTGTTAAAGAGAGCTCTTTGCCACTGCACTTCATCTGCGTCCCTCTAATTACACCACTAGGAATAGATCCACAGATCCACCGAAGCGCCAGCCGCCACACCAATAACTGGCGGCGAACGGTCCACCCTCTGTAGAGCCTCCAACACACACAAGCCACTGGGGTTTCTTACATAACTCTTCCCAGCCAAAACGTCTTGGTTTTCCAGGCTCTACTGGAGTCATATCATTGTTTCTTTCTTGTTTCTGCCATGTTGAGGTTGAACACTGTGAAGCGAACCTCAGTAAGGCAAGAAAGGTAGTTCAGTAAAAGCCACTTCCACTAACTTGGAACGAGTTCACTTAGAGGCAAACCAATGAACCAATCACTCAGGATTTGGACTCTGATCAAAACAAGAGGCCTTTAATTATAGAACACTGAAAAAGAGGCAGCTTAGAAATGAAAATGAATAAAAGAAAAACAATGATGAAAGCAGTCCTGCAAGAGAAGTTTCTATGCCTGTGTTCAGATTTAACCTAATCTCATCACATGCTCTGCCTGCAGTTTTTGTCTCTTTTTAAAAGGATTGAAATCTGTGTTTTTTTCACTGCATTTCTTTGCATTTTAAAGTTGTATTAGCTCTTTAGATTGGGCTCACTTAAGAGTTAGAAAGATTAAAAATGTGTCTGGAATTTTGATGATGACAGTGCCCTGTGTAAAGGGTCACGGCAGAGTCTTTTGGCTTGCTGACGCAGCATCAACCAGTACACCAGAACCACTGTAAAATCTACATGAACAGCACTGGAATACACCGAATTCAGTGGAGGCCTAGTTTGGATCTTAGAAGTAAAGACGACATTATTCCTTTAAATGATGAACAAAGACACTTTTCTTACACTACGACATAAAAAACACAGTCAGCTGGCTAACAACATTGTTCTTGTGCAGAAATGTTGATTCATTTCACATATCCATAGTGTTTTAGTCCCAATTTCCTTCAGCATCAATTTTAGAATAAAGATGTTCTGTTTTCATTTAACAAAAACGAGCGATTCATATTTCTGCAAAGGACCACGTTAGAGGATTTTGATCCCATTTGGCTGCTTAGAAATGGTTATTCTACTTTACATAATTGTAAGAATCATAATCAAGATTTGTTTTAATATATTTTAACAATTAATTCCAACTACAAAAAGCACAGCGACCAATCAAAGAAGAAAAGGCCAAAAACTGCCACAAAACCTTTACCAGTTACATCCAGTGCTTTCAAATGTAATGGAGTACGCAGAGCAAAGGACCCAACAGCAGACTTCAGAGGGAGACATTTATCAGCTGATACAAGTCCAAGGGACACACACAGGGACACACACAGGCAAACACACACAGGGACACACACAGGCAAACACACACAGGGACACACACACGGACACACACAGGGACACACACACGGACACACACAGGCAAACACACAGGCAAACACACACAGGGACACACACACAGGGACACACACAGGGACACACACACGGACACACACAGGCAAACACACACAGGGACACACACAGGGACAGACACAGGGACACACAGAGGGAAACACACAGGGACACACACAGGGGGAAACACACAGGGACACACAGGGACACACACAGGGACACACACAGGGAAACACACAGGGAAACACACAGGGAAACAATGGAACAAAGGATGAATAAAGACACAGGCAGGACACGGGTGGGGAACAAACAACAGCTGAGACTAACTAAGGCTAACAAGACAGGTGAAGTAAAACTAGGAACAAGAAGCAGAAGACAAACAATTACCAAAAATAAAAAAAGAGTGACAGTCTAAACACAGAAACACAATGTCCTGATGCATGCTCAATTATCCGGTTAAGGACATCCTGAACGTAGTGTTTTCAGTGGGAGAAACATTTCACCACTCATCCAACTGAGGATGAGTGTTCATCTTCACCCCAACCTTACAAACAGTACATCTGATTAATGACTGAAACTAGCAATGGGCTGTGAGGCCAGTTTCATGATCAGTAATATGCAAATTAGCATGACCATTGATGAACGGCCATCTCTGAATCGAGGAGGGGGCCTAAGGGTACATCTTTCACAATCTTACAATGCTGTGATTGCAGCCATTCCCCAACTCTCTGTCAATGGTACTCGTGGCCATTGATCAGTTTTTTTGGCTTCTCTTGGCGCCATTTCTGTTTGCGTGACTTCAAAAATCATTATTCTGGCAAATCCTGGCACGTGTTATCAAATGGTCAACTTAAATATTTCACCTGATCGTGATCACATTACATCAAAGCCAGATAAAGTTGGTCTGTCGGCCTTCAATAAATGATTTGGGAACAAAACAAGCTTTTAGTAGTGTCGGTGGTCAAAGTCAATGTTTGTTTGTGGGGTTTTTGTTGGTTTTCGTTGTTTTTTTTTAGGGGAGGAGCAAGATATCAAGAGCAACTACTTATCCTAAGCTTTACTTCTTAGCAACCTTTTTAGCTCCTTAAGATAAGTATCCTAATGGGAAAAAATATAAGCACATATTTAGTAGCTTAGCCGCATAGATGGGTAATATATGTGATTTTGTTGACAGCAGGTAGGAGAATGTGGGGTTAAGACAACCATGTCTGGCCTGTCTTTGTCTAAAATATGATCTTAAACCTCCTGAGATGGAGCTGCTAAGTTTAGTCATAAGTCTAAGTAAGTCAAGGATTCCTGGAGCTTAGAGGTCACAGGGTTAGAGTCATCTCTCAGCAGCTTCTTTATTAACTTGCACACATACACACACAGCAGGAGTAACAGAAACATACACGCAAAGATCACACACAGAAAGTGATGACGTAGCCTGTTCACACGTACAAAGCATCTAGTGTCCTTTTCTATGTGGAATGAAGTCAATGGTAAAAAAATGTTTAAACCAATGCAAGTGTTTTTGCTGCTCAACGACTCGTTTGTCACATTTGTCATGTGTTGCTCGTAAATGACAAAGAATAAACACATATTGAACACAAACACTGGTGCAAAAAAATAAAACAGAACACACCAAATTAAGTCAGCATTTGATTTGCACTGAATTCGTTTTGCACCATGATGAAGGATTTTCTTTTAAAAACAAAAGAAAGAAAAAAACAAAAGCAACAGATTACATAAAAAGACAACCTACCTGCCAAACACCGAAGAGAATGCACAACATAAAGTCCCTGATGAAGATTGCTAAAGCAGTTATTGAAATGCCTCTTCCAGGCAGCCTAACTATTGTGTTTACTTTGGATCAGACTTCAAAATAAAAGTGATTCGTGTAAAAATCTTGTTTTGGAACTATGCACAGCTTGGTCTTCTTGCAGTGCCATTCACAAGTGTTTGAAACACATCTCTACAACAGAGGTGGAGATTGCAAAGCTAGCCTACAAATACATTAAATTTTTAAACAATCTTGCTAAAGTAAATCAGATAATCCTTTAGAAGGAAAAGGAAAATTGATTTTATTTTTCTTTTCTCGTTTACTGCATTCTCTCTAAGATTAAGAGATAACTAACACATTTACCGTATGGGATACAATGTCTGATCTACATGTGCTTCCTTTGTTGAGGCTGGGGAAACACAGGCCAAACACTTGTTTAAGTGGAATACACACACTTGGAATTTGGCTTGGATGGTTACATCCAGCCCAACCAAAGAAACAAGACGAAGCCGCCACATGTGAGCCAAACAAACAATATGTTACCGTACACTTGAATGGCCGTGTAACTGCTGTGCTGTTTTTAGTGTTCTGGTCACTGAGTGTTCAGTCTTCTTCTTCAACAGTTACGAGTGTGTGTGTGTGTGTGTGCACATGTTTACATATCTTTGTGAGGACAGAAAATTGGCACGCTGCTATACCTGCGGGGACGTCCTCACGAGTTTGAAGGCATATTTGAGGGTCAAAATGTGGTTTTAGTGTCAGGGTTACAATTGGGTTATGGTTAGGTTTAGGCTGAGGGTCAGGGTTAGGCATTCATTTTTGATGGTTAGGGTAAGCGGCTACGGAAAGCATTATGTCAATGAGATGTCCTCACGAAGACATGAAAACGAGCGTGTGCGTGTGTGCATTACCACTGGGGTTGAATTGCATGCAGGATATAGGTTTGTCGTGAGCTGGGAAGTGAGCCACCACTCCTTCACCGTCCGAGTCCTCACTCACCAAGACCTGGATCGTATGAACACACACACAAACAAAATCCAAATCATTTTCTAACAATGAGAACATTAAACCCAGAGAGGGACTTTCCCCTGCTCAAGGATTTCTCTCCACATTTTGGTTTGGTGTGATATTGTCACAGCAGGGTGATTTTGACATCACCCTGCTGTGAAACAGCTGGAAGTTTAACTCCTTTCCGAGTGTGCCATTGCCCTCTTGTGGACAGAATATAATAAGCATGTTACCTGAAATAAGACAAGTAAGCACTTTGTTGAAAAACCCACTTCTTCTGGTCAAAGAAAATATGAATCATCATAATTTGAGCTGTATTTCATTAGCGCTAGCGCTTTACAAAGATGCTGTACTGAGACCAGTGTGGACAGGATATGGCCTAACAACAGAGACAAGAATATGGACAAATTTACTTTGGCAATGATGTGGCTTTTCACATGTGGCTTTGACAATACCCCATGACACAGGGTCTTCCCGTAAACAGGCACAAACTGCCATCAAATGCAGAACTGGCTTTCCCCTTGTGCAACTTGCCAACAAAAATGAAATTGTAAGTTATTTTGTACAACTAGAGGCTGCTCCTAAATCTCCATACAAAGTCTGCTGTCAATACTGGGACAAATCTAACACAGGCTGTGCTGAGACCAGGAGCTGGCAGAAAACTCCTTTAGTCACACAGAGAGATTAGACATAAGCCCAGACATGAGGCCACTTTGTGCAGAAGTACCGGTGTTTGAGAACACACACTCTTGTTTAAAAGAGTTAAATGTGGCCCCGGTGTTGCACTACGGATGTCAGGAAAGCTGGCCAAACATTTAAAATCTAAGCTAGTCCAAACAAGATAGCCTCTAAAAACTAAAAGGATTTTGTCTCACACTCCAAGCAAGATCTTAAGGATCCAGGGGGGAAAAGGGGAAAAGGCGGGAGAACAGCATGAACAGAAAGAGGCTGGTGACATGAAGCAGATCACTTTTATTACAGTGCAAGCAGACAATGTTGTTCTGTTAGGGAATCCTGCTGGAGCCCTTTGAAACAAGAGTGTCCTCCAGAGAACCGAGCCCCTGTTACACAGGGGAGTGTGTGTGTGTGTGTGTGTGTGTTGAGGCTGCTGTTCCAAATAAGGAGCAGTGATACAATGTAGCTCCAACCTCATCCAACTGGAAGCGATGGGAATGTCTTGGATCTCCACAACGACACAGGAGCTCACCTCAATCATATTCGTGACTTCTCTCATCTCTCCAGAATTTACACCTCCAACCTCCGTCTTAATACACTCTCGACTGTCCCCACCCCTACTACTCCCTTCAACCTCCATTTCTCCTACACTCTGAGTGCACCCCTCCCTCCTTGCCTGGCCTCATCAGTGTTTACGGCCAGTGTATGGTTACAGTGTGTCGCCTGGTGACAGAGTGCAGACCCACTTCTGAAGGCTTAGATCCAACTTATAAGACTACGGGCTGGTTACAGGGCGGTTACAGTCGCAGAGGAAAGGAGAAGGCAGAATGTGTGTGGTGATAACATCACTGACAAACTGTACTACGTACGAAAACACACCTCATTAAAAATGTGACCGCTCCTGCAGTGTGATTAATCACAGTTTGGAGAGGCTGAGGAAAATTCAGGGATAAAAGCTTTTAGCATTTCTTTGCAATTAAGAGGAAGCCAACTGGTCAATCTGTAAACGAGGTTAGTGCAGCATATTTTCATTCTTACTATAACACACACCTAAGCTAGTCAGAGCCAGAGTCAGGATAATAGATGCAAACTTACCTTAGTCATTTATGGAATGACACTATTTTTGGGGGGACACGTTCTGATTTTTTAGCGGCTTCCTTTCCTTTTTATTAGACTGTTTATTGTGATAACTCCTGGTGACCTTTGTTGTTGGTTGGAAGTTGTTTTCAAATTGCACTGCAAAATAATTACATGCACCAAACATTTACCAATATACTTTTCTATTTATTTATTTATTATTGCAAATACATCATTGTATACAACTTTAAAGGTTGAGTAGAGTCGTGCTCGGTGTTACATCAACCATAATTCATGCTTTGAAATATCAGTGAACAATAAAAATTTATTTTAGCAATTTAAAATTATGTTATTTGGTTTGTTGTGCATTTTTATTACTTAATATTTATATTTAATGTATAATTTTTTAACTTACTAAATTTATTAATTTAGCTTAATTTTAATTGCCTTAACAAATGCATCAAAGCTACAATGGGATTAAAAAAATATCCCCAAAAATATTAATGTATTACTTCTCTAAACAGGGCACAATAACCTGAAGACCATCTGTAACACTAATAATGCCTTTTTGCTGCATTACGCCACAAAATTGTAAACCACTGACAGCTAAAGTGAATAACAACAACTTTCTTGTTACAATAAAATAAACAGCAACAGCCTCTCCAAGCATCTCCTCTACAAAGTGTAAAAATTATATATATTAAAAAAAATTACTCCAAAAAATACGTCCAGAAAATGAATTTCCTACAGTCTTAAATCCAGGACCTGATTTAGCATGTGGTGCATTGAGTCAGCCTCGAGCTTCATGTCAGGTTGCAGCTGCATGTTTACAAAGTGTCTCTGTCACCAGCACGGCCAAAACAGACAGAACTCTGGCTAAAAGCTCAGTTGTTAAAATATGCAGCATATCTAACTCACACCTTTAGGTTAGTCGTGCAGAGCCAGGTAAAAGAGACTGAGTGAGTCCAAGCCACCAAGCCTGCTTCTTGCCAAGCCACAGAGGCAAAGTTTTATTTACCTGGGACATACATGATGAGACCAAGGAAGCAAAAAGCCCATTTGCTGTGTGTGTCTAAGCAGTAACTTTCTATAAAAGTCACTTAAACAAGGCTGTCAGGTGGTAACAGTGAACCCAGTTATATATATATATATATATATATATATACACATATAAAAATCACAATTAAACTTATTTAAAGAATACTTTGCAAACAGCAAACAGTAAGACAAGACGAAGCAGGAATGACTTTATGTTGGTCCATCCACTGAATCTAGTGTTGTTAACTTGTGACCAACCTAATATACAAGCTGGTGACAAATGAGAGGAAAACCAACATAAATGTTTTAACAGGGTGTTTTTCGCTCCACAGCTGCTTGCCATGAACTGCAACAGTGTGTGAAACTGCAGGGATGAACATCGTTCTTCCATTTAATCTTTTGGCCCAGTAAGTCATAGCAGAGGTGTTTGATTGGTTGAGGCCAACAGCATATTATTGATATAATGTTTGTACTCTGTGATCTACTGAAGGAGTCTTTAGCTTGAATTCCTTGCCTGCTCATTTATTCCACAGACGGAAAACAAGACATATTAAGAATTCTGCTGTTGCTGGTGTTGCATTGTTTATTGCTCACCACATTAATAATGTGCATGGCCCCATTTTCTTTTTTTAAGATGCCATTCCTCAGTGAATGCAGGAGGTGCTCACTTTAATGGATGTTGTAAGACTGTAATGGTCAGTTTTGTCTTTGTGTACTGGAAACCCTTCAGCAAATTAATAGGAGACATTATCCTGCAACTCAATTCCTCGGATGAACACAATGGCAAAGCATCATAGACTGTATGTAAAAGATGGTATCACTGACTGGTTTGTGAAGCACCGGTTTAAAGGGGTACCAACCATTTACCATAGAAACCCAACTACAGATGAGCAAATGATTGAATGTCAAAGCAGTATAAGAGTTTACCTTTACACTCTGCATCCACTCGACTCTCTCAGCACGAGTGTTTAATTAAACTACAAGACACGGAAGGCTTGTAGTTTAATTGCAACTGCTGCAATGAGATATCTCCTTCGATTTGAGGTCAATACCAACTAAAAAAAGCATCACAGTTAATACTAATAAAATGTAGTATTTTAAAATCATTTCAAGCAGCAAACAACTGAACTGACCTGTCCTTCTCCAACACTGTGTGTGTCAATAATGGTGACCACACCGGGGTTGTGTGGGCTGCGACGGCTTGCACTGTGAGATGTGCCCTCCTCGTCTGGAGTGCTTGCCGGTATGGTGCCTGCTAGCTGGGTCACGACTTTACCGACCATCGTCAGACCTGTTTTTAAAGTCTGAGGAAGAAAGAAAAAAAAATATAATACACACCTGATGTTATATATTCCCAAGCAATATATTCTACATCTATGTGATATCTTTGGTTTGGGTTGCAGTGCGCATACGTGCTTCTGTGCATGGGTGCATGTATACAGCATGTTCACTTGATGCCGGCTGATGGCTCGCAGTGCTGATGACTTGACTGCAGCCATAGAAGACACGTGCGTGCGCGGGAGGCTCCTCTGTGTCCGCTTAAGGCCCAGCCAGGGTGTCTGCCTCAAACACACCTCTGTGGCTCGATTGAGGGAAATGGATAGTGCTGCTTAAGTGGAGTCTATCTCACCTACTACACTGTCTTACTCTAATGGAGTCCAGTGTGTGTGACTGTGTGTTTGTGTGTGTGTAAGCACCAAAGGGGCCCCGGAGAGCCTAATCAGGCATTCAGACTAGGCGGCCCTGTCAATACAGTGTGGCGCCTTGCATATGTTGGGTCTGGGGATCACCCGCTGTCTCTCTTTGCCACTTGACCAGACACACTAACAGTGGATGCTACGTGCATGCACTGGGGTGTGTGTGAGTGTGTAAAATGCAAGAAAAGCCATCAATTATTAAGTGAGGCGTTTGGCTCCTAATTGATCAACACTAATGTGTTTTCTAATCACTGCAGTTGTGGAGTTCTTAGTAGTCCAAACAGGAGTTATTGATTTCCTAGCGCGCAGGGGGGGTTTGGAGGAAGATCATGCCTCAGGGCTCACAACACTTACACACGCAGAGCTGATGTTACTATCTAAACACGATACAGCCTAATCTTTATGTGAACGGTCTTTCTTAATTATACACCCAGGAATGACAGGCAACAGGACTTTTGTGCTACATAAATTCCCTGTAAGACAGAAAATTCAGAACAGCCCAGTCGGTCAGCGCCACTGCCTTCTCTCTCTTTTTTATAAACAAAAGCCATTATACTTTAATGCTGCCCCCGCCCTCCTCCTTTTCTGTTCCCATGTCTCTGGATGTCAGCACTAAGAGCCAGCGTGTCGCGCCACAAGCCAAAGGGAGATACCTTGTCATCCATATTGAGATATATGGTCCTAAACGAGGAGAGGGCGGGCAAGCAGACTGCCTGTCTGCATATCAATACCCCCTGCAATTGTCAACCCATCACCATGCTGCTAATCTGTTAGAAAGACAGTTGTCTTTTTGATGTATAGCCTTGTTACCCCACTAATGAGTCATCTTCGCACTAGCTGTGAGATCCACGTGCTCTTTGGAATCAATTAGCCCTTCTTCTGTGACCAAGTGGAGAAACAGACTAGAACCATATGAGGAGCTAGTTCGTCTGCACGTGTTAGCAAGTTGCTTTATTGGCCCAGGATTTTATTTCACCTGGTATCAAAGAGAGCGCTGCTGGCTGTTAGTGAGCCATCTTAGAGCCACTTCCCCATGATGCTGACTGAAACAAGACCAATGAAGAGAAACAGATTATAGTGGGAAGCGGGAGATCAGCAGGTTGATGAAGTGTCTCATAAGCTTAGCCACAGTCGGCCAGGCGGCACAGGTGGATCCAATGTCAGCACATTTACAGATGGTGCCGGCAGAGCTGGAAATACCATCTTCTGTGCCGTTTTATCTGAGTGTCAAGCTTACCGTAGGACGTTCAGACTGATTACAGCCATATTGTGAGAACGTGAGTATAGTTTTGAATGTAGTTTTACATGTTCATAAGAACTCACATCTATCTAATAATTAATCCAGAGCAACGTCTCAGTTGATTCGCTATCTAGAACCATAAATTTTAGCTCATGAATGCCAATCTGAGCGTGTATGGACTTTGAGAGGAGATAATGTAATGTTTTTTATCTGAAATACACTTTAAAAAAATAATAGCCAGACATGTTCTCCTGTGCATTTCTTTTATGTTCAAACCTATATATAAATAAAGCTGTGACACATTCGGCGTACTTCTCCTGAACACAGTGCTTTAGAGAATGCCATTTAGGATGTTATTTATTAGGATTTTTTATTTACTTACTTTTGAGGAAGAAGAAGAAGAAAACCTAAGAATCTCGATGAGAGAGAACGATAACACATGTAGAGAAAAACAGTTAAATGTGTGTTTGTACATCACTTACTTTGGCAGCGTTGATCACTGTGGCGGTATAAGACTGTGCATTGTCACCACAGGCTCCTCCACGAGACTGGTGACATCTTATCAACTGGAAAAAAGGTCGATTTACTAATAAACACAAGACGTATAACGGACGTCCGAGGGAGATGAACGAAGAGGTAAATTTGGGAGAATTAACCCAGATGCAGGCATTTAAAAGGTTTCCCTCTTCACTCTTTAGAGGAAATTGGTTTTGTCGTCAAAGACAGGCTGCACGACCAAACAGCCTGCTCTGATTAATTTCATATACAATATCACTGGAATAGCTCCGTCCCAGTATTACTCTTGAAAAACTAGATTTGGTCATTTCTGAAAATCCGTAGGCACAAACAGCAGCCCCATCTGTCAATTACTTGAGTGGGCCAGCACCAAAACACTACTTCACATTAAAAGTATTACAGGATGCACAATAGAACATTCTGGTTTTTGTAAATACTTAACAATCCCATTAAACAGAAAACTCCAGTACATCTGCTGATTTTCAAAATGTTATCATCTCTAGTGGACTCTTCTTGGAATGAGTTGTTTATCCAGACAGATTAAAGAGGCAGAAAATAGATAAAATGCATTTTTTTGGATTGTAAATATGTCGCTTCTCTGATAAGGCACTTCTGCACTGGATGAATATGTGTGTATGTGCAGACTACCTTGTTCTCAGCATAGGCTAGCCAACGGCTTCCCAGAGCTATTGGATTGAGGCTGGGGCCGGGGCAGGGATAGCAGCCTGGAAAGACACAATGACGGCCATAAGACAGTGAGGACAGAGACATACAGAAACAGATATGAAATAAACTAAAAAAAAACAACAAAGAAAAACAGGATTGCAGACAAACCAACTCATGCTCTTTTACTGCTTTTTTCAGGTCAATTTACCTTTTTAACTAATAAATTTCTAATAATGGAGACAGCTGGTGCTTCAGTTCAGTCCCTGCCACTTAAAGACTTACGATTCATCTCACTGTCAATAAGAGCAGGCTTACAGTCAAACAGAATATTTAGAGTGGTGTGGATTATGTTGATTGAAGAATTGAGTCCAATTTTACAACTTGTAAGAAGATTTTGCACAAATTAATCAATACAAGTGTGGTCAAGTGACATTATTAAGACAGTCTATACCTTTTTGAGACAATCTCTTATTTAAGCTACTTTGGTAAGTAACCTCATGACTGAAGGTCTGCCATAAAACAGGAACTCCTCCCTGGAGAGTGTCTGAAACCATCTTAAACCGCGTGTTTGTGGGGAGTTTCTTGTTTTGGAAAATAAACGGGAGTCTGATGAGGCTGACGTGTCTATGTGTGTGTGTGTGTGTGTGTGTGTGTGTGTGTGTGTGTGTGTGTGTGTACACCCAGGATGACCTAATGGAGACTGGTACCCAATAAAATTGAAGATGGCTCCTCTGGTGATTGACCAACACAATAACCCTTATGGGGATATATACAAACGCACAAACAGGATGACACACGTGTGTTGTCATCACAGATTAAAATAGTAACCAGTGCTGAATGACGAATAAAACTCTTCACAAACGCTAAAATCGCATATTTTTCTCTTTTTATCGATGTAGAAGTAAACACTGGCACAAGTGGAACGTGTTTTAACCAATACCATATCTGACAGGAGTTTGCTCTTCAAGACAGAATCAACCAAAACCAGGCCTGCATGTGCCCGTAAACAGAATGAAGAAATTATTGATTTCATCATAAATATCTTTAAATGTAAGCAGACACAGACAGTGACAGTCTCTCCTTCCCAGTATGGCAAACACACAAAGCAGCAAAATGCTGATCCAGTGATGATCTTTTAAAAAGGTAGGTGTTTGTCTCACACGTGCACAAACATGCAAACACACTTAGCTGATGTAAGTGCACAGAGGTGTGGGGCAAATGGCTTGCTGACAATAATTTATTGCTCAGGGAGCAGATGAGGTGGAGGCTTTAGTGTACTGTGTTGGGGAAGGAGCCGATAGGAGGGTCGGTGGGAGTTTTAGGTGAGTCACAAGGGTTGCTGGTGATGCCAGAGAAGGTTTTTTTGCCCCTCCAAGGCCAAGCAAGACAGAAAGTGTCTGACATCCTGAGTGGAGAGCATGTGACTAAACCAGAAGAGGGAAAAGACTTGATGGATGGATCGGCTGATCTTTCTTCTCCGATACTCCCAGTTTTTAGAAGGTTCTTTTTCCTTCCTGAACATACAGGCCAGGTTTTCACCCAAGCCAGCAAAATCCTTTCTGTGAGACACAAGATGCTCAGTCTAAACTATTTGTTGCATAAAAAAACAACAACATTTGAAAAATCCCACAAAGATTTAACATTACAATATAAAAAATGCTTTTGAACAGGTGTTGTTTAAATAAAATTGAAACTCCTCTTTTCACAAGAAAGTGAAAAATCACTTTCTTGCAATCCAAAAGTGCACGAGCACACCTGGTCAGTGTGCGTGAGGTCAATAATGCACATGCCTGGATTTTTTATGCAGGTTTTAAGGTCAAATATTTGAATGGCTGTTGCATCGTTTTGGCTTTACACTAAATGTTTGACTGCTGGCTGCTTCATCCCACTATTATGATTCAAATTAATAAAGGACTCATCTGAAATCTAATTAGCTGAAAAGCTTCTACAAACATCCATCTCTAAATCTAAGTATTATCTTTAACGTGCCCACATAAAGTAAACATTTTGTACAAGCAATTTCAAAAGAGCTCAACCCAAGTAAAAAAAATCCCAGATTCGGGGAAATAAATTATAAAAAAAAAAAAAAAAAAAAAAAAAAAACATGATGAAGAAGAAAAAGCTGAATGTGACAGAGATAGAAACACAAACTAATGAACACTGAATACAAACTGTCGATAGAGGAAATTCAGAAGCTCTACTCTCAAAATGTAAAGCGACTTCACCTGCTACAAGCAAAAAAATGTGAATTTCCTGAAAGTGGCAAAAAAGAACAGGAATAATTTTAACAGAAGAACACATGAAGAAAACCAGTACTCGCCAATTTTGCTGTGGCATGCAAACACAGGTTGTAAAAGACAACCTTTGTGTTTGAAAAGACGTCTGCGACAAAGCTGCATAGCAGCACCAAACACTTCCATGAGCAGTGTGTGGACAGCATCACGTTTGAGGCTGGGCCTGAATGCCTCGGAAACATTTACGAAACAATGAACTCAAAAGTATTATTAAGACATACATGTGAAGGTCAGGGCAGCAGCACATGACCAAGTGTGTTTTACTTAAAATTTCCAGGACTGATAAACAGTAAGTCAATTAAAGACTAACGTTGAGGGACACAGTTCGAAAACTTGCTTCCAGTCACATTTTATCAGAAAGGGAAAACTTTTGGTTTCAAACGCATGTGAAAAGTAGTCGTCGTCTTGTTTATGAATCCTCAAACGTTTCCACACGCACTTTTTGTAAAAACACATTAAGGACTACGATTGTGAGTCGTCCCATTCAAAAGCCAAACAGGACTGAGCAGAGGGGAAAGAAAGTTTCTGGGGCTGAGCAAGCACCAGCTAGGAGCACACACACCACTCGATGCAAAGCAAGAACATAAACAAGGGACAAACACTAAGTGCTCATGAAAACATGACATGCCCACCATCACATCCCTGGAGAAGAAGAGCACATGCAGAGGTAGAATTGCTCATCCAAAGCAGATCTCCCCACATCACAGGACCCTTTGTTTACTGCTTTTATGGCCAAAACAGACCAAACGATGTTATGAAGAGGAGGCCCCTGCATTCAGAAACGATTAATAACTATTGAATATGTTTGGTTTCCTGCTGCCCAGACGCTGATAGGGAAGGCAGGCAGACAAAGAGGAGACACATTAAAGCCAGCCAGTAAGGTCAGTTTACTCCAGTCAATGACTTAAGTAGACAGCAATGGCCTTGTAATACAGTCTGGCATTTCTTTCACAGACTCCCTGAGCAGAGACGGCAGGTACAGCCGGGAGGATGCGAGGGCTGTGTCGTAAACAGTTTTCCTGTGCTGAGCTTCAAATGAAGGGTCTCACCATCTTGTCTTGATAAAAGCAGTTTAGTCACAATGCGATGCTTAAGAGGATTCCACTCCAGCAGGTCTTGGTGGCTTGTATTATAATCAATGATGTGCCTTGTATTTGTTTGGGTTGTGTGATGCGGGCATGACAGACTCGCTGATCATGTTTGGAAAGATTAAGTTTGAAGAAAGAATTTTACGTGACTGGCACTGTTTGTTTGTGCTACTACACAAAGTACAGGGCTGGGGTTTGGCCCCGTGTTTGATAAATACATATTTCTACAATAAAATAATGACAGGCCACATGTGACAACAATCATTCTTGTTTTTGATGTGAAAAGCAATTGATTTCTGTAACCTATTAAAACCTCCCTCTCTTTTTTTGCCAGATTATGTAGCAGGCTGAGAGAACTGAAAGAAGACGTATTCTATGCATTTTAATGTTTGTCATTTCTTGTCGTTCTCAGAGAGTAGCTTTGCATGATTCACAGTCGAAAAAAGCAACACTTATTTGCCTCATGTTGGGTTAGTGCAGCCGCTCGGCTCACCTCAATCCCAGGTGAGCTCTGTTCTCACAGCTAGAGCCGAGTTGATACACAGCAGTAGAAACCAGAGCACCCAGAGAACGGAACAACCACTCTTTTCCAACTTTATTATTTAAAACTTTTGCCATGTTCGATATGAACAATTACCCCTGGAGCAGTAAATAAGCATTATAGGACTCATGTGTTTAATATTCTTACTTGTAACAAAGAACTTCTTGGTGAATGTGCAGCTGTCAAATGCTGCAATCTTCTCTTGCAGGCTCACAACAAGGATACTGTGAGAAGGAAAAAACATTCATGTGACTACATGACAAAAGTCTTTTTAAATGCATTTACTTATTCTGTTTAGCCAAACTCACTGTTTGTTGCAGTGGAGGTCATAGATAGGCGTCTTGAACTGAATTGATTTAACCATTTCCCCCGTCCTTAGGGAATACAGGTCAGCGCAGCAGTAGGGGGGGCTCGTCCTGGAGAAAAGAAAAAAAAAGGGCAACATTTTTAAACACCATTAATTTTAAAGTGTTTGAAAACTTTATGAACTGATAATCTAGTAACCACTGATAAAACACTGGGACTTCAGACTTTCACCCAAACGCTTCACTTTTTCCATTTGTAACTAAACTTTAAATTGTGGAAAGTAAAGCACACTAATAACATGCTTAAAAAAAGCAAAACACACCTGATATTCTTTGTACAATGAAAGTTACTGCTTTGTCAAAAACTGTAGGTTTCTTTTCTTTCACCTTTCAGTCCCATTCATCCCTTCATCGCGGTTGCCTAGGTGACCCTCTAGCAAGGTCATATGTCAATCAACAATCTTCTCTCTCACTGGTAGTCTCATCATCCGCTCATCAATCATGGGTCTCACCCACTTCTCATGGCCCATAGTTATTTTGCCTGAAGTCACTTCCAGCGTGTGTGCAGTTTAACAGGTTTCCAACAGACACGAGTTTTCAGGTAATTAACAGAATTACATCTGCAGGAATGAAAAGTCCTGTTTTCTACTTTAACTTTGTGATTTTGGTGGTCAGTTTTTCATTTAAGGCTTTATCACTGAACTTGTCGAAACAGATCTACTTTTTGGGAGACCAGCATCGTATGCATGATTCAAAGTAACCAATATAGGTGGCTTATATAATCCAAAGCTGCAGGATTACTACACAGAAGGCTTAGCATGAGCAGCATGTTAGCAGAGCTCCTCAGAAGGCATTCGGGCACTGTTGTCAGCTTTAGGTCACGCGTGTTTTGGGAGTGCTCACAGACCAATCACACAATCGTTGTGATTACGTGCATTAATGTATGAAAACAAACTTGAAGCACAAAAATGTATTTGATTTCCCGACGTCCCACTGCCCTGCACCTTCTGGGAATCCAGAGTAAAGGGGAGTAACATGAAGGGCAAAAGGGGAAATGCTTTGTCATGAAACACATTTACTAGAAGCCCTTCTATCAACACAGCAAAGAAGAGGGGTGTGTAAGGGAGCTTATCCAACAGCAGGCAACGGCTGCTAGAACAGGAAAATTTAGACATAAATCTTAATCAAGAGACTCCCCTCCACTACCCCCCGTCCCTTGTGCCCCTTCTCTGTCTCTGCGAGGAACGCCTCTACTGCTCTTCCATTCTCTGTCAACCTTGGCAGGGCCTGTGGTGCCGTGTTGGCTGAGGATTCAGGGGTGAACTGTAGTGTTAGTTTTGTTTTTTGAGCCATAGGACGAAGTGCTTTCAACAGTCCATTTAGTCTGCTTGTGCATACTAAGTGTAGATACATACCTCATCAGTCTCAGCATGGATACTTTTTGGACAAATGGAAGGCAGTGATTCTAAAATATAACAATGACTTTCATGGCAGATTAAAGGGAAACGGTGTGATATAAAACTTCAAATTCTGTTGAATGGAGTAAAAAAACCAAAACAATTAAAAACATGTTACAGAGAAGCACAAAAACAGCTGCACACTAGCACTGATTATATCAACATTGTGAAAGTTAGGTGAAGAAGGAGAGTCGACATGATCGATAACATCCCTTTACTGATGAGTAGAGCCAGTGGAAGACACCATTAGGAAGTGGCTTCAACAGCAGACAGCTACTACCAAGTTACAGCAACTCCCACCGAGGGAAATCTGGACATTATTCAAATGAAGACATCATTATGGAAAGACCTTCATCCATTACAAGAGACAGATGACCTCAGCCACGTTGAATATTCCAGCAGCACACCCTGTTCTGACCGACTCCTGCGTCAAGGTCCGTCTGCCGTGCCAGTCTTCACTATTGCTTTTCTTCTTTGTCTGTCACTCTGATTCAAAACTATCGCACAAAATAAACCCACTGTGTAATATACCAAAGGCAAACCATGGAAAACATACATGACATTATCAGGAGACCCCAAAAAAGCCATTTACAGATAAGGAACAGGATCGAGTGTGATACCTCTAAAGTGCCTGTTTATGAGAATCAGTGGGTCACAGCCAGCGAGGGCTTTCAATTTGTTATAACCCTTTACTCATATGAGAGCGTTGATGCATCACAACAACACAATTTACAGCCAATAATCATGCAACATGTTCGCAATGACTAGCAATGCTAACATCCTAATGTTCACTACAACCACCACATCAGTTTAGATGTTAGCATCCTAACACCAACCTATCAGCACCAAGTTCAACTGCAGGTGAGCCTAACATCCTTTTTGTTGGATGAAAAGTAAGGAAACAATGTTCACAAGACTAGAATAGATGTAGAAAATATAATGTTAATAGTTCAGAGCCTTGCTGTGATCTTTCACTGGTGCCCAGAAACTGCAGTGATGTTGGTGTGTTGCAATAAAAAGATTCAATAATCAAATGTGTCTCTGTAAGCACAGGCCCTTGGAATATGCCCACCCTTTATTTGATTGACCAACGTACCTTGTTACCGAACGGCAGAGCAGACGCATCAAGGCAAAATCTGAGCAAACAGTCTATTATGTGTGAACTGATCCAGCATTTTTTTGTTAGATTCTTCTGCAGCAACACCTTCATCACTCTAGTCTTAGTTAAGTAAACAAGGCTGACGCATTTTTGGCACAATGCTTTTGGCACTCTGAATCCATCCATACCACGTTTTCCAATGCAGGAAGTGCTTAATGGACCTGGTGATAGAGCACCCAACTTGTCTTTACCCCAAACAGCCTTCTCTTCAGCCCTCCTCTTCTCTCATTTCTTCCACCCTGGATTCCATGGTTCTTATGTACACTCTCGCTGTATTTGTGCAGTGTTTCACATGTCTCATGACTACTGGGCCATCATTTCAACTTGAAAAATCCTGCAGACTGATATTTGTTGAAGATGTGTTAAAGATGGAAGAATCTCAACAACTTGTTCATTATGACAAGCTGGAGTGCTGCAGAGATTAAAAATGTAGATGATGTTTTCACAAACTTGTCTAGCCTTTAGCTTCTTTTTATGTTATACAGTGCACCCAGAAAGTATCCACGGTGCTTCACTTAATCCTTTACAACTAGTAATAGCTGTAAAAGTAGCAGAAGCAGTAAGAAGCAGATAGTAGCAGTAACAGAATTTCCCAAATATGGAATAAGTAAAGTTTTCCTATTTCATAAGTGGTGTTTTAGGAACACAATCCTGTGGAACACTCTGTCAACATCTGTTTAAAAATCAGCTTGGACAGCACAGACACAAACACGACTTCACCACTCACTGCTAACACACACATGCACGCACACTCTCGCAAATGCACATGTGTTAGGTAAGATCAGAGGCACTAAAATCTGACATGCACGTTTTTTTTTCCTTAACACAAACAAAGGGAGGAACACACACCCAGAGATGCAAAATGAAATAACTGCTGCAACAATACCCAGCAACTATCTTGATGACTGATACAAGAGTGAAACTCTAAGGGAACATTATGTGTTACACATCCACACACGCTTACGCACAAACATTTATACACACAGGTACATACTAACGTTCTTTTGTATATTTCCGAAGCTAAACAGCAAAGGCGCCAAGTGAGAAGTTGGGTCACAACCTAAGCCTAGATTTTAAACACTGTCTCAAGACTAAGTGTGGACTGTGTTTTTCTGCCTGGATGCTAACCCAGCTAATCCAAGTGTGTTCGTCCCTCCAGTGGCTCCTGCCCCTTTAGGAAGACAGAAGATGTGCCGTGGAAAAAGTTTCTAAGAATCCCCGTTTCATTTTTCCATCCTGACAGTTAATGTCTCCGTCAACATTTCAATGGTGCTCGCCCTGCAAGTACAGCGACCAATACCAATCAAGAATACTGGCATTAAGATTAATCCGAAAATTTCGCTCAACGATAATTTACTTTCAGGCGGCTGCATCATTGATTTCAGCATTATCAGAGTCCGATCAATCCAATTCAAAGCTCTATCCCGAAAAATGGGCCCCTGGAATTGATTCAAAGGGACAATGATAACCCACTGTTATAGAATCAAAATGGCACAGGGTTCAATTGTTTTGCTTTTGCAGTATTTTAACAAATGACCTAGTTCTAATGGAGGCAATGTGGGGTCATATGTAATAAGATTTCCTGATGCCGGGGACACTGGGGCGTAGGTTGAAAGCAAGGCTAAATCACAATTATCATTATGGATCATGGCGGGATGTCAGTCCTTGCACATGTTAAGGTGACGCCGAGCACCATTGCCCAGCTCAGTAACAGGCCTATTATGATGGCCCTATTAGATCAATGTGTCAATTACTATTACTCAAACTGGCCCTTGGGTCTGAAAGGATATAAAATGAGGGAGATGGAGGAAAAGGGGCTTGGCTCATTTACTTCCTGTGACAGGACAAGAAGCTACTCCAAAAATGAAGGAGAAAATGTAAAGGGCTTGTCAGATACAGAACTTGAAAACGGCAAAATGACAACAGAACATGGTTAGAGAGAGAGAAACTACATTTCTGTTAAATTCGTCTGTTGTGGGATACGATGGCATAAAGAGGACCTTGTATCTTGGAGGACTTGAGTGTCAAACTTTAGTATTTTTATGTTCCAACCAGAATGCCAGCCTCAGACACGCTGTGTCCTTCTTGTGAAACCGAGTGAAAAGTTAGGGGATGAACACAGTCGAACAGTATTTGTTCTCTGGGGAGCATTGGGAACATCTACATTTAATGTCACAGCAAAGTCGCTGAGGTATTTTAAACCAAAAATGTCAACATGATCGCCAAGGCTTTTAGTCTGGGGAAGAATGGCACAGCAACCAATTTACCAATGTTTCTATGATTGTATATTTAAAATAGCATTTTAGTCCTTAAGAAATGTAACTTCTTTGAAAAAAAATAGTGTCACCATTGAAACTACAGTACGAGCACCTGTAGGCTAGGAAGATCAACCACATAGAAATTGTAAGACTTGAGTTGCGGTCAGTTTGGGACGGTCCAGAATTTTCTGAATTTAAATTGCTGTGGGCATAAAACAAGTACAGGGCAGACTTGCTGAATGCATAACTATTTCAGATGGTCTTACAGTAAATGCTGGCTGCTTGGGTCATTTTTGTCTTCTACTACTCTGCACAGTGCCACATTTATAAGCATGCATTTTAATTTTAGATACACAACGGTTTACAACGGTCATTAGGGGCTATTATGGATGGCACGTGTCTTATTATTGTGTCATTACTTCCTCCTGGATTAAACATACTGACATCTGTCACTTTTCCTTTGAGGCAATCTGCACACGTCTTTCCATGAATGTGAACTTAAACCGGGAGATCCAAACCACAAGATTTCATGTGACTGTAGAAAGCATAAGATGGAAGCCATAGAAGGAATTAAAAAGAAGGCAAATAAATTAATTTACAAGGAAGGGACTTCACCACATTTCCTACTGCTGCAAAGTTTTACAAGCTCCCCAAATATAGACGACAATTACATAGTGTGGAAATGCTACACAAATACAAGCTCGGTTTGGGAAGCTGAGTCTGCTTCTGCTGAAAGATAGAACTCTGATGCTCCAACTGCAGACTGTAAAACTTCTGAGGAATGGGAATCGTAATCTCACTTTTCAATATTAAAACCAGAAATTTAGGATCAGCATTGCCAACAGACAGCAGTTTATGCCAACACTGAACAAGTACTCAGAGCTCTCCTCAGACGTTTATTCTAGGCAAGATAGAAAAGTGTTCTTGACAATAAACTCTCTTAGAAGCTACAGTTTCCACTGCTGTTGTTGTAAAGGAAAAGAATTACAGGTAAATTTGGATGAATTTTAATTTAGATATCTTTTAAAAAATGTCCAGCTGTTTGCTTCCATTAAGAAAATTACTGTTTGCATTACAAGCTTTCATGAACGATGCATTTAAATATGCCAAAGATGTATTGGAGTTGGAGACCAACCAGTCCCGCCACCAGTCGACCTGCACAATTGTGTTGTCATCCAAAGTGGTCAAGCAGAGGGTGTTGTACACTCAGCCTTTGGGTGACTGCTTGTAATCAATTATCAAATGCAAAAAGATTTTATGTAATCACTGGGCAATCACTGATTTTTCCTAGTCTCACATATGTCATGTTTTTAAGCTAGCACGACTAAGACATGTTATTTGATGTACAGATATTTAAATGAGATATTATCAAATGTGCAAAAAATTATTTTAAATTACAAGAAATTTGTATTTTCCACTATTCAGAGAGTAGTGGTGGTGTAGGAACAGCCTCGAATGTTCTAGTTCACAAAAAATTTGGAAAACAATATAAAAAATTTTTGGCCTATTGTATCTCAACCAAAATCTTGGACTAGCATAAGACTTGCACTAGCCTCCACCTGCATACGCACCCCATTTACAGTTGTAGTCAGAAGTTTATGACTTTAAATATGACTTTTAAAAAAAAGAAGAAATGGGTGCACAATTTGAATTTATTTAGGATTTTCTCTCATTTACACATGGTCAAGTACACATACCGGCTCGAACATATACATACACTTAAAACTTTTAATTATTCATGCTGAAGGTTCCACAGTGTCTTTTAATTTGACAAGGCCAAAGCTTATTCTCGTTAGTGATCAAGATCATGGATGATTACAACTTGCAGTTTCCGTTTTTGTAGTTTTTCTCTTTCCAGTCCAAAGTGAGTTTTACTTGACCAAGTCGAAAATCAACACCTTAAAGCTCAACTGAAAATTGCAGCTGCCCATATGACCAAGCCAAATGCCTTCTGGAAAGGACATTTTATTTACAGAGAAGACAAAGATTGACCCATCTGGCCACAATGACAAGAGGTATGTTTGAAGGTGAAGGTGAAGCTTCAAACAGAAGAACATAGTACCAACTGTCCAGCATGGTGGTGGTAGCATTATGCTGTTTTGCCAGTGGTACTGGTACATTGCAAGAGGACTGCCTCCAAATTCCTTAATTTCACTTCAAATCAACAGCTTGATGGCTTAAACCATACAACTGGGTGGTCCAACGTGAGAATGATTCCAAAAACACATCAAAACTGGTCTTTACAGGGGTAAAGCAGACTAACACTAAGCTTCTAGAATGGCGTTCCCAAACCAGTTCCCAACCAGTCCAATGAACTCTACCAATTCTGGCAAAAAGAGTGGTCAAATAACCCGCTAGAATTACACCAGAAAATTGTCAATGGCTACCAAAAGCATACTTGATAAGGGACACTTAACAAAATGTTATTGGGTGTATATGTATATATATTTGAGCCTGTATGTATACTTATGACCCTGTATGGAGCTAAAGAAATTAACAATACATACAATAATTCTAACAGTTCAAAGAAATCATTAAAACTCTCAAATTACCATGACATTTGTCCCCATGATGAGTTTATGTAAAATTCTATATTTATGAAATCAAAGGGAAAGAAAAGAAAAACTGCAGTGCAACGTTTTTTTCTCTACTCCTCCTTATTTGTTTTCTCTTATGACTCTTATTGGCTCTCTGCTGAAACCCAGAGCTCCCCTTCTCCACACACAAATACTAGCCACATCAGAGCCTACTGGGGGCCTGGGGGAGCCACAGTGATTCCGGCAGGCTGGAGGCATTAGCAGGAAAGTAATTAGGGTAAAAAGTTCAACCACAGCTCCATGTCTGCCAGAAATACATTTCCTCCACTATTTAATACTTCACATAATAATAAGAATAATTGCCAGCATTTTGAAAACAAACTACCCTGTGTTTGTCCATGTGTATTCATGTACAGGCTTTTACTCATTGTTAGTGTTTATGTGTTAAAGCATACTGCATTAGAGTGAAAAGTGCAGCTAAATAGATAACAAACCCATTAAATCTGACTATACTAGCTACAAAACATTTTTAAAAAAACTCCTACAAGTTTGTGACTCAAAGATGTGTAACATTAAAAGCACAACAATGGGGGAAAAATCAACATGGGATTTATGTATATGCACCCAATAAATTCAGCTTATTCTTTCTTTGACAGCAGTGAAGTGGGTATTAATATTCATTACCCAAACCATGGCTTGCATTAGATCCCATTTTAACCTCATGTGCCAATTTTCTGTCTATGTTAAGTGGAAGCACTTGACACAAGAAACATCTGGTCATACAGCAGTTCTTTCTTCTGCTTTGACATCTTAAAGCTATATAAGAAATGTGACGTATCAACTTAGGCCGGTGTTCAACTTTTATATTTTTCAGAGCAAAACTTTTCATGACTATTTCATCAGCTCTAAAGACAAAATTACTTGCTAGCATTTAGTAAAATATATTTAGTGCAATAACTCAAAAAGTAATAATTAACTTTTTAATCTTTGTTGTTCTGCAATCAATAGACCAATAGAAAAGCCTGTGTGCCCTATTAGTCATAAAGGCACAGGACTCCTGTTAAGGGAGTGACAATGAGCTGCTGGAGGCATATAAATGCATCACAATTGGGATGTAATAGTGGCTGGTGCAATGCCCACTTACCAAAAGTAGTACAGGAAAGGGAATCATAGCCAAATCATTGGATTCATAAATATCTGTACAAAATTTCACAGTAATCTAGAAGGTGGCTGCAGGGAAGGACATGCTGGAGAGAAAAAATAAAGTGTGCGTATGTATGTACATATATGTACTTGTGTGTGTAGATATATATGTATGTATATGTATGTGTGTCTGTTACTTGTAGTTATTACTGCCTGTTACCTGTGGTAATGCAATTTATAATTTATATATTCTGTATTCAGTTATGAAGGCTCTAATTGTTGGTTGCGAGCTGCCGCTTAGATGCTTGTATCTGCCCGGGGCTGTTGATGGGTCTGTATGCAATGATGGGCGTAGCTGCGGGAAGTTTATTGTTTTTTTTTGTTGATGAGTGAGTATAGGGGTGGGATTTAATAAGTTTTCTTCGTCCCACTCCTTTTTCAGGCAAGTTTTGTTTTTTGTTTTGTGTATTTTATGTTCAATATAGGTATTTGTTGTGCCTGAAAATGAATAAATAAATGAAATGAAATGAAAGATTATGCCACTCAGTCGTTATTAGTATATTTAAGCCTGGGCAGAAGTGGTGGATGGAGATTGCCATCTCTACAGCCCCATGTTTATCATGGATGCAATTTTTGTTATCTTCTAATTGGATTATGTAATCAGAAAGTATGTCTCCTCCAACATCTCAGGGAAGCTTCAAAGTAAAGTCATTTTTGGACCTCTTTTAAATATCGGTAGAGATGAGACTTCCCCAACTTCATAACTTCATTACTTACAGCCATAAAAAGGCATCTGATTATTTTTGCCCAGTTAAGCCTTAATCTAAGACTGATAGCGAGCCCTCCAACAGTGGGTGTTACTTAACAGTTAACATCTGGAGAAAATTACAATAGTATTGCAATATACTTCAATCTAGAGGAAAGGAAAAGTTTAAACTTTAGTAAAATAAAATATTAATTGCTTTGACCACAGGGGCCTGGCTTAAAGAATGAAGCTGTGGTAAAAGTTTGAAAAGTCATTACTAATCATTCAGCCTGTCGGCTGTGTTTATATGCACCACTTCCAGTACTACTGAGTATAATCTGACTTCCTATTTGAAGGAGGAAAACTGGCGAGGCAGAACACATTTTCGACAGACATAAAGCAGACATGGAAGTCAAAATAAACGTTCCACAGTGAAGCCTGAGCCCCTGAGCTCTGCCTATGCACTGCACAAGTACGTATGTGTGTCCACATGTGGGGCAACGAAAAAGGGGAAGTGAAAGAACAGATTACAGCTACTCTCATTTCCACGCAGGAGCATGACAAAAGTGTCAGGGAACAATGTGATCAAAATGGTTTTCTCAGTGGAGAACATGACATTCCTTTCCACAAATTGAAGGCCAATTTTGCCAGCCAGGGCACAAGGAGGACTGTGGATTGTCCTCTGGGCTGACACGGTGTCTAAATACTCCGATCATCTTGAACATAATTGATACAGCTTTACCGCAATTTTGATGCAGGACAAATTAAATACGTTCACGGCAGCATCCACCCTCCAGCTAAGATTGGACAGCACGTTTGTGCGCATGGTCATGGTGTGACAGTGAAGAATACCATAACCTCATGGTGGATAAAAAGCATCACTTCTCCAAATCCCTTAATCTGGTGGCTTGTTTTATACAAATGCTTCACGATTTCCATTTAATACACTTTAGAAAAAGGATACATCCGGTGCACAGAGCAAAACCTGTCATGAAAATGCACTGAAACACTTAGTGCTTAGTGCTTCAATGGGCTTTTGCCATCAAAAGTGTTTGTGTGGGCTAAGTGGAATTTGTTGCCTCCAACCATGTAGTTAATAACCTGTGATATTTCACTAAAGGATTTAAAGCAGATTAAATGCAAATGTGCAGGAGGATGAAATTGTGTTTGCTGTACATTTACTTTGGATTTTGCATGGCACTTACTGTCAGTGTGAGTGGTGGGAGGAGGCACGCTTCACCCAACCCTCTGTGTAGCTTTTTAGGTTTGTTTTTAAAGTAACACTGCACCACGAAACAGCACCTTATGACTTATGGGAAATTAGAGTTAGGTAGTAGAAACTGAAATCAAAGCACATCAGCTTGCACCGATAATTTGCATAGTTTGATGCCTCAACATTTAAAGATGAAAACTATATCCATTTGTCAATGTGTTTTTCACATTTATTGTGCAAGCATGGCTTATTTGCTTGCCCAATCTCAACAGGAAACACTGGTCAATCGCTTAAATAGGGTTAAAAGGAGCCATATTTATGAAGGTGACTACTTAGGGTCATGTGTGTTGTGCACGTTGTCTCTGAACAGCAGACTAATGTGATCAACCGATCATATTAGATGAGGAAAATGTTGCCTTGGTAACCATAAAAATGGACATGTGGCTAATGTCATGAAAAGGTCACTTCTAAAACAGACCATGATTTTTTTTTTCCAAGCCCCTAACTAAGTGCTTCTGTTGGCTAATTAAGCTGTAACCAATAACAATAACATCAATTTTTTTTTAAAAAACAACTTTGAATGACTTTTAATAACCACGTGTGATACACAGACTCTAGTCTCTTTGATTGACGTCTTGGGTGTATGCTCACTGTTGTTCCTTCGATTACCTCACCCGCCATTTAAGGGCTTTTTGTTAGGAAAGCTTTTAACCATCTGTCCTTCAAAGGCGTAAGCACGCAATGTATACGACACATGGACACGTCTATAGTGGCACTAAAATCCATCCGTGTCGTGCCTCTAGGTACTAATGCATTTATTGTCTAAGTATTATTATCATGTTTAATTTTTGTATATCAAGTAAAAACAAAATACACCATTTTATAGATTTAAAAAACAAAATAATTAAAAAAAATATCTCTCAATCAAGTTAGCTGTCAACTGACAATTATAGATTTAAAGTGAACTGATGATTCTGTTGTTCTAACATCACTACCAGACATTTTCAGCCCCATCAGCAACACATAAAAATACTTATTTGTAATATAAATAAATAACCTACACAGCCTAGTGTGTAGCTTTTTTTTTTTTTTAGAAGAAAAACACTCAGCAGTGACGCACAAGAGGAGTAAGCAGTGGTGCAATGCATCCGCCTTTTGAAATTGGCGCTCTTTTTAAAAAACAATATAATAAAAGGGCCGCTTGAGGTGGGCATTCAGGATGTAGAACACTGTTTACTGTTTGACATACTGTACAACCCTTCAAAAAAGCCTGTCCATGGCCTCAGTAGTGACTGTTCATCCATGTGTATTAACTAGAGTCTAGAAATAGCCCGTGCAGTATTAATTCTGATGGTGAAAGAAGTCTATATTGAGGGGACCACATCCTCTCGGCATGTGGAGATGTTGTGAGGGGGTAGATGGAGGTTGGAAATGTCACTCCAGAGAACAAAGCACACTTATTCATCACTGAACTTTTGCCCAAGATATGTGTGCACTCAAACACCCGCAAACAGTTAAGTCGCCTTGGTCTTTCCCATAAAATTTCACTGAGGATCACTTTGAGAATACTAATACCTGTGGATGTAATTAAAACGACTGAAAATAATAACAACAGCTAGAAAGGGAAGGAAACTTAAATCTTTTCCAGAAATGTGAGCAGACGTACACACCAAGGTCTGCAAGGGCACCAGCAGTCTTTACTAATTCCTAAAGCCCTCTGGCACTGGTACAAAGTGAAAGGGACGCATATGTAGCTTTACTGTCAAGAAAATCACTGGATCCTTACATTGTTTGGACTTTACATATAATCCTTTCCATTGATAAAATTATGTTGAGTGTGCCTGGCTGGAAATCCACAAGTACAGCGCTTTAGCACACATGCTTTTTCCCTTCTCTGGTTTTCCTTTAATTTGCAAATCTTGTAATCTAAGCCTAGAGCTGACTGAACCGACTTCTAAACCAGCACTGCTATAGCAGCCAAGAGTCCAATCTGTTTTCCATTTAAGTGTCAGGACGGCATCCTTTTTGGTGGTTAACAAAAGCTGTTATTTCAAAATGATTATATGCTAAAAATTGTGCGAGGACCTTAGTAAGTTTATGAACAGGCCCGATGGAAAGTACAGCGCCGCACCCGGAAGCTTTTTTCCTTCTTGTCTTTGACCAAAGTGTTATTTACCGAGCACTTCTGTAGAGGGAAGGACCAGGCTGTGCCATTCAGCCAGAGGTCAGGGTTTCTGCTTTTCAACACAGTACATGTTTTCAGCATTAGTGTTGAACGACGCCTGGGTGATTTGCCAAACCGTCAAAACGCTGCCTGTCTCAGTGTCAGTGAGGACATAGGAAAAGCAGAAGCAATGGCAATGGCGTCAGAGAGACAGTGGCGGCAGTTCCTGGAAAACATCAAGAAGGTGGTCTCCATCGAGACCCAGCTGAAGACAGACTTCCTTATTTCATTTCCTGGGGAGGATATATTGAGTTAAATTTTGTGTTGCTCTGGAAGAGCAGCATAAGTAAGTGGAAGAGGGGGGAAGAAGGGAGGGCACAAACTGGGTATAGAGAAGGGAGTGCAAGATGCCTCGGGGTCTGTCACTTTTGAAGTAAGTTTTCTTGCACTAAACAAAGACATGACATTCCCAGGCCTAACCCTAACAATCCCAGGCTTCTGCACATCTGCTCCATCACCCTTCTCCCAGCCTGTGGGGCATTCAGGTACTGCTCGCATTCCAGCCACACTGCCACTAATAGTCACTAAGCCCACATGAGTGGCTCACCTCAAGTTGCATGTGAAGGGTTCGTAACAAAATGTTGGGTGTCCTTTGATGCCTCTTATTTTTAAAAATGACTTTCAGATGGAGCATTTGTTGTCCTTCATAACATCACCGAAAGTAAAACACTATTGGCAGGTTTTAAAGAAAGGACGGCTAAATCCCATGAGACACAGGTTGCTTTAGTTTCTCACTTTCCAGTAAGTGCACTTTTAATTAGAAAGTAGATGCCTGTCTTTACTAGGCAAAGACAGAGCTTAACGGCCATCTAGTCTTTAAGTTTAAGACAACATTATAGAACATCATTTTTTGCCCCTCCACTAGTTAAGCTGTCAGTCACTTATCGCACAGAATAGCACAACATTATAGCAGAAAGATGTGAATCTATAATTCATCACTTATAAACAGAGGGGAAGCAAAGTCACTATTTTGCATTGCAGTTTATGGGTGACCGACAGGAAGTGATGTCAGTTTTATAACGAAGCCTGAACTCACCCAGAGGACCCCGTGCTCTTGCAGACCCCAAGGAGGGGCCTCTTGTCAGCAAAACTGTCCAGCTTTACAGGACCTGAGGAGGAAGAGGAGTCAGAGGAAGAGCCAGATGAGAAACAGCAGAATCTGCACACAACAAAGAGAGACATTCTTTACCAAACATGTGAGGGCTCGAGCACTCCCCACCCTCATACAACAGGCAGGCTATTACCATGGCAGGAAACGTGCTGATTACATTACTATGGTTGCCCCATAATCCAATTATGGTTGCAAAATATTTTTTGATAAATGGAGATTTTTTTTTTCCATCCAAAACATGGAATCACTTAATTTAAAGACTTTGTTTGCTAGTCTCTACTGATTTTCTACTGTAAATTTGAGCTAAAAGAATAAATGAAGCTTGATGTAAAATAATTTAAAAAAAAAAAACCAAACATTTTTGTTCCTCCAAAAAAAAGTTAACAAAACTCAAAAATGATGGAGAAATCTTACTGAAAATGCAAAGTCCAGTGGGCATGTGAAAAATGAAGAGAAATCATGCTGCATTAAGTATTTCTGATCCCATATTTTCCCTAATTGTCTCATTTTTGAAGTTTGGCAAAGGATAAGGGGACTGAGTGGATGGGGGTGCTTAGACTGAAGAAGATGTTACCCTTTAGAGGACTGTAATTTGAGGGTTGACTGTAATCAGCCCAAGTTCCTGTGGTATGGCATGAGAGCAAACGTGCCTTCCGTACCAGCCTTTAACACTACCAACAGGATCCTTCTCTCCTTTCATGTTTCTGTCATCAGTCAAGATATTGAGCCCGAACATAAATATGCTCCTTGGAGACTTGGTGAATGGCACATTTAACTAAAAAAAGAAAACATTCTGGGAAGATGCATAGAGCAACTTTGATTTGATTAATATTGCAATGAATAGTAACAGAAACAAGTAAGTGTATGTTTAAATAATACTATGACATCGCCCGAAACATCAGGCTACATATTAAACTGCATGGCATTTCCTCTAGCATGAAGACCAGAGAGCATTCACAAAGTATCTCCTCAATGCTCATTTGTTGTCAGACAGAGAAGTCATTGCTTCATTTTCCAAAACAACAAAAGATCACAGCTCGTAAACGAGATGTGGATAAACGCGTTTACTTCCTTTGGAAAACCAGCTTTTCCTTCTCTATTCCAGGAAGGAGGAACCTTTCCTTATTATAATCAACACCTATTTTCAGGGCTTTACGAGTCCACCCACCCACAGCCTCATATCCCAGACAATTGGCCTTTTAATGGCTCGCCACAGTGCAACACTGTTTGCACCCTAACAGATTACAATCAGTGTCCTTCCCTGCAGTGGTACAATTCATATTTATTTTCTGCTGAGAGAATTACTCCCCTCATGTGTCGGGGCTATCTGCTGCTTCTTATTACTGTGGTTTGCTTTTATCCACTTCCAGCACTCCTCAAAAGCTGCCATTGTGTGTTGTTGAAATCTGCCAAAAGACTGCAACATAGACGGAGAGCCCAAAGACGATTTTCTCACCGGAAAAAAAAAAGCCACAAACCATCTTTCACAGAACCGATTGACACCTGCAGGGATTAAATTTAAACGTCATGTCTGTAAAGAGTCTCATCAGTGGAACAAGTCGACCATTTGCACCATGACTTTGAGAATATGTGAACTGCAATTAATACTGCATTCAACCTTCCATGAGTGGAACCAGTGCCACATTTGTTTGTCATTACTGGGACTATTTCACTTACATTACAAATGAAATGAAATGCTTTAACGCTGTTTGTAATTCAGGTCATATAAAACAGCATTAGGTAAGCAGATCAAACGTGCATTCACAGAACATCATGGGAAATGTTTCCTTCCAAAAAGAAATGAATCTGAAAGTACTGTTCAATATACTGATTCACAAAAATTCTCATTTTCCTCCTGCATTGTAATTTTCATTTGGACCACACTACATTACTCATAAAAGCAAATTGTGAGTAATGTAAATCACAAAATGCTGATTTTGAAAGCTTCTATTACACTTTCCAAATCTGCGAGTCAACTTTAGGGTGAGTGACGGAAATCTCCCTATCAGATAGTAAGAGAGGGGGTCTATGCAGGAGGCTCCGCGTGCCAGTCTGTTTTTTGTCCTTGAGGAATTTACACTACAACGCACTAATTATGCATGTGCATGCATCCAGGTGGTGGATATGGAAGCATTTCACACGTCACTTGGTGAAGCTACAGAGTGTTATTCAGGTGCTGTTTGATCGCTTCAGATGCCAGACTGCAGTTTCTATGTGGTTTCCTTGCTGTACTTAAAGTTCATCTCAGGTTGAAGCAGCCACTGTGGTCTGTGTGATCTCAGCTTTTACATTAAGCACTACGAGCTTTCTATTGTTGCCCTGCAACAAACTGGCAACCTGTTCAGGGCGTACCACGCCTGTGGCCCCATGTCAGGCTCCAGCTCAAGACCCTGAATTGGATGAGTGGACGAAAATGTTTTTCTTTCTACTTCCTTTTTAAAAAAAATAATAATATTCACTAACTTTTCTGAAATAAAGGTATCCAAAAATCATCATTAATAATGAACAATGATTCTTTTTCAATGTTTGCTAAAAGAAGATTTTCTGTGGCATCATTTTGTAGCAATCATCCTTGTCAGATTACCGCGGCCCGTGTGTTACATTAATGACATAATACTAACGCAAATACAACACTCAAATTTGATCAAAATGCACTTGGGATACCCTTTGTTTGGCTAAACTCTTCATGACAAAAGGACACCAATGCCTGCATTACTAGTAATATGGACTACTGACTGAGAGTGGGCTAACAGTAATCATAGATTTACGACAACATTAGGATGAGGAACCAAGGAGCACTCTTTAATTTTAATGATATAGCACCACTTAAAATGCCCACAACCCAAAACTACATTACAATAGGCCATCCAAAATTTAATTTTAAGTGTTGACCTTGGATGCTGAAATCAAGTTAACCAGAGTTTTTTTTTCCAGGACAGACATTTCCGAATTATGCTGAAAAGACACTTCAGGAGACTTGCAAAGGAAAAATGTTTAAATGAACTTCCTCCACATCCCTGTGTGGTTTCAGAAGAGACATTTACTGTTAAAAAAAATCTCAGACAGCATCTGAAGGTGGCACAACACGAGCTGAGATTTTATCTACTACAAGGTATAAAAGCTTGTGTTTCACAGTTGAATGCAGCTTCTTCTGACACAGATATGTAGATGTGGAACTTTAATACCACTGATACCATAAAGAAAGCTACATAATGATCAACAGCATTACAATCACTGATGGATGGAAAACATTGACCATCTCATAATTTCAATCATGCAGTGTGTTTATGAAACCTAAGGTCCTGATATCAATGCAGATGTTACTTTTGATGAGTAATACACAGCTGAACACTGTTGTAGACTTAAACAGCCTTTGAAAGCAAAGACGCTCCATGACAGTAGCAGCCTCCTCTACCAGCCAATGTGGGCTGCACACTGCAAAACACCATAAATAGCCTGTGCACAAAATACAAATCCCACAGCACATTACCCAAAAGATCCTGCCAACAAGCTAATACCTTATAAAAATAACTAAAGGAACCCATCTCTACCCTTATAGCAGAGATGTGAAAAATACTGACACCTGCTGTGTTTGTTTTTCTGTGTTTCCTCAGCAGAAATGTTTCTCAGCAGCACCGATAAAAGAACTGACAACAAATGTTGTCAACTTCACCTGGCGATGGTTTTAATGCTGTATAATCATGTCATCACTACTGTATAATTATTCAAGCAAGAATATGCAATATGTGCTTAACTGCAGGTAGGTGCATATCATACTCAAGTAACGGTACTGAAAATACTCACTGTTATGAGGAGCTGGCAGAATGCGAGCAGCTCGCACTGGACCGTGTCGCACTGAGAAAAGCTCTTGAGCTTCTCCTGCCAGCTGAAAAAAAAAACATATATTAGACTTGAAAGTAAGAGAAGTTCACAAATCAGCACAATAAAAGAGGTATTTTTACTCAGTAGTACAGACCAGGATGAAAAAATCCAAAACAAAACGTATTTAGGTATTAGGCCGTTCGAAGATCTTTATGTCCGGCCACGTAGGGAACTGTTTCAAAACACACGTTTCTTTTAAAGCGTACAATTTCTTGTCATTTTTTTTTTTTAAACCTATGATCTGATCTGTTCACACTAAGAAAAACAACACGTTTTCTCGCGGTGTAAAACTACTTTTCATAGAAAATGGCAGGGTGAGGTAGGGAGGGAGGATGGGGAACATCCACATGGTGGTCTGGTTGTTAAGCTCCAGCCAAACCACGAAGTAAAATCCACCAAGCACAAAATAAAAGTCCCAGTGGAATCACAACACAAATGAGCTGACTCCACTTACAGAGCCAACAAGGAGAGGTTGGGGATGTGGGTCAATGCCAAGTGAGCAGCAGCCCATAATGCCTCTGTAGCAGAATACATAAGAAACAGCCAGTGCGTCTTAACATAATTCAGAATTATCTTTGATTTCTGATTTACTGCACATAATAGAATGATGGGAGACCCGTAGCTGAATGTTTCATTAACCTTTATTATTTCCACGGTGTCTGTCATCTTTAGCAGTTTTTGGATTTATGCTGTAAATTATGTTCCCATCATTTCATTTTTCATCCACTACTTCAGGTACTGGCTTTCTTAATTAACCACCCGATGACTTCTTCGTTGCCAAGATTTTGTGTTACACTATATTAAAAAAATTAAATTAATTTTTAAAAAATAAATAAATAAATAAATCAGAATTTTCAGCTACTATATCATCTTTGGAGGGAACTGTGCATTTTGCATTGGGGGCAATGGGAACAATGGGGACGATGGGTTCAATGCAAAGTTCTGTATTTTATGTTAATTATGGCAAATGATTCTTTTTTCACTTACGTCTGCAACTCTTATCACATTTTTAATGAATCTGTCCACACTGAAAAATTTAATGGTCAAAACTGTAATTTGGTTTTAATCTAATGATGGCAGTGTCATTAGTGCAGCAAGACCAGTAGCCACAAAACAGGCTTCAGTCCGACTTTGAGAAGGAAAAGTGGACAGTGGGAAGGATAAATAAAGTATTTCACTCTACCACGAGTCATGCTCACAAATTAATAAAACACCCTTAAATGTGTGTAAATGACCGCAGTAATTCAATTTTCTCATTACAAATATGCAGTGTATTGTAGTTTTTCCTTAATAAAGTCAAGGCTAACATTTTCATTTAATTTGTTTCACCTGCATTTTATTTCTTTTAGTTGCATAAATATTTGATGATATCTTAGGTAATTTCCCACCCAGAAATATGAACCACATGGAGTGAAATAGCAGACTTAATTTAATAAATTAAAAGGCAAACAAAACATTTGGAAATGCCAGTTTTAGTTTCAAGTCTAAATTTTCAGCAGGTTTATCAGCAGCTTCCCAGGCATGGATTAAGCCTAGTCCTACTCTAAAAGAAAAATTCAATCAATATGGAAAGAAGTTATGGTCTAGAAGTCAGCTTAATTCATATCTGGGGAAACTGAGCCTAAGAGAGTTGTTGGGGAGACTCCCAACCTCAGTATTTGAAAATCCCTGCCCAGGTGTACGACTGAGTTTCATTCGAAATGTTCTGATGTTTGTGCCAATAAAATACCCAAATTGTAAATGCATAAAATTTACACCAATGCATTAAAAAAATAAATAAATAACCCTAAGACTCTGACATCATCAATTTATAAAAGGTTTTTTAATACTCAATGTTAGAGACACATTTTGAGAATAATAAAAACGCAATCATTATTTCCTTTTTTCTTCATCTTCCACTCGGATTGCCTTCTTGAGCCATTTGAGTACATGAACACAATCTGTTCAGTACTAAAAAGTTAAACAGTCCAGCTTATATAGTGCAGCCAATTATTTACTGAAAAAAAACACACCACAATACATAAAAAATTAGTAGAGAAATAAAAACTACATAACCAGCAGCTGTTTGTTTATATGTTTGACTGTTGTACAGTTGATGTGTAAGGGGAGTGAGCTTGTCTGTTTCTCACTGCCATCATCATCTGCCTTTACTGAATAAACATGTTCATTCTACCACATTTGCACAGACTTGAAATTACATTTACAGATAAACAGTAAGAATAATAGAGTCGAACTTAGAGTAGATTTTTAAGTTTGCTGCATTTCTGGTCTTTATTACAGAGCAAATTTAACCACAGTGAAAAGCACTTTAATGTGTGTGTGTGTGTGTGTGTGTGTGTGTGTGTGTGTGTGTGTGTGTGTGTGTGTGTCCAGCTGGGTTTAGTCTTCATCCATTTATATGTGATGCCAGTATATTAGTTCCTGGCAGTGTGTGGTGTATGTAATGGCACATTGTTCTAAGCATACAATGCCCTACTTTTCTTTCTCTTTTATGCATTAAATTACAGTGAACCCCGCATTATCACTTTACTAGTGCTTTAATCTGTTTGTTTTAAGTCTTTAAACCCATCTGAGGGGATGATCGCTCTTTTGTGCAATTAGTAGCCTTTTCAAAGTGGCGGATTTGGAGCTGTGTTTTTATTCAAAGTGCTTGAGGCCCAGCTGCGGTAGATTAACACTGAAGACACAGGCAGGTTATACAAGCACTGATGGCAGGAATAAAAGGAGGTTGGCAGCAGGGTACGATTCCTATGCAGGCAAATGGTCCTGCAAGGGGGAATAATGGAATTTGCTGGATTAAAATGAGAAGAGGGGATGGCTGGAGGTTAATGCGGCAGGTTATTGTGCATTACCCCACTGCTCATCCTCGCCTTACATGGCTCTATATGACATCCACTGCCTTCAACAACATACCCAATATTACATTAGCGGCCAGCGTATGCAATATGCCAAATTGCTTTTTCAAACTTGTTTTTCCTGCATATAGTTATTCATTATATTCATTTCATTTGTGGCACATAATGTTTTTGTGAAATCACAGTGTCTGCTCTTCTGTTTTAATCTCTCAAATGTAATGCCTTAAGCTGTGAACAGATATCTGGGCCATATTCACAAGTGGATACTCGCACGAATACAGCGCTGGACATATTGGGGGTTTGGAGCGAGGAGGTGCCTGACAGTAGCAGGTGCTTGCTCTCCCATAACACACACCACTGAGGTGATAAACGCACAGATTGGTGAACTGCTTATGATGCAGATCTGCAACGCAAATTGAAATGTGCCACTCTGTTTTCTCTTCATAATGTACGGACCAGATCTGAACCCTCAGTCATCTGTCTATCGACACCAACGATGCTGAGTAAGGATCACCAGTTTGGAGAGCACATCTGTGCAACTCCAATAATACTTTCCAACATAGCAGAATATAAAGCACCTTTAGGAATGCTGTTGAAAATTTAAAAGTTTACATTAAGTGCTGCTCATCAAAATGTGTGCATCCTTAAACCCTAATAAATATGCTGAGTGTCTTTCCTTCTCAGGAAAATTCAGCTAAACCATATTTAAGCATTTGAAATATAGCATTATTCAAATTTATTATAAGCAATAGTCTTCCTCTTCACTGATTTAGCACCATATTGCTGCATATTGTAGCACAATACCATAATAATAGAAGAGAACTACATATAACCAGGACTGAAAGAGAGCTCACAGAAGAAAGGTAGATGGATTGAATGCAGGTTCATAACTTCACACCGTGTCAGCTCGGCTGACGGTCATGTGTAGGTTCAAACAAGATGACACGAGGCTGGAATAAAATCTATCCATCAACTGGTGGGCTTTATTATTGGTTACACACCAACACAAACCAAAAACCAACCACTCTAAACTGGCTTCCTTTTATACTCTACCCATTCAGGTGAGCATCGGGAATTACCCAAGTCTGGGGTTAGCAAACCAAACGAGAAAACAAACGTCCACATAAGCAAATATCAAACCACAATACAACACACGGAAGACATATTTCTATTCATACAAAGTCCTATAAATAATTCAATAACATATACACGTCAATCAATTATATATAAATTAGAAACACCTTAACCAAAACACCCCCCACCTGGCCCATTGGTTTACTCCAGGAGCTCATAAGCAGGTCACTGAGCTGCTTTTACTCTTTCACTCCACATCTTGCAAAGGAAGCAACCAGGAAAAGGTGCCCACTGCTAAGACACTTACTAACACACAAATACATGTGCAAGGAATTTAGGTTTACTCAGGTCCTTTTTCGTGACACAGGTAGGATGGCCAGTCCCCCTCTGTCCCTTCACTGTCCACAAACAGTCACTTAAATACTAACTGAAACGTCAAACCTGATAAAGAATCACCAAACTATACATATATTTCTTTTTTATGTTGGTTTTAAAATACAAATCCTCAAGCGAATAAAAATACAGGTAAGGGTAATGGAACCCTTGGTCTCTATTACACACCACTTTTCCATTCGGAAGTCCTGATGAATATTTCTGTATGTATGCTCGGTATGCTTTTAAAATTTTCAACTGTCAAAACTGATTTAAAATTGGGGTGGCTGTGCTCCAGATGGTGAGTGGGTGATCTCTAGTCGGAAGGTCAGTGGATTGCAACTGAACTTTAAGTTGCATTTGATGCATTCATAGGGGTGTGAGGGTGTATGTTTAAATGCGCTTAAGTATAGTTAAAAGCACTGCATGAACGTTTGTGTGATTGGGTGAATGAGACTTGTGGAGGAAAGCACTTTGCTTCAGTGCTCATGTGCAACAATCTGAGAGTCCCACCACTATGTGCTATGTATTTTAAAATAAAGTTGTTGGGGTTTTTTTTTTTACTGTAGATTTACATATTATATAGTCACTGGGGGGGGAGACAGTTTAAAACAGGCCAATATTATCGGTTGCTTATCTATCAGTGTCAGCATTTACAATGCCCGACAAATGAAAATTAAAAAGTAATGGGAGAGATGAGTGCTGATGTTGCATAGTTTGTCCACTCTGCGACTTCCCTTGTGTGTGGAACACCACAAACACAATCATCAAAGCAGAGAGTAGTTGAACAAATAAATAACTACACATAACAAATGTTTAGTTATTTATGAAATTGGTTCATGGTTTGAGTTTGTGGAGGGAAAAAAAAATAAGCACACCTACATCAGAGTTCTCAAATGAAGATTAACACTTGAATTTTAGTGTTAGTCTAATAAATGCTATTTTAGTAGGCTCTAATAAACAGGATTAGCGGACAATGATTAGCCTTGGGAAGGCACATAAATTCAAACTGATTAAACATAAATAACCCTGCACAGCTATGGCAGATTAAACAGATTGTATTAGCTCTCTCCTTCTGTGTAACTTGCATATCAGTGTCTGGATTACAAAAACTCCCCATGCCCATCCATGTATTAATATTTCTGAATTATAAAGGAGAGGGTTTTTGACCCTTTTTGTAAGATGGCTCCAACTCCTCGACACATCGACTCACACTCCGAACAGGCATTTTACTTTAGCATTTCATCAACACAATCGCAGACAATTAGTCTATGACAGTCTGCCTCTTATCACGCAGTGCTCGGTGACACCTCTCCAGTGAGAGGTGACTGTAATCTACATCACCTGAACACCTCTGTCAGTATCCATACAACCAGTCAGAGTCCCCGCCTCATGAGTCTGTGAAAGCATGTGTGTAAATGTGTGTTCGTACTCTGGTGAGCCATTACAGAGGGTGTTGGCTTAGCAACTGTCACAAACACTTCACGGCCACTCAAAAGCCAGAGAGCAAGGCACCTTAGGTGCTTACTTAAAAAGCCTGTGAAAAAAACATAACCCATAAACATCCTGGAAACTCTGAAAACTTAAAAGGAAAACAATAGAAAAGGAAAGTGTGCAATAACAGGCCAGCCTTTGCTGCAGAATTGGTGTCAGTTGCAACAGAAAGGCAGAAAAGGCTATTTTACCGGGTGTGTGTAGCATTGCTAAAACAGCTGTAATCCTTTCCTCCACAATGCAACAGAAAGTCTGCTCACAACACGAGATTTGCCACATCATTCTGGTCAACGTGTGTGATCATGAATAAAGTAAGAGTGTGTCTTTTTAGCCGTGGCCTGTGGATGTTTATAAAGAGACTGATTAAGGACTTCGGTGTGTTTAGATCTCACAGGATGTATGTGAAGTTTGCATATTTCTGTGACAGCCTCCACATGAAAGGCGATACTTGGTGAGCGAAGCCTTCGCAGTGTTGTGGATAATTTGTTAAGTTACAAAGCTGACAAAATCTTCTAATGATTTTCCAAGTCTGACTTTGAAGAAGTCGTTTTTTATAAAGACTAAATAACTTGCCCACTCTGGGTGAGGGCTCTACGAGGTTTAACACTGTCCAAGTTACAAAAACATATTTGAAGACAGGAACTACTTTTTCACCAACATTATGTAAAAAGAAATACGAGCCAAACAGAACACTTTTGCCCTAAACAACATTTTACTTTGACTCGTTTTGCCACAGATAATTATTATCTGTGGCACAGAGCCGTGCTACAGATAACAGAGGTCACATTAATCCATATCTTGTCAATCAGTAGCATGTCATAACATGGCAGCCTATCAATAGGTCTCCACCTTGTGGCTACATTCAACATGACATTGCAGTGTGGCAGAACTGCAGGTATCACTCACAATACATTTATAAATTATCCTGGACACACAATAGAACCAACTACATTTTTCTTAAAACATCATTAATTAATATACTCATTAATTTTTTTTATCATAATATTAATAATATTATTTGATAATTGTTAAGATGGTTAAAGTCATATTATTATGATTAGTACTTGCTTAATATTGCAATTATGTATCCTTCATTAACTGAACTGCACAATCACAATTTCCTCACTAGTCTTATGTGTCAGTACCATGTGTATTTTTATATCATCCAGCTATGAAAGTAAATTTTGTTGCTTTAAAAATAAATCATAGGTTTGTACAGTCTTGATACATATCGTGATAATGTGATTACATGAATTTTGATGGACATGTAGGAGAGTTTCAGCAGTAGCTAACAGCTGTAATGGACTGATTCCCACACCGTTAAAAAGACTCGACCCTGAAGGAAGGCACGGGTCAGTGCCAGGCTTTTTAAACCTGTGATAAACACAGGCACTGAAAGAACAACATTAAAAGGAGCATTAGGTGTTGAATCTCTTTTGCAATCTATTCTGTACTGCAAAGAGAATTCTTGAAGTGGCCACACTTGCCCGTGAAGATGTGGGACAACCACTGCCACTGCTGTGTGAGTTTCTACTCTTTTTTTCCATTTTCTCCGTAGCCTTTACTCACAAAAAGGTGGACATGCCTAACATAGTACTCAGACATGATACGAGCTGTAAGAAGTGCTGCTATCTGTATCAAAGAACCCATAACATGGTCAACATCGCCGGCTAGTGGACACGGACCTACACTGCAACACATTCTTGACTTTAAAGCATGAAGTGATGATTAGGTTAGATCCAGGTTAGCCACAGGGGTTCATAAGAACATATTGAGTTGTTTAAGTTTATTTTAGTAAGCTTCATTTGCAATATTACTTCTTAATATCTTCGAACCTACTTGAGTGATTTTATTTCATTCTTGCTTCTTGTGTGCATTTCAAAGTATGTGACTATAGTTGTGTACAGTTTCATTATTTTTTCAACCATAAAGATATAAAATATTCAAAGCATTTTCTTGAGAATTTCAATTAATTCAATTAGCAAGATAACTAATAACTAATTACTAGATAACCACTAGCAAACACTCTGGAAAAAAAAGAAACGTTTTCCAACACAGCTATCATGACAGCACATTACAGTAGAATAAATGGACACCATTGGTACTTAAATTTTAACAAGCCAGCATTTCATTCAATGAACTGCCAGCAAGTATTTTGGCTATAGCAAGTTACAAATTAATATGCATTTTTTAGTCAGATCCTGTCAGGTCCAAGAGTAGCAAATGTTCGTAGCCAACATTTGAGTTCTGAGCCCAGTAAGTGCACAGTTTATTTCCTCCAACTGCACAAGCTTAACAAATGCTGACTGCTGACATAGTAAAAGCTGTGTTTATTTTAATCTTTCAGATTGGCAATATTGGTTGATGAAACTCTCAAAAAAGGAGTATCACTAATGAGTCACAGAAAATCACACAGACATATTTATAGATGAGTTATCTACACTTTGTAATTTGAAAAGCTTCACTTTCTTTAGAAAGGTTTAAAAAACTTGCTCAGCAGTGAACTAACTGCTTACACTGAAAACAAACTGAAGTGATCACAGCTCTGAAAAGTTAAGGCAGAAAAGGATCAAGCAAAAAAAAGGACCAATTAGATGCAACTTACAGATACGCTCCAGATCTGCATTCCATCAGTATAGCCAATCATGAGGCAGAGTGGAGGGTCAGTAGTGCCACTGTGCATCTCCATAAACTCTGGGTTGCGTGCAGTGTCTTTGCAAACAGAAAATGTGTAATGAGCAATAGTAAATAACAGTAAAGTTAAAACTTGTAACACTGTTACAATACATTGTTGGAAAGGCATAACGTATTATAGACTTTTTAAAGTTTTAAATTAGTAGATCAGTGTATACACAGAGGATGACTACGGCTTTTCAATATTTGAGTCATGACTTCATACCATTAATGTCAGCTTTCTCAAATCGAACCCAAATGATTTTCTCTTTCTCATCAGTGGGTGGAGCCCCAGTATATGCCTGTAGAAAGAAAGAAGGCAAAACAGACGCAGCAAAAACATGAACAACACTGAGGAATAATACTAAAGGATGCAAGACCTATCTGCAACACTGTATTTGCATTTGCATTTTCAACCAGGCCCTCCCTGTTGCCTTTCTGGTTTCTAACCAATGTACATCGAGTATCAATAAAACTGATAAAATTAGGGACAGGCTGTGAAAATATTTAGAATTTGTTTTCAGTGTGGTTTTTCAATGTTGTATGCTAATTGCTAATAATGTTGTTGTCTATTCAGTAAAAAAACTGAATTAAAAAAAAAAAAGAGGAAAGTTACCTGAGGTACTACATCCTGCAGAAAGGTCACAACACTCTCCATGTAAGACTGCTCCCTGTAAAAACAAAAAGCTCATAACAAATGTGCAGAATGCATTGGAATTACACCCTAACATTAATGCATAGGGTTTTACATGAGCAAAGCAAAAGTAAGTATCAAATGGATGTAGAGTCAAGAATAGCCCCTCATTTCTTTACATTTTGCTTTCAAAGAGCTGGACTTTTTGTAATTTTTGAAGTGTTCTTGAGCAGTAGTTCGCCCGTCTTTCTAGGGGTCTTTCAGTGTTTTTCCAAAGAGCTTTGAGCTGAAAACATGATCTCGGCATGATGCGGAGTGTGTACTTGAAAAAATGGAAAAGGCTGGAGTATGCCAGACTACACAAAAACTGGACCAAAAATCAACAGCAACACAGATGTGTTAGTTAAATCAACTACTGAGTGAATAATCCAAATTTAAAATTCTTGATACGTTAAAGGCAAAGAACAGTGTATCACAGTCATCTGTAAAACACAATGGAGGCTCTTCCATAGTTTGGAACTGCATTTGACCAGTGGTGTAGCAAATCTTGGCTGGACCTCAAAATAATTGAAGTAATGTTGGATCATCTTGTCAGAAAAAGAAACAAAAGGAGTGAGTGAACAAAGAAGTGCTTTGGAATATCCTTAAATAAAAGTGCTCATACCAAATATTGACTATCAAGCTTGTGAGAATTGTACAAAGTTTGTTTGTGCCATATATGTTTGCACATGTTTCAATAAATCGCTGCATCCATTTTAATAGCAAAATATCAAGTAATGAGGGGTGGCTTAAGATTTTGTACACTACTGTGTAAAAACACTTAAAGGAGGCTCAATTCATGAGATCACATGAATCATCGAACATCCAATTTCATCAAGTACACTATTTCTTATCCTTGGTATTTAGAAATACAGTGCATGTGTTTACTCATAGATGACAAAGATGTGTCCTTACGTAGCAGCTTGTGCTCGCACCAAAACCCCCCCAGCACAACGACTCGGTCTGCGCGGAGAGTCCGAGGCCATTTTGTCCTTTGGGTTTGATATTCTGAAAAGATAAAAAGAGACATTTAGCAAGCTGGACTAACTTGACCTGACAAACAAACCGAATGTTGAATGTATACACTGACATGAAATAAGCAGTTACAATGTCCGAAAAAAGGAAGTAGATTTAGGTTTTTAATCTAGATGGTAAAATCCAGCAGAATGTTGATTGTAGAATATTGATTCCTAAATAAATATCCAAGGTTAGTTTTTTGCTTCTTTGCTTAGTTCAAAAAGCATTTTCAAATTACAAAGATCAGAACAACAAAGTCTAGTAACAACAACAATGAAACCATAGCCAAAAGGCACTGGGCTTATTTATCCTACCAAAACAATAAAAAGACAGTGAATCATGCAAATGTACTTTTAAATGTCTACAATGTTTGGGTGAGCAGTAGACTGATGGCTGCGACAGCCAATTGAAATTTCCCCAACCAGAAATGAGTGTTTTCTAAAACTACACTTTATTAGGATCAAAAACAAAAAAACAACAACATCAGTGTTTTTCAAGGTTCAAGGTTCTTTATTTGTCACATGCATAGTTATACAAGTATAACACACAGTGAAATGTAACCTGACACGCTCCTCGACATGTGCAAATGTTTTCCTGTTTCCTGTTACATTTGGTTTGGAACTGAGCACAGCATTTTGTTGTATTATTTATGCATTACATTTCATGCAGGTGTTATAAATAGTTTAAAAGTTGATGATCATTGCGCCACTCATTCAGTACCAAACCATTTTATTTTCAAGATTAAAGCTTTTTAATTATGATCATTATTTTTATACATGCGACACATTATGGTGGAGGGAAATTACATGGCTTAAACTATAAACATTCTTGTTGTTAGGCAACAACACCAACCAAGCTATTTTTCTGCTAAATTCAAACTTGAATTGTCATATAGACAAGAACCACTTTTTACTGTCAGCTTATGATTCAAGAAGATAAAGGCATACCACACCCTCCAAGATCTTTTCAAAGCAGTATTGACTGCAGAGAACCCCTATTGATGAACAAATGACACTGCAAGAGTTTCTAAGACCACCCGGGCTAATGTAGACATGCATCCCTGGGACTTAACACAGAGAGGAAGTAGTATATGAATTGATATAGTAAGTATACCAGCTCATATACTACAACAAGTTAATGGTAAACTAGTACCTGGACATACAGCGGGTAAAATAAGTATTGAACCCGTCACCAATTTCAAAGGTGCTATTGACATGAAATTCTTACAAGATGTTGTTAACAACCCATCAAATCCATACATGCAAAGAAATCAAACTATAGTTGTTCATAAATTAGTGTGATAATGTGAAAACACATCGTTTTTCAAGTTTTGAACACATGAAAAAAGGGAGGTGCAGCTGTTTTTAAGCATACATCACTGGCACGATTCATACAACTGAAGTAAGGATGAATGGAAAAATGTGCCAAGACATTCTTGATAAAATTCTGCAGCCATTTACCAGGATGATAAAGATAAAATAAGGGTGAAAGTTTAAGAAAGACAATGATCCCAAACACACAGTCAAGGAAACTCTCAATTGGTTTCAGAGAAAGAAATAAAGCTGCTAGAATGCCCAGACCTGAATCTGAATCCAAATCTATGGAAAGAAGCTGAGAGATCATAGACGGGGCCCAAGGAACCTTTGGAATTTGAAGACTGTCTAAATGCCAAAATCACACTTGAGCAATGCAAGTTTCTCCAGACAGGAGGTGTCTTGAAACTGTCATCACCAACAAAGGCTAAGGCTGTCACCTTCTAGGTAAGGTGTTCCACATGTCCTACCAGGAGGTAGGGCTGTGCGATATGAGGAGAATCTAATATCGCAATATTTTTTGGCTACATCACCATACACTACATATCGCAATATGTTTAAAAAACCTCAGAAAACAAATGTTATTTGTGAGCATATAGTGCCTAAAATCGCACTGGTTTACTACTCAAATCGACCGTTCCATGTATATTACAAAAAAATCAGAATGAATAGAAATGTTTTATTTTAGCCATTTTTTTTAACCATCAGTTGCACAAAGAGGTTTCTCACAAACAACAATACTGTCACAGTATGTCTCTCTCTGTGGTCAAGACTAGAAATTAAAAGGGTGCTCTTTTGTGCTTCCAACATATAAAAAAATTGATGACCTCAAACCTTTTCTTTTTTTTTGGTGTGTGGAGAGACGCTGACATGTGGAGTTTAAAACAGTCTTAATTTTGCAGTGGAATAAATTCCTGGTACTGCTACCTTTAGTGGCCTTAGTTTTATGGCATGTTTTGCAAAATTACCGCATTTTGTTCACACAGAAAACTAAAACAGGCTTCAGCTTATAACAATAAAAAAACAAATTCTTTCAGAAGGGTAGTTGGAAAATCCAGCACTGAAAGCAGAAATTCAGTGCGACTAAAGTAAATACACCAAGCATCACAGACGTATTAGTTAAAAAACCTGTAATCAGTGAATCTAAGATAAAAACACCAATAAAACCCAGAGTATAAATGGGGTTGTTGCAAAATCTGAGCTTGTGGGAGAGCACAGACAGTAAGATCTGACAGTGTTCTGACAGTAAACTTACAGAACAGAAGTATGAGGATTTTAAGGTGTTGTCTTATACCTAGTACACTTCGGCAAAAGGTATAACATGGTCTTTATAAGACAGCTAACATTTATAGATCCTACCATGAATTCCCGTGGATAGTCCAAATCAGCTGGTAAAAAAATAGGACACACACTCTTCCACACAGCCTAAGCAAGCTGTGGAATTATTCCACAGAATTATATTCTGTGATTATATAATTCCAGCTGTGGATTTATATTTCAAAGCTAACCTCTGAGCACCAACAGGATCTGAGGAGCTGGACATGGGGCCAATGGATACAGCTGCCACCATGAATTTGAACCAGAGAGCCGGGGCAGCTATATGCCACGATAATACTGAAGCAGCTGTTTGCTATGCCCCTAGTAAGACAAATACATTCTAGGTCTGACAATTTATTTAGACTGCAAACTATGTATACTACACATGCTAATACCAGTGCCTCGACACTAACAAAAACTGGCTTGGCGAAATGAAGCATCCCTATAAACTAATGACACAGGGTCTTTATGCATTTAGCCACTTAGTAAACCACATTCAGTTATCCTTCTTTTGTCTTTGGAAGCATTCCCAAGCAACTACCGGGGCTAATAAGACCAGTCGAAAACCGTTATAATCACACAGGGCAAAAGCTTGTGTGGCGGTAGAGACAAAGCTACATACAGTAAACAACATGCCTGAGAAGCTTGACATTCCTAGCCTCCGTTACATACACGAAACTCTTATTCTGCGAGCTAGTACCACTAGCAGCTAGCAGACCCATTCGGGTGACAATTGTAACAGCTGTCAAGGGAACACAACACAGCCATTGGCTAACGCGAAAGTTATCTCACTAGATAACATACGGCTAACATAGCTAGCTAGCATTAGCTGATAAAAGTCCCTCATAGTGTTAGAAGAATAGAGTTAAAACCCAACAGCTGGAGATACATTTGTCATGTTTCAATAAAGCATTATGTTTTATAGCTAGCAGCTATAGTTACGAACCGAGGAGCTGAACGCTGACAGTCTCCTTGTGTATACACTTCGTGGTGCTCTGAAGCTCTCTGCAAAAAACAGTCAAAACACAAACAGACTAGATTTGCGGAACTGTGTTGTGTCATTGAAAGCCAATCAGATCACGGATACGTTCTCGTCAAACCAACCAAACAACAGCAAAGGCGGACACAACGATTACGTCGCATTACAAATAAAGCTTTTACAACTTAATAGTCATTGTTAACCTCCAAGTGTCTTTAATTTACATCATAATAAGAGACTTGAAGTGTCTGTAGTTAAGCAATCAAAATACTTAGGACTAGTGATAGTCTAGTGAAAGTAATGCTTCGTGAAACACTAAATAATTTGAAGCAGCTGTGCACGAATTGTATTGAGGTTTCAGAAACAAGCTTTGCACAATTCTAAACAAAGCTGCACATTAGACCAGACTATCAGTGATTATGATCCACACGCTTAGAGAAATCCCCGTTTGTTTATTGTGATAACAACATAGGTTTTGTGGCTTTAATTGTTACTTACTTTGTATATATCATGTCAATATGGAGATGTGATTTTATTTATTATTGTTATATTTAAAATAATCTTTTTTTTCCCAAAGGTATGTGGTCCTGACATGCACAAATGATACATATGTATCATTTTGTAGAAATCTGATGGTGGACAGCTAACTGAATCTAAAGTATTTAAAATGCCCTCTGCCTTAAACAATATTGATCCATACAACACTGATGGGAAACATTTTCAGCCAAATATTTATTATTGAGTTTGATCATTTATGTACAACTTGTCAATAATTTCATTGTGTTTTATTTTGTTAATATTAATCTATTATTATTATTATTATTATTATTATTATTATTAACAGGAAGAATAATAATATTAGGAAGAACATTTATTATATTTTTTAAAGAATCCTTCCCTCTCACAATTAGCAACTAACAGTACATCACTGTTATATACAGTGGCTTGCAAAAGTATTCGGCCCCCTTGAACTTTTCCACATTTTGTCACATTACAGCCACAAACATGAATCAGTTTCATTGGAATTCCACGTGAAAGACCAACACAAAGTGGTGCACACGTGAGAAGTGGAACGACAATCAGACATGATTCCAAACATTTTTTACAAATAAATAACTGCAAAGTGGGGTGTGCGTAATTATTCAGCCCCCTGAGTCAATACTTTGTAGAACCACCTTTTGCTGCAGTTCCAGCTGCCAGTCTTTTAGGGTCTGTCTCTACCAGCTTTGCACATCTACAGACTGAAATCCTTGCCCATTCTTCTTTGTAAAACAGCTCCAGCTCAGTCAGATTAGATGGACAGCGTTTGTGAACAGCAGTTTTCAGATCTTGCCACAGATTCTCGATTGGATTTAGACACCTGACAGGTCAGGGATAAAGTTATTGAGAAATTTAAAGCAGGCTTAGGCTACAAAAAGATTTCCCAAAGATTTCAGCTCAGTGGCAAGTTTTTAGTAAGCCCAAAGGACGAGGTCTGGTGGCAGAGTAGTTGTTACGATCTCTGTGGAAAAGATTAGCGTCTGATCAGAGTCCACTCGCATCTGCCAATCCCTGGCGACCTTCAGCGGGCCCAGGTCCAGGGCGGAAGGGCTAGTCCTCGGCTTGTCCCCCTCCAGGACAAATGCTGATGAAAACTGACACTTCTCTTGGTTCGCAAAAGGTTGAGCGTCAATGGATTTTCTCTTGCACTCAGCTTTCTCGGCTAGACACCTGAGGACCTGATTGTGTCTCTATGTGTATCTGCCCTGAGTAAGGCTAGTCCTACAACCAACCAAGATGTGCTGGAGTGTTGCTGGGACTGTACACAGGGCTGTACACAGTGTTGCTGGGACTTCCCCTGTGCAGAAGGCGACTACAAATGTTGTGCATACTAAGTAAGCAGAAAAAAGATCCCTGTTGTCTTTGCTTAATGACTGGTTTCAGTCTTGACAATCCACATTGCGCCTTTCAACATGTTTGTGGGTAGGTTTGAATGCTCCAGGTGTAAGTGGAGCCCCTCAGCCTCTACTGCAGATGTGTCACAAGTCAATCTAGTAGTGGGTTATAGCACTTGGCCACAGGTGGCAGTAGTGGACTGAACTCCATTTGAGACTGCTCCAGCTGCTATGTGATAGTCAGTAGATCTGCTACAAATTGAAGATCATGTGCAAGTTTTGAAAATTAAATTAACTTTAAAACAAACAAACAAAAAAAATTCTAGCTCATCTCAACAATAAAAAAACAAAAACAAACCAAGTGACACACTTGAGTCACCCACTTTCTTAAATCCACTCACTCTCTCGACTCAATCACACTGGCTCTGTTTATTACTAATCACTGTGTAACTGCTGCAGATGCTGCTGCAAGTGTTTGTTAAATTAATCACACTTAAACAGACTGTATATAAGGTGGTGTGGGAAGCCAGACCGGGTGCCCCCCTTCCGGCTCTTCTCTCTCCTATCTTGTCCCCTTTTGTCTTACTTCTCTCTATCACCTTTTCTATCCCTTTGAAGAAGTTAGGCTCTGTAAATGCTAAAGAGGTAATTATTATTTTTTCTCAGTTGCAGTGAACATATAGAAAGAAAATGTAGGAAACTAAACAGAAGAAAGAAGAAGAGAAAAATTTTAACATAAACCGGCGACACACTCCAGGGCCTGATCAACCCTGGCAGGGCCTCCTTGGATGAGGGTGTCTGGTGATAACGGCCGAAACACCTGATGAACCCAAGGTCCACAACTAATGATGTGTCACAAATTTAAAATGGTAATCTAGATCAATCTCTAATTCCTAAACCTAACCAAGGAAGGAAAATGGCAGATTAGCCTGGGTAAAAGACCGAAAGTTGAGGCACACAATGGTGCGTGCTGCTGACAAAGTTTCTGGGCTGCCTTTCCTCATAACAGCCATCACTCAAGAGTCTCTCCATCTAAAGCAATGCATTATCAGGGACTGTAACATCTAGTCCTTTAACTGAATCAACTCTCTCCAGCCATGTTGATGAATTACCATTATGAGGCATTGTGAATTATAAAATGATAATTTCCAGAGAAAAGCTAACAGGATGTGACGTTACAACACTAGTGAAATATTCATGTGTCATATATTTGTTCAAGACCTATTTCTTTGTTATGGAAAAAAGTTACTAAGATCATGATGAACAACGGGAGTGCTGATTTCTATAACTTTACGTATATAACTTGGCATTTCCCACTGATGCAGGCCAAAAATAAACACATACTATCATTTCATTAGGTTCAAAGGTTTATTTGCAAGATGCACAAACAGACAACATTGAAAGTTACAAATACACTGAGCATGAAACAGGAATTCAAACGTGGTGCAGATCTGTGTCACAAGTTAACCTGGCTGTAGACTATGGCACTTGGCCACAGGTGGCGCTAGTTGACATGACTCCATTTGAGTGCACACAAAGAAAACTTCACGCTTTAGTTGTGAACAGCATGTGAGTTGCCCAGTGAGAGGATGCCAAAGTGTGTTCTCTGTAAAATCTACATTTGCCTCTCATATGTGTAGAAAACACAAACGTTTAGAAAACGTGATTTGTGGTTCAAACAAAGAGTCCAACCACAAGTGCCACCATACAGTAAGGTGCCAGTGTATCATTTACAGAAGACCCTGGTATGGATGGGTCTAATTTCAGTATGTTTTACATTAAAGCACAGGGACAGCATCTTCTGCCAACATCTACCATTCAAACCGTTGTTGAAGAAATACGAAGTCTTGGGACAGATGTATACATTGAATAGACTAAGCTGATGAACAGAATCAACTTTTTGGGATTTACTTACCTGGATCATTGAGCATGCATCAAGGTGATACTCTTGGCTTGTTTAGTTTCATGTGCTGTTGCTTCCACACTAATACACTGACTAACACAACCATATAGGTTGAGCCAGTAAGACATTCAAACCCTTGTCATTAAAGGTCTTCATTAGTTTTTGTTGTTGATTTTTTTAAATTCTCAGGTTCCTTCTGCTTTGCTGCTGAGACATTCATGTTGAGCATTGACAAGAAGATTGTCAACAACCGTATCACAACCTCTGCCATCTGCCTAATGTTTGGCACTTAGGCTACGTCCACACGTACCCGGGTATTTTTGAAAACGCAGATTTTTCTATGCGTTTGCGCCTTTCGTCCACATGTAAACGGCGTTTTCGGTAACTGAAAACGGAGATTTTTAAAAACTCCTGCCAGGGTGGATATTTTCAAAATATTTGTAATATTTGCATATTACAATAATTCAATAATTAAAATACTTATGATTAGAAACTGCGAAACTAAAGGAGAATTATTATTTTTAAAAATCTGATAATTATAGGAAACTTATTCTGAATCACTCCGCGTCGCCTGCGTGACCCTGGGAGTCAAGGTGACGAGGATGTCTTCTGACATGTGGCCAAAATTTGATCTTGCACGCATTATGTGCAAAATCAGTTATAGCTACTGATGCTGAATCAAGTATATCATATTGAGAGCATGAGGGTGGGAATGGATGTTTGTGTCTGTGTGTGCCTGTATGTCTGTGTCTATATGTCAGGTTGGGTGTCAGACGCCACCTCTCTGGGGACATCTTAGGCCCTCCAAGGTTTGGAGGCCTATCTCCCCCTACCACCACTTCCCCTTCCAGTGGCGGACTCTCTCAGACATCGGTGCGTTGGTGGTTCTTTGTGTCCGGGGGTGGGCGTCCAGGTACACACCGGCTCACTCCTTGGCGGCCGCTTATCGGGGCCTGGAGCCTGGGGCTCGCTCGGGCCCCTTCGGAGGTGGGGTGCCCCCGGCCTCTCGGCCTGGGGCTCGGTCACTCAGGCACGGCTGGCTGCCGGCGGAGCTCACGGGCGCGTCACTGCAACTCCCCCTGGCTTCTGCTCCGCGGCTGCTGAGTGACCCCTCATCTGGGACTCTCCTCAGCTCTTTCTGGGACAGTGGCGCAGCTGCCCCTCTGTTGGTCTTCCTTGGTCTCTTGTGTTCTGGGGGCCTCTGGATGTCTGGAGTTTTGATCTCCTCCATACCTGCTTCATGCCCTGGAGGACGGGGCTGTGGCCCCCCCACACCCTCTAGCAGATCATTACATGAAGGAACCTTTTAAAAAAAAACAAGCGCGTCCATGCTCACAGGTGTACACACGGGTGATCACACCCACAAACTACACCCTTTTTGGCTCCTACCTCAAAGCACACTGTGTTCTGTTGATCTTATGTGCTGCACAATAATGTTTAATATTTAGTATTTACTGTCATATTCCCATATATCATTGTGATGTTGTTTATTCTATTACTCTTGTTCTCTTCTGCTTGTTTTCTTTTTTCTTTCTCAACAGGTGATCCAGGTGATCGATATATGCATTTTTTTCTTTTTTTTCTTTTTTTTTTTTTCTGCTCATTCTGTTGGTTTTTGTCTTTTGCCCTTCTCCCCCGTCCCTCTTCTCAGCTGTTTCTCTTTCCCTCTTTCTTTCTCCCCTTCTTTCCCCCAGTCAAGTCTGTCCCGTATTCAGTAAGTGAAAATAAAATAAACAATAAAAGGTGAATCAAATGGACCATTACGGCAAGGCTGGGATGGTCAATTTGGTAAAGTAAATCCGTTGGGCATCTTTCTTTGCCTTTAGACAACAATTCTGATGCAAAAGAGCCAAACGGGACAGGCAAAAAAAAAAAAAAAAAAGTATATCATATTTATGTGAGTGCATTGTGTATTGCCGTGTCTGTACAGGTGTCCAGATGTATGTTATGTGCTCGGTGAGAAATTGAAACTGTGTGCATGCAATAAGCAGGTTGGAGGTTTCTCACCTGACTTTAGCTGTTTTATTTCCAACAGACTGATGCTTAAATAAAGTAAGAATAAGTGCTGAACATGAATTCATTATTAAACATCACTGAAACTCTATGCAGCCTTACTGACAATGTGTCCATAATTCACAAATATTATGGATGACATTCATTTATCATGAAATGTTGTTCACAGTCACCAAGAACACACAAAGTTATTCTTTACTATGAGCTGTACATTTTTAATTTACATGCAGCTAAAATGTGAATTTGCAAATGAATTCTATCAGCAGGACATTTTTACTGTTTAAACATGCTAACAAGCAGAGTTTGGTGCTGTGATCTTTGGTTTAAAACATGAAATTTAGTCATTTACAGTGCAAAGCCATTTTTCTCACCTTCTACCAATCTTAAGGCTTTCATAAAGAGTGAGTTCTGCTGCGGGCCTCTCATTGTCTATGTGTAGAAATAGCATATGATGATATAAAGCCATGTTTTGACATTTAAATCCGTAATTTGTCTGATTATGTCACGATTAACACAGATGATCTTTTTGTTTTCTCGTAGCTGAGCTGGTGAGTCCTGTCAGCGTACGCCAGATGTTAATCTCCAACCTGAGGAACCGTCCTTTGAGCCCCAGCCATGTGGACTCTATGAAAAATCTGGTCCTCTCGTTAAACCACAACCTGGTTACGGGGACGAAGGCGTTTCCTTATATTGCCTTCAGGGGATTCTTTAACAAACTGCTGCTGACGACACCTTTCACCCATGTGCCAGAGAGCCAGTTGGAGAACACCACTCCATCTCCTCCTACCAACTCACCAGCTGGTTTAATGGTGCTGCCTGCAGGGTCCCACCTCCATTCATGGTTCCTCACACCTCTGCTTCCAGAGAAAGCAGATCTTTCTGTCCTCAAGGCAGATCAGAGGAACTGCGTCTGCACCCTGGATGTCGATGGCGACACCATCACCAGAGTCATTTCCACTGTGTATTGCACAGAGGAAAGGGAAATGACAAATCGATGGAGAGTTACGGACTACACCTCTGACGGCAGAGTAATCATGTCGGTGCTCTGCCAGTTTCTGAAGAGGTTTACACAGGGTGCAAAGAGGAAGCCTGCAGAGGAGGAGAGCAGCAGCAGGAGCCCCACTCCACCAAGGAAACGTCTCCGGCTGTGATCAGCAATGAAGCCTTTCCTGGACATATGGAACATGGATGTTACATATGGATGTTTCCTTGTGCTTTGGAGCAAACTTTCTAACTCCTCATGTCTGCGATGTGTCTGGAAAGGCTGGAAACACCTCTCCATCTTACACAGAGACCATCATGATGCGGCTAGTCTGAGGAGTTATTTCTGTACATATGTATATAGGTTTTTTTTTTTATTGAGATACACAGGTCAGCGTTTTCAGTGCGTCTTGCACTTTTCTTTATTTCTTGGTGCTGGCCTGTGTGTTTGATATGACTGCAAGGACTACAAGACTGACTTTATTATGTAATCTGCGTAAAATGAACCAATAATCCATGAAGACAGTGCAAAGTGTAAATTATCATCTTCTGCATCTCAGACATTGGCGAGAATGAACAATGTGGTAAGTAAAAAGTAATGTTCTGTCTCTAAAATGATGTCCCAAAATACTAGAAAACATCTAGTCCAGCCTAGAAGTAATAAATGCATGAAGTAGTTTTTCAGCGTCACTCTGAGACAGGATATTTCTTATTTCAGAGATATTACACAAAGATTGGAATTGGAAGAAATCAGTTCTAGATATTTGTTTAATATGTGCGTTGAAGGACATGTCCTGGTCAAAAATGACTCCAAGGTTCCTCACAGCGTTACTGGAGGCCAAGGTAATGCCATCCAGAGTAAGAGTCTGGTTAGATACCATATTTCTAAGATTTTCAGGGCGAGTACAATAACCTCAGTTTGATCTGAATTTAGAAGCAGAAAATTAGAGGCCATCCAGGTCTTTATGTGTGTGTGTGTGTTATCTGGCTTCATAGATAAATAAAGTTGGGTGTCCTCTGCATAGCAGTGAAAATGTATGCTATGCCTTCTGATGATACTGCATTTAAATTGTAAACAGAATTGGTCCTAGCACATCCATAATTAACCTTAGATAAATATGATACAAACCACTGCAGAAATCAATAGGATGCTCTAATTGCTTTAATAAAATATTACGGTCAAAAGTTTTGAACGCTGCACTGAGGCCATGAGAAGATGATGTGTAACCTTCACTAAAGCTGTTTCTGTGCTGTGATGAGCTCTGAAATCTGACTGAAACTGTTCAAATAAGCCATTCCTCTGAAAATTATCTGTTAGCTTTTTAAAAATTATTTTTTCAAGAATCTTTGAGATAAAAGGAAGTTTGGCGATTCGCCTCTAACTAGGTAGGACAGCAGGGTCAAGAGGTGGCTTTTTAAATCAGTGTTTGGTTTTTTTATGTGTCTATGTACAGAACAGAAGTCTGAACAGACCAACGACCTGCCAGAGAAATCCTCCTCCAAGCGCTCTGCTTCTCCATCCGTGGAGCTGCAGCTCAACGCTGGCCGGCTGCAGCTTGACGGTCTTCCTCCAGGGGCCGGAGCTGCAGGCCCTGGTCTATGAGTGGCCCAGGTACGACTATTGGACCGCAGAACCAGCAGCAGGCCAATCAGCCGACCTGGGACTCCAAATTCCAACACTTCATCCACCCCAACCCCCTCAGAGGAGCAGAACGATGGAGAGGAGGAGGCAGCAGAGCCTGAGGATGAAGTTCAGGGTGCAGAGCTCGAGAGTTCTACAGTTTCTGCTCCGACCCTGCGACTCCTCAAGAGACTCTTTCAGCTCCTAATAGCGGCTGCTATGGAGAGAAACCCCACTCAGTTTCAGCTGGATTCAGGATGTCATCGCTCTCCAGTGCAGTATCATGCGACACCATCAAACAGAAGGCCTCATCAACAGAGTGGCACTTTGAGAAGCAAATACACAATCAAGTGGAACATCAGGGGACATGAAAAAGGCTGAGCTACAGAACAGACTGAAGGCTGGGAGAACGGCATCAGCTTCTGCCTCTGGACTGGTGAACCACATAGGAACAGAAACGGTTAAGAAGGAACCTGAGAGCACTGTAAATGCATGTGCCCAACAGAACTGCCCCACTGCCCCCACGATATGGCCCCACAGTGGCCAACAGAACCACAGGAGCCAGACAGAGCCCCAGGAGGAGTGTGTGAGCACCGATGAAAAGCCCTCCTCAATCACCAGCAGTTCCTTCACAGATGCACCATCTAGAGGCAGCCAGGAGCACGACACAGTAAAGTTTGGATCAGCACCTACTCCAGGTACACATCAGAAATGTCAAAGCTGCAGTCTAAATGTATCACTTTATACAGCTAATAATAATAATAATGATAATAATAGTAATAATGATAATAATAATAATTTATTCTAATAATACTTTAAAGTGTAAGAGATAATGTACAGTAACCATAGTGATTACGAGGGCCCCACCCTGGAGCCAGGCCTGGGGAAGAGCTCAAGGGAGTCTAACCAGAGACTGTGTTTTAGCCCATGCAGTCTGGCTGTGTACAGGCTAAAGAGATGACATAGGCCCACCCCCCATGTGCTCACCACTTGGAGGAGGTGTTGTGGGGGTTTTGAGCAGTGTGTCGGTTGGCAGCCTTTATGTACATGGGATGATCTTTTTTTTTTTGGTATTGAGAATTGCATAATTCTATTGTATTAGTACTGACTAGTACATTTCTGGGATGGTGACAGATGACCGAAGTGTGAATCCATTGTCACTGCTATGGTACCAATAGTATTACAGTGCAATATTAGTGACACAGCACGAGTTAAATCTAAGCACAAAAACAGCCTTTAGTGTTTTCTCTGGAAATTGTAAGTACAAGTAAAAACATAACACTGTAGTTTAACAGTAATTAAAGTAAACTAAACTTGTAATTCTAAAGTCATCATACAGGCTTGTTGTTTCTGCCTGTAGTACTAGCCAGGGCTGCAACTATTCATCGAGTAATTTGATTACAAGAAATACTCCTGCTGTTTCATTTAATGCATGACTCTTTAGAGCTTGTCACATAGAGCTTGTTAACTTAACACTGATGTCAGATCAGTTTCTTTCACCAGCAGATGCAAAATTATCAGAGTGGATGGTGTTTGGTCAGTGAATTATTTATTTAGTTTACTAAGAGTAAGACAAAAAACAGCATTTTTATTTGGTACAGACTGCTCAGGTGGGAAGCTGACTTGGTATCTGACATCTCTTTACGTTTACTTGCCACAGACTGGACAGAGCAGTGTCAGGTGACAACATACATGTCTGTCTCAAAGGGGACAGTAAATCATGGGTGGACTATTGACAGATTTTACAAACCAAAATAACTGACATGGGCAAGACCGTATCGATCGGAGGTTCTGAGTTTTGATTCATTTTCGATGTGATAGGAGAGAGGTCCAGATAAACGACTGGCATTAACTGGGAAAAAAGTGGACATTGGTGTGCTCAGAAATTACTTCTGATAACAGTGCTTCTGTCAGTTTGCTGTAACTCTTCATGCAGTAGACACAGCAGTAAGATGTGCTGTTGATTTTTATTGGGATCCTTGACTCCCAAAACCCCAAACACACTCATGATAGTTAAAGGAGATGAAATAATGTTGCAACAAGTTCTCGTGACTCTTTGAAGTGTGTTAAATGAAGTCTTTTTGTAGAAATTTTGCAAGTGTATCAACCAGTTGGAGTGACTTTTTAGACACTGAAACACTTACACAGCTGGGCCGTCATATTCAATGTCAGTTTGTCTCTTTTTTCCTCTCCTGTCCCTCAGACATAAAGGCTGCTCCTGCACTGACGGACTCACTGCTGCCCAACACACTGCCCTCCATCACCAACCTGTCCAGCTGCATGAAGGATGGAAAAGAGGAGGATGGGGGTGAGTTTGTCACTCTGCGGCCACATGTGACAGTTTAAGAGCCTTCGTATTGCTGTGTTCTGCTATGAAGCACACGAAGATGTAATTAGCTTCTAGCGGTTGTGTGTGTGTGTGTGTGTGTGTGTGTGTGTGTGTGTGTGTGTGTGCAGGGATCGAGCTGGACAAACTGGATGCAGAGATGATGTTACATGTTGTAAGCTGTCATCTCTGCTGGTCATGCACTTCTGCTTTTTATAATCTGGTGTGTTGTTGCATTGCTGCTGCAGCTGGGTTAAAGTCTGTTTTTAATGGCATCCTAACATCATATCAGTACAGAAGTTTAGAGGTTCACAGGTTTCACAGAGGGAGATGTTGAAACTTTGAAACTTGGCAAAAACTTTAAAATTCCTCGGCTTCCAACTTTGACTTCTTCTCCTTCTATACCAGCGCTGATTTGGAGGACGGGCAACACCTATTGTTCAGAAGAATACTGCAGCACATACATGCACCGTAGCAGCTAGCATGAATGGATATAGCTGTGTGATGGTCTTACTGGTGACACACAAAGCTGCCAACACAGCAGGTGTACCAGGGCCCTTAGTTTGATCTGTTAGCTTTTTAAAAATTATTTTTTTTAAGAATTTTTGAGATGAAAGGAAGATTAGAGATTCATCTATAATTTGCTAAGACAGCAGGGTCAAGAGATGGCTTTTTAAATCCGTGTTTGGGTTTTGTTTGCGAATATGTACAGAAAAGAGAACAGAAGTCTGAACAGACCAGCGGCCTGCCAGAGAAATCCTCCTCCAAGCGCTCTGCTTCTCCAGCCATGAAACTGGAGCTCAACGCTGGCCCACTGCGGCTTGAGGGTCTTCCTCCGGGGGCCGGAGCTGCAGGCCCTTGTCTACGAGTGGCCCAGGTACAACTGTTGGACCGCAGAACCAGCAGCAGGCTAAGCAGCTAACCTGGACAAATTCCAACACTTCATCCACCCCAACCCCCTCAGAGGAGCAGAACGATGGAGAGGAGGAGGCAGCAGAGCCTGAGGATGAAGTTCAGGGTGCAGAGCTCGAGAGTTCTACAGTTTCTGCTCCGACCCCGCGACTCCTCAAGAGGCCCTTTCAGCTCCTAATAGCGGCTGCTATGGAGAGAAACCCCACTCAGTTTCAGCTGCCGAGTGAGCTCACGTGCACCACTGCACTACCAGGTCAGTCAGTCATAATGACCACCAAAATATGATTTCTTTCAGCACCCTAAGTTTAAAATACCTCTTTATATATGCAATTTAGACTGTTTCTTCAATGTTGCTCTTTTGTTTGGATTTCTAGGCAGCAGTAAACGGAGGAAAAAAGAAGAGCTGCTTGGAAAGCCCTTCAGGCGGCCTCAGCATGAACTGGATCCCAATGGTCTAGTCCCTTTGCCAGTCAAAATCTGCTTTTCATGCAACAGGTCAGGAGTTCTGGAGCACAGTGCAAAGAGGTAGACGAAGCCCTGAAGTGATGACAGCAGGTACTAATTCTATTTATTTGGTCTCTCAGGAGTTGCAGGTTGGCTCCATTGATCCAGTGCGATTACTGTCCCCTCCTGTTCCACATGGACTGTCTGGACCCTCCACTCACAGCTTTACCTGCCGGCAAATGGATGTGTCCAAACCATGTGGAGCACTTAGTAGTAAGATGCACTGTGCTGATTCTAAGCTAAAGCTGCTTTCCCTTTCCTTTTATTGATGTAAATTTTTATTGATATATTTTTGTTTGCTATGCAGCTGAATCAGAGGAGCCTCAGCCTGTCCAGCCGCTGTCAGCTCTTCGATCAGTTCCAGGACAGGATGTCCCAGCACGCAGTTAAGTTGGACTTCCTGCGTAGAGTACATCGACAAAATGCTCCCAACCACCACTCACCAGCGCAACAAGAAAACCATCAAGGTAGACGTACGTCTCAGTGTGACGGTGCAGTGTGTTGGATTTCATATAATCGTTTTTTCTTGGCCACTGGAACACAGGTGGAGATCTAGGAAATGAATGGCTTTAATAATATACCGTATTTCCCGGACTACAAAGCGCACCTGAATATTAGCCGCACAAGCTAAAATCAGGGGAAAATCCTGTTTTGTACATACATTAGCCGCACCTGACTAAAAGCCGCAGGTGTTTCAATGTTGACTTATCATATGTAAGAGAATATGCACAAAGGGAATTGTCAGGAAAGAGATGGCTGTTTGGAGACACACCCCTTTTATTAATATTTTGAAAAACAAGTTATGGGTACATATTTGCACATGTAGTACATAACAGTAACCTACAGCACACCAGAAAAATAGATTCAGACTACCTTTTAGGCTCAGGTGCAGCGACACGGCTTTAACAAGAAGAAAAGTCAGTCATTCACCATCTTTCTCTTCTTCCTGCGCTCTAAAACCACCAAAGTCCTCTTCTCCAGTGTCGGATACAAACAGGCTCAGGATGGCTTCGTCATCCACTCTCCGCTTCTCTCCTTCGTTGTCACTTTCAAAACCAAAGAAATCCTCGTTGTCAGTGTCAGAGTCGAACACCCTCAGAAGGGCCGTGGCAGTGTCCTCTCCATCATGCAGCAAAATCCGTTGGTGATCGTGGATGTTTTCACACTTTTCCACGCTGTCAGAATCCACCGGTGGAGTTGAGCATAACTTGCTTTTCGCAAGTTTATCGCCGCTCGTCATCCACGCCTCCCGCTGAATGCGTAGCGCTACTTTGAAGTTTGTTTTTCGCGCTACTTCGTACGGGACTACGTTGCCTGGCGGACGGACATGTGACCAACATACCACTCTTGAACCCCGATCCTTCCGCCAGGCAACGTGCAAGGTGTTACTAAAGGACAAGATCAGAGAGGCTAAGGACAATTACAGGAGGAAGCTGGAGTGGAAACTCCAGCAGAACAGCATGAGAGAGGTGTGGAGGGGCATGAAGACCATCACTGGATTCAGGCCAACCAACAGCAGGGGAGCTGAGGGAGGTGAGAATAGAGCCGACGAGTTGAATCTGTTTTTCAATAGATTCGACACCACAGTGTCTGCTCCCACCCCCACAACCTCACCTGCAGTCAGCCTGGAATCCAGAGCCACACCACTGTGCCAGCCTCTCTCCTCACATGTTGCCTCCTGTGAGATTCCTGACACCCCTCCCCCACCCATCACCTTCACTCAATACCAGGTTGAGATGCAAATGAGGAGACTTCACTCAGGCAAGTCTGCTGGACCAGACGGAGTGAGTCCCCTTGTCCTCAAGACCTGTGCCCCCCAGCTGTGTGGAGTCTTTCATAAACTGTTTATGCTGAGTCTGAGTCTGCAGAGGGTCCCGGTGATGTGGAAGACATCATGCCTCGTCCCTGTACCAAAGACGCCTCGTCCCAGTGGCCCCCAGGATTACAGGCCCGTGGCATTGACCTCCCACATCATGAAGACCCTGGAAAGGCTCATCCTGGACCAGCTGCGACCCATAGTAAGACCACATCTGGATCCTCTTCAGTTCGCTTATCAGCCTCGTCTCGGAACAGAGGACGCCATCATCTACCTGCTCAATCGTGTCTACACCCATCTGGACCAGCCGGCGAGCACTGTGAGGGTCATGTTTTTTGACTTTTCCAGTGCTTTCAACACCATCAGGCCGACCCTCCTGGGTGATAAGTTAGCAGCGATGCAGGTGGATGCTTCTCTGGTGTCCTGGATTGTTGATTACCTGACAGGAAGCCCACAATATGTACGTCTCCCACAGTGTGTGTCTGACAAGGTGATTAGCAACACAGGGGCACCACAGGGGACTGTCCTCTCCCCCTTCCTCTTCACCCTCTACACCACAGACTTCAGCCACTGCACAGAGACCTGCCATCTTCAGAAGTTTTCTGATGACTCTGCGGTGGTTGGATGCATCAGCAGGGATGATGAGACAGAGTACCGGGCTGTGGTCGACTCCTTTGTCACGTGGTGTGAGCAGAATCATCTGCAGCTCAACGTGGCAAAGACCAAGGAACTGATCGTGGACTTCAGGAAGACCAGGAAACACTTGACCCCTGTTTCAATCCAGGGGCTCAGTGTTGACATTGTGGAGGACTATAAATACCTTGGAGTACACATTGACAATAAACTGGACTGGGCTAAAAACACCACAGCACTTTACAGGAAGGGCCAGAGTCGTCTCTATTTTTTGAGGCGACTGAGGTCCTTCAACATCTGCCAGAAAATGCTGAGGATTTTCTATGAGTCTGTGGTGGCCAGTGCGATCCTCTATGCTGTTGCATGCTGGGGGAGCAGGCTGAGGGTCGCAGATGCCAACAGACTTAATAAACTAATCCGTAAGGCCAGCAATGTTGTGGGGATGGAGCTGGACTCCCTCAAGGTGGTGTCGGAGAGGCGGATGCTGTCCAAGATAAAGACAATGTTGGATAACACCTCCCACCCACTCCATGACATGTTGGTCAGTCACAGGAGCTCGTTCAGTGAGAGACTGAGATTACCGAAAAGCACCACTGAACGACACAGGAAATCATTCCTGCCTGTGGCCATCTCCCTGTACAACGCATCCACTTAACACACTGTTTGCTGCTACAACTACACATGTTTCTTTTCCAACTATTTATTTATAAGTGACTTATGTATGTATGTATGTATATATATGTATATATTGTACTATTCTTAGTTAGCGTATTGTCTGTCTTGTCTTAATGTTGGTTTAAAATGGAGCACTGTAACAAAAAATAATTTCAACTTCAGTGGTGGAACTGGTTTAGCTTTCGTACCTCAGATACACAACAAAGCACTATTTTTGGTAGCGCATGCTAGCGGGCCGACGTTATTACCGTGTTTTTTGGAAAATACGGCACACTTAAAATCAATCCTTTGATTTTTCTCAAAATAGACAGTGCCCCTTATAATCCCGTGCGCCTTATGTATGAATTCTGGTTGTGTTTACTGACCTCGAAACGATTTTATGTACACGGCGCTCGAAAATCTGTCAAATGTTTCAGTACAACTTTGCTAAGCTACGAAGCTGCACTGCTTGATGGATTGTCGGAGTGTTACGGCTGTCGTAGGCAGGAGCCTCACGGAGTGATATGTACTGTGCTTCAACATAATATTACCGTACACTGTGTGTATAACCTCTTAAGTTTTGTGGATATTATACATGGTTATGCTGAGGATATGTCGGCCAATTTCCACTGGAAATGTCTTTTTGGTTAAACTGTCAGCAAGGAATTTGCATTTGCACTGTTACATTTTTATATAACTTTAATGCACATAAAAAACAGCTGCTTGATTAAGTGAAAATACATTGATGGGGTTTTCTTTGCACTAATAAAGTTGAGGAGTTGTAAAGTGTTTTGTCTAGTGTCAATTATATAGTTATCGCAAATTTTCAAATGTATATTGTGATAAGTTTTAAGAACAGGCTCAAGACCCACCTTTTTAATTTAGCTTTTACTTAGCGTTTATTTATTTTTTATGCTTATTTATTCTATCCTGTTATTCTATTATTAATTTAGGATTTACCTAATATTTTTTGATTTTATTCTTATTCATTTTTTAATCTTCTTACTCTATTTATATTTATATTTATATTGTATCCTGTTGTTATTTATTTTATCATTTTACCCTGTATATATTGTATTGCGTCATATCTCCAGTGTTTCCTCGGAGGGCGCTCTCTGCACCGGGGCTGTTATTGACCGTGGCTGCTGGGTCTCTGGGGTCCTCTCAGCCTGGTTGGGGGGCTCCTTGGCCTCCCTCCTGCTGTGTGCCTGTGACCGGCTCCCGGTGCAGACGGCTCTCTGTTATAATGTTTCCTCACTTGGCTCATGCGAGCCCAGCCCAATTTTTACTCTTTAAGTGTGTGCGTGTGTGTATGTGTGTGTGGGTGGGGGGATATATGTGTATTGAGAGTGTGGGGAGTGAGTTGGAGGGTGGGGTGGGCTGCTTTTAACTATGTAAAGCACTTTGTGCTACATTTTTTCTGTATGAAAAGTGCTTTATAAATAAAGATTGATTGATTGATTGATTGATTGAAATATTTTTGGTCATATCGCCCTGCTCTACCTAGATACTGACATACTGTCTTTTTTTCAGCTTCTGAAATTTAAGCAGTTGTGCACTTGTATATGAAGTGATGCTATGTTTAGACACATCTGAACGTACTGGTTAATTTGCTAGAAAGTGTTAAATTGTCTCTAACACCAAGTGTGGTTCAATTTCTTACTCTTAACCCCCCCAAATTACTATCCAAAATATACAGAATGCTTTCTAAAACAGATGAATCAATATCACTTCCTATTGCAAAATGGAAAGCGGATTTATCAGTTAACTTAGACCAAAACTTCTGGTCTCAGATTTGCTTAAAAACCTTTCATCTAATTAGAAATCCCAGTCTTCAATTAATTCAATACAAAATATTACATAGAATGCACTATACAGGTCATCGGATGTTCAAGATGGGCTTTACGTCTACCAACAACTGCTCACACTGCCAAACCAATTCACCGGACAATTATATCCACGCTCTTTGGTTCTGTCCACCAGTTCAGAAGTTTTGGCGCGAGATATGTGAAGACTTATCGAAGTGTCTGAAATGTAACATTCCAACTTCCCCCTTAGTGTGTTTACTGGGCAGCTTAGATAATGTCACTTCAGAAAAGAATATCGCCCATATGGTTTTCACTGCCCTATGCATAGCCAAGAAAACAGTCCTCATGAACTGGAAAAATAAAAATAATCTTAATTCTAACCAATATAGAAATTATCTATTAGATTACATTAGTCTTGATACAGCCTCTGCCACCACATCAGATCAATTGCTCTGGGCTCCTTTGATCAGCTCCATCACCTAGTGGGGGTGGGGGGTCATAGTTTGGTCCCGCCTTCACTGTTGTGATTGGTGTGGGGGTAGGGACAGGCTTAGGGCGTCGGGGGGGTTCCCCGGAGGCATCTTCCTTGGGGGGCTCAACCCGGGGTAGCGGTCATGTCCGGTTAGGGGCTCTGTTGGCTCTCAGGTGACTGTTTCCTCGCGGCTGCGTGCAGCGGGGCTAGGGGAGGGTCTGTGCTGACGGACGTGGGTTACTGACCTGGTAGCCTGGCTGCCCCTGGGTGGGTCCGGGATGGGCGTGAGGTTCTGGGGGCGCTCCGTCTCTGGGCTGGGACCCGGACCGGGCCTCGGGGGCTTGGGTCCTGGTTGGTGTGTTGCCGGGGTTGTGGGCGGGTGGGTGCATGGGGGCCCAGCCCTGGAGCAGGGTGCCGCCGGTGCGTCGAGCCACCTGGGGGGCTCTTCAACTGGTGGGGGAGATTGTCACATCTTGCAGGAGCTTTCCTCTCCTCAGGAGCTCTCTCTGCAGGAGGGGGAGATACAGGAGAGGTGGAGGAAGATCTCAGCCTGGGTGTTTATTGTCTTATGTAGTCTGGAAGATGAGTGGATGGTGGGGTGGGTGCAGTTTTCTCTGTGGTGGGGTTGGGTGGACTGTCCCGGGCTCTGTGGGGCCGGGCGGCGCTGCTGCACTGGGCCCAGTCTGGATGGGCCTGGGCCCCCTTTCCCTGGCGGGTCGCGGAGTATGGGGGTGCCTACTGGGGTCAGCGGGGGAGCTCGCCCCAGGGAGGGGTCACTTGCCCCTCCCTTCCTTCCCTCCCCATCTCCAGCTGCCTCCCTCTTCCCGCTCCACCACAACCACCCACACATGCAGGGCCTTGGAGTAGGGGTATGTCACCAGGGTGCAGAGGAGGCTACCCCCCTCTGTCCCCTTCTGGCTGCCTCTGCCTCAATTTTATCCCACAACTTAGACATTCACATTACTCACACTCTCATTACACATACATATAGGATCTTGGGGGTGGGCACGATACACGGAGTCCAAATTACCATCAGGGTGTACACCCCACCCCTGGCATCGTTGCCCACCTCTCAATTTTAAATACACGTAGACATTGAGGGCTAGCAGGAGGGACCATGCGCTTACCTGCTGCTCTCTGGCAGGTAGCTCCAAGCCCTCCTGGGTTTTAAATGCACCTTAGAACACACATGCATCAACACTACAATGAGCGGGTGGAGGGAGGTTTGGAGTCTTCTCTCACCCCCATTCTCTGCGACCTGCTGGAGCAGGGGGGCTAGGACTAGGAGGAGGAGTTGGCCGTCCGACTGCGGTCTGGAGTGTGGAGCCTTCCTGCTGCTGCGGAGTCGGGGCGGTCTGCCTCCCCCCACCGCAGGGAAAAGGGAAACACCACCTGGGTCTGGGTGCAGTTCCCCCCTCCAGGGGCAAGGGTACCTAGACCCGGTTTGTAGAGTACGCTTGGGGAGTGTGATCGTGTGTACAGCGTCTCTTTATGTCTGTCTCCACGTTGGTTGAGTGTGGAGTAAGTGCATATGAGAGCATGAGGGTGGGAATGGATGTTTGTATCTGTGTGCCTGTATGTCTGTGTCTATATGTCAGGTTGGGTGTCAGACGCCACCTCTCTGGGGACATCTCAGGCCCTCCAAGGTTTGGAGGCCTATCTCCCCCTACCACCACTTCCCCTGCCAGTGGCGGACCCCCTCAGACATCGGTGCGTTGGTGGTTCTTTGTGTCCGGGGATGGGCGTCCAGGTACACACCGGCTCACTCCTTGGCGGCCGCTTATCGGGGCCTGGAGCCTGGGGCTCGCTCGGGCCACTTCGGAGGTGGGGTGCCCCCGGCCTCTCGGCCTGGGGCTCGGTCACTCAGGCGCAGCTGGCTGCCGGCGGAGCTCACGGGCGCGTCACTGCAACTCCCCCTGGCTTCTGCTCCGCGGCTGCTGAGTGAGCCCTCATCTGGGACTCTCCTCAGCTCTTTCCGGGACAGTGGCGCGGCTGCCCCTCTGTTGGTCTTCCTTGGTCTCTTGTGTTCTGGGGGCCTCTGGATGTCTGGAGTTTTGATCTCCTCCACACCTGCTTCACGCCCTGGAGGACGGGGCTGTGGCCCCCCCACACCCTCGAGCAGATCATTACATGAAGGAACCTTTTAAAAAACAAAAAACAAGCGCGTCCATGCTCACAGGTGTACACACGGGTGATCACACCCACAAACTACACCCTTTTTGGCTCCTACCTCAAAGCACACTGTGTTCTGTTGACCTTATGTGCTGCACAATAATGTTTAACATTTAGTATTTACTGTCATATTCCCATATATCATTGTGATGTTGTTTATTCTATTACTCTTGTTCTCTTCTGCTTGCTTTCTTTTTTCTTTCTCAGCAGGTGATCCAGGTGATTGATATATGCATTTTTTTTTCTCTGCCCGTCCTGTTGGTTTTTGTCTTTTGCCCTTCTCCCCCGTCCCTCTTCTCAGCTGTTTCTCTTTCCCTCTTTCTTTCTCCCCTTCTTTCCCCCAGTCAAGTCTGTCCCGTATTCAGTAAGTGAAAATAAAATAAACAATAAAAGGTGAATCAAATGGACCATTACGGCAAGGCTGGGATGGTCAGTTTGGTAAAGTAAATCCGTTGGGCATCTTTCTTTGCCTTTAGACAACAATTCTGATGGCAAAAGAGCCAAACGGGACAGGCAAAAAAAAAAAAAAAAATTGTCTCTAACAGTCAGTGTTTTTATTCAGGTGCCAGATGCCATCAAGTCCCAGTACCAGAATCCTCCGCCCATGCTGCTTCCTGCAGGGGTGCGCCAGCTGGAGCTGGTTTGTAGTGGCATTCCTGACCATCAGCCCACAAAGCATTTCACCACAGAGGCTGAGCAGCAGGAGGTAGGCACAAGAGAAACCAGCAGCTGCCTAACATGTTCTTTAAGTCAGATTGTAATGATAGTTCCCTCAAAACAGGCTTTTGTGTGCTACAATCTGTGTCATCTGATGTAATAGGATGTGAGATTAATAGGAGAGCAGCGTAACCTCCTAAGACCCAAACTCTTTCATAGCATGCATTTTTAATTTCTCTTTGCTATTTGGGCTGATTGGGACCTGATGAATGTAAAACCAAAGAATTATCAGATTTTATTTTTTACCTGATGTTTGTTTCTGAGAAAAATGAGATCCACATATGAGGACATTCGATTTAAATTTCAATAGAACAGTGGCAGTATAACGTCCTCGCATGTGGAAATCAGGCCTTTGTAGAGCAACATTTAGTATTTTGGTCTAGCCAACCCAAAATGTGATGTTCACATATGTGGACACCAGGTCCTAGGAGGTTAAGGATGATTGATCGCTTTCCTTTTCATTTTGGATGATTGGATGAGAGTTTGGACAAGAAGTTTTTAGAGAGTTAGATTTTTGGTGTAGATGAGTGAAACACTGACACATCCTGTGTACTGTGTTTATCAGAAAGTAACAGAAAATTCAGTTTCAGAAGTTCTGAAAGCTGAACCAACTGCTTCACGGCACTTTGCAACAGTTGCATTAGAAAGTCTGTTTTTTTCACAGACTGTAGAGCTTTGAGTAATTTGAAAATTGCAGCAAAAGATAAATTCTGGTATCTGTTTGTTTGTGTGATATAAATGAATCCTTGATGAAGGGGAGGGCCTCTCAACAGAACTGCTGGTTGCTTCTTTATAAAAACATACATGTGTTGTGTTGAACAGTGGCTTCAGGATGTCATCGCTCTCCAGTGCAGTATCATGCGACACCTATCCATCAAACAGAAGGCCTCATCAACAGAGTGGCACTTTGAGCAGAAAGCAAATACACAATCAAGTGGAGCATCAGAAGACATGAAAACTCAGGCCTCATTAGAAAGGACTTCTTCCCCTGACCCCTGCTCTAAAGCTTGCAGTACACCCAGTGACTCCCAGGGGGCCTCTCTTTCCAAGGACAGCCCATCAGGGCTAGTTCTTTGCAAATGCACCGTGACACCATGTCAGAACTGTAGGAAACCTAATGGGCCTCTGGAATTGGTTCAGCCTCCCAGAGCCAATGGACCTGTAGACTGTAACAGTGCCTCAGATTCCTGCAGGCAGGCTGAGCTACAGAACAGACTGAAGGCTGGGAGAACGGCATCAGCTTCTGCCCCTGGACTGGTGAACCACATAGGAACAGAAACGGTTAAGAAGGAACCCGAGAGCACTGTAAATGCATGTGCCCAACAGAACTGCCCCACTGCCCCCACGATATGGCCCCACAGTGGCCAACAGAACCACAGGAGCCAGACAGAGCCCCAGGAGGAGTGTGTGAGCACCGATGAAAAGCCCTCCTCAATCACCAGCAGTTCCTTCACAGATGCACCATCTAGAGGCAGCCAGGAGCACGACACAGTAAAGTTTGGATCAGCACCTACTCCAGGTACACATCAGAAATGTCAAAGCTGCAGTCTAAATGTATCACTTTATACAGCTAATAATAATAATGATGATAATAATAGTAATAATATACTCAAGTAATCATTATGTTACTCTCTCCTCATTATACATGTAACGGTGGCCATGGTGTGCATGAGAGAACATTTAATTTGAGGCTATAGCAACATTATTTTGCATATTTAAATTAATATAAATACATTTTTAACTTTAAGAAATTGTGTTAATAGTCATGCTGTTAGGCTGAATTATTATTAGTATTAACATCTCCACTTTCATAACGTCTGTTTTGCATTAAAGCACAGAGAAGGCCTCAGAACTGAGAATGGTTATATGCTCACCTTTCTTCACTGCAGCCACTACATGCTTGTTTGAAGGCTTACACACATTCACTCGCACACTTTAACACACATGCATTCACACGCGTGCACACTGACCAACTCTGCTTCATCCAGGAGATGCAATACTGTCAGAACTCTTTTTTTTCCCCTTATAATGTAAGAAAGAGCTCCAAGCAGATGGGAAGAAGGCCTTTTTATTTCATGCCTCAGTCTAGGATGCATAGCTTATTTTATTTGGCAGATCACTTAAAATTGTGATTCTGTTACTTCTACTTTTAATAATTTATCAGTTTTTGTCTTTAGGAAAATGTTTCTTCAAGAAAGTGGAAATGTGATTGTGATATGGGATGTAAATACAGTGAAAGAGTTGAGCTCTTTTGGCAGATACTGTGTATTGTTAAACTATCAAAACAAGCATTTTCTAAAGTGGAAACAAATGAAACGTTCATTTTAAAAGACCTGAGTTTTCTCTCTTTTGAATGTTTACTGTTGCTATTAATTGAATACTCACTGCTGACATAATCGATGGTGCTAACAGTTTTCTTGCATATTTTGTGTCGTGCAGCCCCATTTACCAAAAGGATACATGGCCATTTAAGAGCACATTTTATTTTCAGTTACTGAGTTATGAAGAAAAAAAAGTTATTCAGATACAACTTGCTTTGCCTTCTATCTCAGTAATAGTTCCTGTGCACTTTTTTCCTTTATAGTGAACTATCAAAAACTGTCTTTTTTCTGGTCCTTCTTTTATCTCATCTCATCAGTTTGTCTCTTTTTTCCTCTCCTGTCCCTCAGACATAAAGGCTGCTCCTGCACTGACGGACTCACTGCTGCCCAACACACTGCCCTCCATCACCAACCTGTCCAGCTGCATGAAGGATGGAAAAGAGGAGGATGGGGGTGAGTTTGTCACTCTGCGGCCACATGTGACAGTTTAAGAGCCTTCGTATTGCTGTGTTCTGCTATGAAACACACGAAGATGTAATTAGCTTCTAGCGGTTGTGTGTGTTTGTGTTTTTGTGCACATTGATCGAGCTGGACACACTGGATGCAGAGATGATCAAGCTCTTGGCCTATCAGAGGATCCAGCAGCTCTTTGCTCCCAAAGTGGCCAGCACTCAACCTCCCCCCACCACCAGCACTACCCCAAAAACCTCAGCACCCCACCCAAACAGTAAGACACCTTTGCACTACAGTTTAGTCTGTTTACTTGTCAAGAAGTCAGTTTTTCTGCTGTTTGATTGCTGTTTTGTTGTAATTATTAAAACCTACACTCTCCTCCTCCCAGGTCAGAAAAAGGTGCAAGCCAGAGCGGTCTTTTACCCTCTGACAGGAAGAGGAGCAGCTGTCAGCATGTGCTATAGGACGTTACACATAGGATCAGGTAGGACATTCAGTCGCTGTGACTTTGACCCTGCTGCATTCTGTGCCCTGGCTCTGAGCCACTCTTAGGTTTCATCTGTGATGGGGAAAGGTTCACGTAGGAGAACAGCATTAAAGCTGCTCTCACGTAGTTTTTTGAAATCATACCAGTTCACCAAACTCCAGTTAATCATGTTTGATTTAGGTTATATTCTTGCCTCGTGACTAAAGTTTAATAAGACCGAAGTAGAACATAGGTAGGCCCCCATCATACCTGCTGTGTGGTGCCTGGCAAATGTCACCGTACAGCAAAGTTGATGTTACATGTTGTAAGCTGTCATCTCTGCTGGTCATGCACTTCTGCATTTTTATAATCTGGTGTGTTGTTGCATTGCTGCTGCAGCTGGGTTAAAGTCTGTTTTTAATGGCATCCTAACATCATATCAGTACAGAAGTTTAGAGGTTCACAGGTTTCACAGAGGGAGATGTTGAAACTTTGAAACTTGGCAAAAACTTTAAAATTCCTTGGCTTCCAACTTTGACTTCTTCTCCTTCTATACCAGCGCTGATTTGGAGGACGGGCAACACCTATTGTTCAGAAGAATACTGCAGCACGTACATGCACCGTAACAGCTAGCATGAATGGATATAGCTGTGTGATGGTCTTACTGGTGACACACAAAGCTGCCAACACAGCAGGTGTACCACGGCCCCTGGTTTGGTGTCTTGGCTCTGAGCTAATCACTCCTACAGATATAAAACTGGGAAGTGATGCAGAAGCAGTGTGATGGTCACCCCATCATTCATCAGCTTGCAGAACCACCAGACAGATTTGCTGACGTGCTTGGAGTCATTGCACTGCCTGATCCTTGGTGACTGTTTTTGGACTTTAACTCCTGGGAATGTTTTGCAGTTGTCTTGCATGTTTTCCACTTGAATAGTGAATAATCTTTCTCATGGTAGAATTATGAGCGTGTTTGGGACTGGCTTCATGCAACTTCAGATACTGACATGCAGCACTCATTTATTCTTTAAGACATCTTTCCTCTTTGGCATTATGTCGACACACACCAGAATGCTTCTGAGTTTATAGAGGTGGTCACTCGTGCTGATAATCAGTTAATCAGTTGTGTTTGATCAGCAGTATGTACCTGCTACTTGTCATCTTTATTTCTATGGAAGCAACAAGGGTTTGCTTAGTGCTTCATACACTAATTCTGCATTCTGGCTTCTTTTTTGTCAAATACATGACAGTAATGTCATATTTTATAGTTCATCTGAGGTTATATATCAAGACTTAATTTCAAGACCTGCTAAAAACAAGATGATTTTTTATTTTGTCCCAATATGTAAACCTTGACAGAAGGTATCCTTTTAACCATGACTGTACTTCTGTACGACAGGCAGCAGTACACGACAGAGTATAATATAATAATGTACTGAGCCTGTACTAGCTCCCAATCTCTGCATCATTAGTCAGGTTGAGTGATAGTTGGTACCGTCATCTTTAAATCGGAGTATTTTAAGCAAGTTGTCTGTGAAAGTAAGTTCTTAGACCTGTGAGGGTCACAACAGGACCATGTGGAATAAAAACTACTGAACAAAAACACAATATGTCACATTGGAGTGCAGGTCATTAAAATACATTTTGACACGGCAATATTGCAGAAAAAAAATCCATGTTGCAAATCTGTATTCTTTGTGTTGTGGGAAAGGGTGTTTAAGTCTTTAACTGTTTCTCTAAGGTGCTGACATGGATGTGTGCCTTACAAACTACGGTCACTGCAACTACGTATCGGGGAAACATGCCTGTATTTTCTATGACGAGGTGAGGCTATTAAACTACATCACTCTGCAGAGCACTCCTGTGGTTGTTAGTGACCAAGATGTAAATTGTGTGTGTGTGTGTTTGTCGTCCTTCAGAACACCAAGCATTATGAGCTTCTGAACTATAGCGAGCATGGCACCACAGTGGATAATGTCCTGTACTCGTGCGATTTCTCTGAGAAGACCTCACCATGTCCACCCGGTGGCCTGGTAGCCAAAGTCCAAGGAATCATTCGTAAGTACATCTCCGTCATCTGTTTGGATTGGCTTGAAGGAACCCAGGTCTGTGTGCCCAGTTTGACTTTGACTGCTGATGAGGTCGTCACTCATAGATTTTGTATGAACCTTTTATGAATATCCATCCATCTTCTTCCACTTAGCCACTCATCTGTATGTGTTCTGGTTAAAATAGTTAAAATTTTAATTGTGAAGAAATCATAACATCATTGCGTCTGTAAATTAAAGGAATACTTTAATTTATACTCTAATACTGAAAAGAATCAGTTTTAGTTTGGCTAGAATTTCAGGAAGTGTAGCCCCCCCATGTGCTTAATGTCAGTGTCCTGTTTGTTACGCTGACACTGCTCCTGCAGTATTGGTCAGCTTTTAGTGTTCTTCATCCAAATTGTGGTCAAGGTCACATTTGTCATTCTTAATGGGTACATGTAATTAGTTTGAGTAGAGAACCAGTTCTCCGTCTGTTGTAGGTTCTGGTTAGAGTGCCAGCTTGAAGTGCAGGAAAAAAACAAACCACGAGTTTGGTGTTGGAGTTCATCTCCATCCATAATGGCGATCTAGCCAGCGAGCCTGCTGGTAGAGAAAACACCAAATGGGAAAGAACGGGCTGGCTTATTATTAGCTATTGCAATTTCAAAGTAAAAGTAAGGATGCAGTAAACGTACAGTACAGTGGTAAACTTGGTGCATGTGGCATTGTAGCAATGAGAAAGGTAAATAAATAAAGTGTAAAATGAGCAGTCAGATAGGGCTGCTCGATTATGGCAAAAATGATAATCACGATTATTTTCACTGAAATTGAGATCGCGATTATTTGACGATATTTATTTAACCCTTTAAGACCTACTATAGAACCAAGTCCGCCAGAGCTTATATTATTTTTTTTACATGTTGTAGTGCCGTTTGTGGGAGCATTTCAATTTGCTATGCAACTGTTATAGCCCATATTTTAATAATATGTATGCATTAAGTCCATAGTAACTACATAAATTGCAAAAAAGTGCAATAAACTACAAAAAAATTGAAAATCGTTTTTGTTTTTTTGTTTTTTTACATGTATTTCTACTTGGAGAAATTTAAGAGGTTTATCCCTCAAAACTTTAAATACAAAAAAGTTGCAAAAAATAGTTTCCCACCACAGGAAATTTATTTTGAGTGTCTTCATAGTTTTATTTTGGAGATACACCAATTTTTATATACTGCAGGAAAAACGAAAAAACAATCCTATGATGCAAATTTGCAAAGAAAACAGCATGTGCATCAAAATAAACTATTTCCAGCAGTGCAATTCGAGTTCTAAGCATCCCAGCAACTATTCAGAAAGGTCAAACATGACCAGTATAGGCTTTTAAGGCCTACAAGTAAAAAACTACAATTTCCGCGAAAATGACGTCACTTCCGGTTTCGGGCAGGTAATGGCGGACATGCGATCGTTCGCGCTGACATCTGTTTCACTGTGGGAAGTGTTACGAACAGCTGATCGGATCGGCAAAGCGTGTTTCTGGAATATTATGTTTTTGTTCCTGCAAGAGCTTTTTATGCAATTTTTGCAAAGCTTTATGTGGAAGGAAACCGTGACCGAGGACAAGCTGATGGCATCAGATGTAAGTACAACTCCTCCGGTTTCATATGCAAAACAAATTATTGCGCTAGCTTACACGGTTCAGGTTCTACAGGGATTTAAAAATAGTTACACAACACGGAGCGTGCTGCTCTGACCGGCTTTAAAGGGTTAACAATGACTTTAAAAAATAATATAAAATAGTGTGCAACACCACTGAAGTTTTTTTTTTTACCTCTCTTTTCAACCAGCGGCAGTCACTCTCCTCTCCAAATAACTTCTGCTTAGCTTTCCGGGCTTCCCTCGGGTCCTCTTAATCAGCGGTCTCCAACCTTTTTTGCGCCACGGACGGTTTATGCCCGACAATATTTTCACGGACCGGCCTTTAAGGTGTCGCGGATAAATGAGGGAGGGGCTAATAATCGGCTCAGTCATTTTTAATGATCGTTGAAAGCCCAGATCGTAATCGTGATTAAAATTCGATTAATTGAGCAGCCCTACAGTCAGATATACTTGTTCTGTGGCAGACCACGTTATGTAAAGTCTGAATGTTGCTGTATCACATAAAGCTTCCAGTCTTAATCTGTTATTAAAGATCATTTGGACAGATGTTTGATTAGTAAAGAGCTGCAGTGTGAAACAGCATTAAATCAGATTTCTCTGAAACTGTTTATAGATGATGAGTGTAAAACATGTTTGCCAGAGTTCAGCTTTCCACATGATTTTAGTCTCATTTTCAAGACAAAGTGTTAATTTTTATTTTGTGGATAAAATGTAATCAGTGAAATCTTTTCATGGTTGCATTGTCTCCACATTAATGGAGTTTACTGTGACACTAGTCTGTACAGACGTCTTTCTCAGACCTGCTGCATTTCTTCTTTGCGTAGGTCGCAGTAAGAAACGGGAAGAGGACGAGGGAGCCAACTCCATGGTGGGGTTGTTGCCAGTAGGAGGAGTGATGAGTAGCCAACGTCAGGGTGGTGCTGAGCCGTCTTGTAGCTGCAAAGCGAGTAGCTCCAGTCTAATTGGAGGCAGCGGGGCGGGCTGGGAGGGCACGGCCCTGCTCCACCATGGCAGCTACATCAAACTGGGCTGCCTCCAATTTGTCTTTAGCATCACTGAGTTTGCCAGTAAGCAGCCCAAAGAGGAGCAGGCCACTACACCTGCTGCCAGTTGCACAAGCACCACCACCAGCAGCAGCAGTGTCATCAGCACCACCCTCAGCACCACCGCTAACACCTCCACACCACCACCACCCAGCACTGCCACAACAAGCGGCTTTTCCAACCAGGATGAGGCTGACTCTGAGACTGTACCTCCCCACCAAGTGCCCGTACTGCGTTCTAACTCTGTTCCATAATCCGCACAGGAAGCCCCGCCCTCCCTCTTATTTTGCACCTTCTGTGTCACGATGAAGGGAAAGCTGCACAGCTGGTTGGTCAACAGGGAAAAGTTCTTCTTTTTTTTTCTTTTTTTTTTTTAAATGGTTTATATCTTTGCATGAACTTGAAGTATTATTGACAATCTCTTTTTTTCTTTTTTCTTTTAAATGACTGACGTAACCGTTAGGACCGTTAGGACTTTGAGCAAACATTACTTCCTTGGGCTCAATCTTTGTTTTTGCCAGTATATTAGTTATGTATGGTGTAACCTTTTTGTCAGTCAGCCCATTTAGCACAAACATTTTTTTTTTCTTTGTAGTATTCAATTCCATACATTCTAATTTCTTTTGCTGCTTTTGCACCACAGGTAGCTATATATGTATGAAAACATACATGCTTATACACTATAACATGTATATATAATGTAAATACATTTTAATTCAGTGCCTCTCGATTGGAGAAACATTGGATTTCATGTAGATTTGCCATTTTTTGGTTTTTAACTGTACAGCTCATTGAATTTGTGATACTGTGTAGAGTACCAGACGTTTTGTGATAAAACTTGTTCTTAGTCTGTACTTTCCGCTGTAGTCCATCTGTAAATACCGTATAGTTTTAGCACTCATTTTAACATCTTGTGCTGCTGTGTATATAAGCACTCTGTCTGTACCTGCTTGTCTGTTCAAACCTGTAAATACAGAAAGATTTTCTAAGAACAAACTCAGTGTTTATGCCTGTTATTTTCAGCCTTGTTCTAGATCCACTTTGAGCTCTAGTTTGGTTTTCACTTTCTGAGACAGCAAGTTCAGTACTGACAGGGGTGGATCTACAGGGGTGGCATTGGGTGGGCATGTGCCACCCTAAAATAATCTTTGCCACACCCTAGTTGTTTGCATATGACATGTTGTTTATTAAAATAAGCTAGCATTAACACTTTGAGCCTAGCTGCAATGAACGTTGAATATAAATTCTAAAAAATGAATATATTGCATAGCGTTATCCTCCCTCCCCTATTAGAAAATGGTTCAGCCCTGCTTTATTTCTTGTTGTCGGTAGCAACCAATGCCTATGATTGGGCAGAGCACATTTGGAATCAAGAGTTTATCAATGAGGTCGACGCGGACCTGGTCATCATACTGTTCATTCAGAATGCTGGTGGGCTCGGCTTGTTTTAGGACAAAAAAAAAAAAGTAAAAATGGACAAAGTGATGACGTGCTCCATGAAAAGCAGACCGTGGGTTGGAACAGAAATAAACAGAGATGTGTTTTGTTTTAATTTCTGTACCTCATGGTTGTTTAATTCAAAAATACAGGAAGCAGCAACAGATGCAAATACAGTTATTAAGGTGTCACACATTAGGGCTTTCACAAAGTTGGTGCATTAACTGTTTAGAAATGACAGCTTTAAAAAACATTGTTGTCTCTAGCATGATTATATCTTTGATATGATTTACTTTTAAACTCAAATGTTGCACGTTCTTCACAAACAACTACGCTTTAGTTACACCACTTGACACAACATTTTACTATTTATGTAATCTGGAGTATCTGGGTGCTTCACACTATCAGCTACATTGCTTTATTAGTCCACCTGACAACTTACACCAGTTTAGTCTAGCCCATTGTTAATTATACACCGGCTACCGAACTACACACCTGAATGCAGCCAGGCTGATTTCATTCTGGCTACATTCCTGTTTCCTATCCTGTTTCCTCAGTTGTCGCCAAATCGTTGCACTGGACTCATTACTCAACCTTGGCTCCCTCGCTTGCATACTCACTTTGCTTAAATTCACCTTGGTGTCCTTTTGCCAAAGCTGCTGCTGCAGAGCTGAAGAGCTGTGGAGAGAGGGCTTGAGTGGAGCGACGTGGAAAGCAGCAAGCTGCATGGTGTTACACTCAGTGTTGGGGAGTAACGGAATACATGTACCAATGCTACGTATTTAAAATACAAAATATGAGTAACTGTATTCCGTTACAGTTACCGTTTAAAAAGGTGGTATTCAGAATACAGTTACTTTGTTGAAATAAAGGGATTACATGGCGGCCTTTTCCTTTTGCCCTCTCTATTTTTGGTAATTCCACGCTGGTGGAAACACAAACAAAACACGCATTAAGAGGCTCTAATGCCTGTGTCTCAATCTCGTGGCCCATGTCACCTCTAATGACATGAAGAAATATTTTTAAAAATTATTATGCAAAAAATTATTTAATATGAAGGCAATAGGCAGAGTGTTACAGGCATCGCCCTAAAGAATGTAGCCTCGTGGGCAGTGTAGTCCGTGCTGCAGGGAGAATGGACTGCCATACCCGTTATGTGTCTGTGAGCGAGGGAGGGAGAAAAAGGAGAGTGGAAAAGTACGAGCTGTCACTGAGCAGAAACGGGAGCTGGAAGCATGTAAATATAATAATAACCACTGCAGCCGAAAAGAGTGCCTGACGAACCCAGTTGTAAGTAAGCTATTAAGACTCGACTGTACACTGTGTTCGTGTTTTCCTCTGAAACAATAAGTTTTGTTGGAGCAGCCTTTCAACGCCTCTCTCTGTCTCTCGCTAGCAAAGTCGACCCAGACAACACAGTAAAGCTAGTTTTCGGCTACGAGCCCGACACGAACACGACGTATTAGCCAGAGGTCCCTTTACTACGGCCGCTGACCTGTTTTATATAAGCACGGAATAATTTTCTATATGAGATCGCTGCAAAAATGGTGAGTACCTTCAGTAATAGTAATAAATCACACAGCAATAGTACATTCATGTAGTTGTAAAAAGCATGATAATATCTCAAGTAATCCCAAAGTATTCAGAATAGGTTACTCTCACTGAGTAACGTAACGGAATACGTTACAAAATACATTTTAGGGCATGTATTCTGCAATCTGTAGTGGAATACATTTGAAAAGTAACCTTCCCAATGATGTTGCCTCTCTCCTGACACTTTTCGTGTTCCTTGTTTGCCTTTGACAGGAACTGCTGCCAAGCCTTCCCGTTTCCCCAGGTCAAGACTGTTTTTACAAGTTCTGTCATATCTGGGATAATTGTAATGGTTAAGTCAGTCACCTAATCTCAGAGTGTGCTTTTCAGTTTCTGAAGTCAGCAGGACCCACAAATAAGCACGATGAACAACTGAAGGTGGCTGCAGCAAATGCCTAGCAGAGCAAGGGAGGGAGTCCAGCATTTGGTGATGTCCATGGCTTCTTCAGACAGTCATTGATATTAAGGATTTTCATCCAAGTATTAGAAAATATTAGAAAACCAGCATCTTTGTATAAAAAGTGCTGTACTTCCTAACCATTAAATTAAATTAAAGCTGAAAGTCTGCCTTGAATCACATGTTGATTGTTTTATTTGAAATATATTGTGGTGGTGTAAAGAGAAAAAGTTTTTGAAAAGTGTCTTGTCCAACAAATTATAGACTTATGTATACTTCATGCTATACACATGTCTTATGTTAACAATTAGACATTTAAAATTCTGATTTGCTTTGCTGATTTTGAAACATTTAGCTTGTTATATGCAATGCTGTGCAAGTCTTGAACCATTGGTCATTTAATTATATTTTGCTTGCAGGGAGCCAGACCTTCATGTAGTTTTTAAACATGATCTTGAGCAGCAGTTCTCCAAAGCTTCCAAAGTTCTTTCATAGTTTTTCTTTGGACATTAGCTGCATTTTCACTCATTTTCAAATGTTGGTTTGATCAACTGCTGAAAACCTCTGTTTGAGGTTACCTGTCAAGAAGCTCTTCTTAAGGAAGGCAGGCGGGACGAAAAGCCTGAGGAGCCAAGTTACACAAGAAGTGGACTGAAAATCAGTGGCATATAGAGGGATGAATCGGACTTAGAATTGGTCCAGACTGCCATCAGTATGTGCAAATGAGGTCAGGACAGAGGCAACAGTGAGTGTTTATGATTATCTCTAAAACACAGGGGATGCTGTTTCACAGATGGGAGCTGGATTTTAGCCAGTGCTCTTGGGAATCTTGTCAACACTGATGACATTTTAAACACAAAAATACTGTCAAATTTTGATCCACCATGCAGTCCCATCAGGGAAGCATCTGATTGGCAACAGCTTCATTTTTCTGTATAGCAGTGATCCCAAACACACTGCCAATGAAGTAAAAACCCACCTGGATAGAAAAATACACACTAGGAGCCTATGAGTGATGGACTGGCCTCCCCAACCTAGATGTCGACATTATTGAAGCCGTGTGGGATCATCTTAACAGAGAATAGAATAAAAGGCAGCCAACATAAAAAAGAGCATCTTTGAATGTTCTTCAAGAAGACTAGAGATCCAGAATACCCTGTTATATTTATTAACATCATTAAACACTAGTGACCTGGTTCCACTAGAAGGAAGCAGGAATTCCAAAACAGGTGTGCTTAAGAGAGTTTGGGCGGGTTTGAAGAATAAAGAAAATGCCAAATGTCAACTTTCAAGCTTGTTAAAATGGTGCAAACTCTGTTTTTGCCTTATATACTGTAGTTCCTATCCAATATTATCCATGCACTATGGAAGGTGTAATCGGGATTAGCTAATGTTGAGCTAACAAAGTAAGTGAGATTAAACTGAAAGACAGAACTGGCTGACCTCAGTGAGAAAGGTGTTACCTTATATTACAAGGGTGGAAATGATAGGCATACTGTACATAGCTGCAAAACTGAGGGCAAAGAGAGGGAGCCTTTCAGGTCTGGCATTAGACTAAACTTGGGTGTAATATTTCTTTATAACCAGCATAAGCTAATTATTGGATGATTTTCTGCTAAAACCATATTCATACGTGCAAGTTTGTTTTCCAAATGAGACATCAACACCAAATGCGTGGATGATGTTTTCAGTATGGAGGTAGAAACAGTAACATGGCTCGTGTGTCATTAGTTAAAACAGAGTTTATTCAAAATGCTGAGCAAATTTTAGGGTAAAATATACATAAACACAGAAAGAATCCCAATGTTGTACTTGCTGCATTTTTACATGCCACAGTTTAGCATATGTTGCTCATTGTGCATTCACTCTTGTGACTCTCGTCCTAGATACAATGTAGCATCTCAAAAGGGTTTCGTTCTCAAAACACGAGGTACACTACAAACAGCAAAGTCTACCATCACCTTTTATTCGACATAATGAATGAGTCAATTGAATCACTGACCAACATAAATACTCATCTTGGTTTACACACACAGATACACAAAGATAGAGTGAGAGGAAACCATTCAGCATGAGTTGTTGTGATGTAATTACTTTTCATTTGATGTGAAAAATTATTCAAAGTCAATGAGATGGAAAGTGTTCTGCAGTCTATCACAGGAACTGGCATTGTTTACTTCCCCTCCAGCTCATCATTTGCTCTATCTCGCAGTCACAATTATTCTCTCTGTCTTACTGTCACACACATTCCACTACAGTGTATCACATGCCTCATTTAACTAGACACCATGTGCGCATGCATGTGTGCAAACCCTTATGTTTCTGCTGCTGTATTGTGTTTTTTGTCTATTTGTTTTCATTGGGATGTCACTTGGTGTTGGGATGCATCTGTTAGAAGATAAATCTCCCTCATGCTGAGCTGTACTAACAAACATCATTGTATTGTACATTCTTTTAAATCCTATTTAAACCTGGAATGAGGTTTTGATATGTGTTTGTGTGTGTGTGGACATCTTATTTGGATCAAGACAACTGTATGAAAATACATTTTACTGTAAACGCAGCATTGTGTCCTTTAATTCCAAATCATCGATAGGCTGGTTTGGATAAAAGCTGTGACCACATCCTTCCTGTTTTGTGACATGCCTCCACACTACATCATGGGTAAAGTTTGGTTGTTTGGCTGGGTGTAGTGAGGGACAAGTGAAGGCCCTGAAAACCCATTTCTTAACATTCATGTTTAATTTGACAAAGTCAAACATTTTTTTTTAGAATAATTAACTAACTCGGTGCAGTCCTGACACATGTGACATATGTCTAATAACCAGAATTTAATAGCATTTTAATTTACAATCTGACGTTTGTAGAATTGTTAGTTTGTGTTTCATTACCATATTTTTCAGTACTGGACTTTTTCTTGTTGTGAAAGTACAAAAAAGAATAATTCGTGTTAACTTTAATTTCCACATCTAACACCCTCCAGTGGAGGTTATGGTCAGAGTTTCAGAATAAATTCACCTTTTTTCTGACAATATGCTGTAAGAGCACTGCAGATTCTCAGGTGAGGGAAGGCGTCTCATATAGGCAAAAAACAAAGCCTTGCCATAGCTCACACTGTCAGAATTGTATTACCACAGGGAGTTTACATGCATTCAGTTGGTGATGCAAAACCATATATGGCTGACTAGTCTGCATTTGCACTGCTGGTATTAATTGTACACAGATATATTTTTTGGGTAATTTCAGTAAAATGACTGGATATTCATTTTGATTGCATTATTACAGATTTCCTCTTTATTTTAAATTGATCAAGTTTAAAGGTTCTCATGTATAGTGTGAAACTGTAATGTTAAACAAGGAGAAAACAACAACAATAGCAAAAAACCATCACACAAAACGCCTTTTAGATTTTTGCTTGTTGAAGAATTATTTTATTCTAGGGTCTACCCTTACAGTACAAAGCGCCTTGAGGTGACTGCTGTTGTGATTTGGCACTGTATAAATAATACTGAAATGAACTGAATAGTCCACGTCCAGATATTAGCCAAGTGTAAATGAAAGGTTAAGTAAAGATAACCCAACCCATCTTAACTCTAATGTCCTTTGCAAAGGAAAAGAGACAATTACGAAAGCAGAATGCTTTGCTCTGGTTGCATGCACCGAAGCTAGATGTAATAAATATATGTTTCTATTCGTTAAAGTGAATTGAAGTGGCACTTTGACTTCTACTGTATAAGGAATGGAATGGCACTAGTAGGCCATCAGAGTGCTTTTATACAACAAGCTGTTTATTTTACCTTTACTGACACCTGCGACGATTTGAAACCATCGTTAACCTAACGTGTATATCTCTGGACTGTGTGGCATAGCTGCAGTACCCAGTGGAAACCCACACATGTACAGGGAGAACATGCCACAAACATTAAAGTTCCAGTCAGCTAGAATATTTCAACTAAATCTCATTTGCCGCGAGCTGCTAATCATTGCACCACCGTGCCGCAGTAACTCCTAACTAATGGCAAATCTAGTCTGTTTTGAGTATTTTTCTATTTGAATTTTTCCCTGTCAAATTAAAGTACTAGTTACATCTTTCATCATTAAAACATTTGCACACTATCGATATAACCAGGTGCAGTGTGATGCAGAAAACTTGTAGGCCCACATGACACTGCTGAAGCACAGCACACAAATATCTAATTATGGTTATCATGAGAACAAGATTGTTGAATGTGGAGACGATGCATAAATGAAAACAGCACTGTGGCTGCACTCTCCTTCACAGAAATACTTTCTTACACATTTCCTGTCAGATCTGCAGTGTTAGCTGATGTCCACCTGATGGCAGTGTGACTCCAACTCTGGGACTTCAGCCGAATCCTCTGTCTTTGTTCTGCTCCCAATTTCTCATCTTCTGTTGTCCCCACCACCCCTCACTCCCCCACCCCATTTACAACGCGTATGAGAGGAAAGAAAAAGAGAGAAAAAAAATGTATCCCCAGGTCAAAATAAATAGCCTTTCACAGTTAATTTAATTGACTATTTTGTACAAAATCGAGGTAATTCCGCCTCGGCTGCAATAGCAAACAAGAATAGCACTGCCTTGGCAATCAGTTACCACGCAAACATAGAGAAAAGCTTTAATCTGCTTTTATCACAGAGGAGCCACGGCTGAAGTTTGTTAGACACTGTGAGGCACCTGTTTTCTTAATTGTTGTAACATCTCTGCAGCAAAAAAACCCCCCACACTCTCAGTGGAGCAAAGGTTAAAGAAAAACATGTAAAATAGCATTCAGGAGTTAGAGAACAACGCAGGGTAAAGGCCAAAAGGACAATAAAAACTCAGTTTGCATGTACAGGTCAAGAAAGCTTCAGCTCCCTCATCTAGTGCTCTTCTGTTTCCATAACTATGAATTAATACTGTAAAACCTCAGGGGGAAATGGTTAAAGGAGAAGAAATGATTGTCTGTTAAATTTTATGTTTTGTTGCATTTTTGGGCAAAATTGTGAAATCACCTCTTTGTGTAATTTTAGAGGTTCAGAGTTCATGTCACTGTCCAGAAGTGCTCCATCTCCTCCACTCTAACTTCTTAATCATCTTTCTCTCCTACCGGCTGGGTGTGTGTGTTTGTATGTGTGTGTGTCCCTCAGTGTCTGCCTGTGAAACAGAGAGCATGTCCGTTGGAGGTGTTGCTGTTCTCGCCTGTCCTGCTACCTCCAGCTGCGCGTCTACCGCCCCCCGCAGGCTGGCCACGGTTACCCCACGCTGACCTGTTTAATTGTCTGCCTGTCCCAGGGCCCACCAGTGAGCGAATGTGCGTGTTCCCACTGCGTCGAGGAGGACACGTGCACATATGCACACTCACAAGCTAGACACAAGAAGTGAGTGCATCACGATATGGAGAAAACCACAGTGTCTCAATCAGATACTGTCAAGCACGCTATAAGTGTGTGTCCCATTAAAATGTGGTTATATCAAAGAGCCTCTCTCAAGTCTGCCTATTGTTTTAAGGCTGCTGAAACAAGTGCACACATCCCACCCGCAGATTTACAAACTGCAGCTTCACACCAGCAACTAGAGAATCAACCATCACACAGAGTGTTAAGTCTGCACTTGCTTCTTCTAAATCTTTTTTTAGTAATAGACATGCTGCATCTTGATTTGCCACTACATACAAATTAGTTTCTATCTTTAATCATGCACATGGTATCGAATTTCTTAATCCAAAAAATTGGAATAGAATAAATGTACAGATCCTAAGGTATTTATCTGCATGTTTAGAAGATGACCAGTGAAACATTGTGCCAACATCATTTCAATGCACATGCCATAAAATCCCTTTACATATTAACAAGAACTGGTTGTACAAAAGAAATCCCTGAAATGATCTTGAGATCATCTTGCCTGGTTGGATTGATCGCAAATGTTACCAGACTGAGATCCCTGAGCTCCATGCCGTCTTTGAATGTTTTTCTGGTGAGTTCATACAATTCTAATCTTATTTAATACGACACGATGCTTATTTTGTGACGTTTGTTTGTCATTACTGTCTGAAAAGACAATAAAAACTATGGTTGTGGGTGGGCCTACCTTATGACTGAAAGGTTATCTACCATGTGAGCATGAAGCGCAGCTTGTTAAATATCCCCCAGAAAAACACTTTGCTCATGGTTTCAAATATTAAACGTCAAAAACTGATGTGTGACATTACAAAGGCTGTGTTCATACTTTAAAGTTAAAACGGTTTTCTTTTTTTTTTGCATTACGACTTTATTATTTTGGTTAAGTAGAATATAGCAACAACTTGCAGACAAAAATTACAACACTAACCATCCTGTGACAGAAGGTTTGGTTCTCACAGAGCTCTGATCTTAATACCATTGAGTAAGTCTTGGATTATAAAAGACAACGCAGAAGAAATCAACAACCTATTAGGTACCTGCCACTAAGGACCAGACTCTTGGGATAAACAGGTGAATGTAAAAATGGACCTTTATTTGAGTTTGAATCCAAAATGCATGGGATCAGAAATCTAACAGAAAGTAACAAGAATCTTCGTCGTCCTGTCGTCCAAAAAACATGAACATAGAAGAGAAGAGAGCAATGCTCTGACAAAGGACAGTCTGGATTTATAACCTCCAACCTACCAGCCGAGTGCCACCATCGCCTCGGAGATTCCTGCAGTTTGTCTCAGGAAAACGAGGAGCTTGATGGAACCTCTGCACCTTAAATATTTCCTCTAAGTTGTTAAGATCAAGACTCTGTGTGACATTTCTTCTTTTTATAGTTGGAGTCAAAATTCTCATTTTTATGCCAGATTTGCAGTTCATGCATTTGAATAGTGTTACAGCCTAAAATAAGGGATGTGGCTGCATTGATGGGAATCTGTAGCTGACTGCTCTCTGTTAGGAATAACCTTTGCTAATTGCAGTCTCTGAAGTGGATCTCCTGACGGTGTTTGTACTGCTTCTTCCTTTTGGAGTATTTTTAATTGAATAATTGCACAACAGCAAATTTTTGCCCACTTCTTGGTGAGTGAAAATGTATTTTTGTTAGTATGCTACTTACCACTAATCACCACATATCTGTGTCTGCGTATTTCACCTGTACAGTTTATCCTTGCGTCTTGCTAACCAAAAATCAAAAAATAAACATGGCGGCAGAGTACAGAACCCAAAGATGACTGTTTTTTATTTACAGTACCTCAGTATTCACTGGTCAGCCATCTTTTGTCAAGAGAAGCAGGAAGATTGTGGATCTGCTGTACATACTGAATTTACTCATGGCTGACATGTGATCACATATAGAAGTGACGATATCCAGATGTAGTCCGATATGGTCATTCCCATCCCACGGTGTCCTTCTGCAGTTATACTTGCAGTAACATGTTAATTCCACTAAATCAAGGAGAAAGTTTTTTACTCTTTTGGTTGGACAAGAGACAAATCTTCTGAACAAACTGTTATACTTTTATTCAAAAAAACTAATAAAAATAGCTTTAAATGCCACAGCAAATCACAAGGAGAAATATAGTATAGATTAATATGAAATCCATACTTTGTGTCATGGTGGAGGAGTGGATACTTTCCAGCGTGTCTGTGAAGTGGGAGCTGCGAGGGATTTCATATTGTGCTCTCAGTTGCGGATCATAGATGCTCAGCCACCCCAGGGCAACATGGGGCATCAGGATGAACTACAGGCCAAGGGAGGGAGGCTGATGTGTTTCTTAACTGTGTGTGTATATATCTATATATGTATGTGTGTCTGTGTATGTGGAGGCTATTAGTGGGAGGTGTGTGACTTGGGGGGTGGTAGCGGTTGCGGTAGGGTGGATACTGAGAGATGGTGTGTGTGTGTGTGTGTTTGCACTTCCATGCCAGCCCCCAGGCCGGCCCCATAGTAATTACACACTCCAGTGGCTGGACTGGGAGGGAAATTGAAGGCCTGGGCAGGAGGCCCCAGCTGCCTCACTCTCCCTCACCATCAGCCTGCTGCTGATTGAGCTTGCCTAACACACACACACACACACACTCACAAATGTACACATGCACACGCACACACACTTTGGAAACAGCCATGCCTGCACATGCACACTTGTGCTCTATTTCACTTTTGCATACACAAACACTGTCTCACTCTCTCTTTCACCAATCCTCAGAGGAAACTCGGCTTTGTGTTGCGGTAATGAGATTCTCACACACCCGGCCCTATTTACCAGCCCAGGCCAGTAAAGGGTGGGACTGAGTGAGTGAGGGGTTGGTTTTCATGTGTGTGCATGCAGGCGCACAGTGTGTGTGATTGAAGGTTGTAGTGTGAGCTCATCCAGCAGCTCGTTTTCTTGATGATGACATTCTCAGATTCAAAAATGTTCCTTCTCTTCCATCATCCAGACTGAGGAGGTTCAGGTGGTGTGGTTTAAAAAAAAGAGGATGGGACATGATTTTCTGAAATACATTTTTAAAGAGAAGAAGAGAAAAAGAACAGCAACATGGCTTTCTGGAATTACCCTACTATGTTTTTCTTTGGAGAGATGTGTCCATATCCATCATGTGTCAGTTAAAAGGCTCTGGCCTGCACCCAAGCTCTGTCATTCCTGATCAAGGTAGTTAGGTATGGCGGAGGGGAAGGGTTGAGGTGAATTCAGGTTGTTTGTTTCACAGCCAAATTGGCATTTGTAACCCATCCATCTCTATCTTTGTCTGTCACACCTACACTTGTGCCAGCTTTCTCCACTACAATCTCAAATCAGTTACTTTTTATACATTTCTGGTAATGTTTTTATGTTTGTGTCAGATTATTTGTTTTATAATTAAATGTCTTTTTCATATTTATTTTGACTAAACATGGTCATTATACTTTTACACTGTATTCGTGAATGCCATCTCAAAATGTCATCACCTTTTTCAATTTTGCTCTGTAATGCACCTGGATGGAATTAAATACATGCAAATGGGTGTGATGCCGATGACTGGCTGGTTCATCCAGGCCATGTCCACACTAAACTTTGGTTTGAAAACGCATCTGTTTCTTTCCGTTTTGGCCTTCTGTCCACACTGAGACGCCGTTTTTGGCGTTTTAAAAACGCTCTCCAAAGCGGATACGTTTGAAAACGCCGTTTTCACGTTGCAGTGTGGACAGCGAACCCGGAGCCTTTCGAAAATGATGACGGATTTTAATCACATGATGCAGTCATGTGACCACTCAAACTAAGATAGATAACTAAGATCAGTTTTGACAGCCCTACTAAAATATCACTTTGTACATGCTCCAGATAGCTTTTCTTAGCTAGCCCCAAACAGAACAATTAGAAACTAACCAATGGAAAAAAAAGAATAAGATGAAGTAAGATTGATTGATTGATTGATTGATTGATTGATTGATTGGTAATTTATTTCAACATGTGAACAATATACAAGTACATTTAGAAAAGAAAATAAGAGAGAAAAAAATACTATACAAATTACATACAAAAAAAACATTATGTTGTGAGTGCAACAACATTAATTTAATTGATCTGTACAGTAAATAATTGTGTTGGCTTGATTGAACTGATTATACAGCATTGCATATGTGGACTTCTTAATTTGAATGTGAGGAACAGAAAGACATAAAGTTCATAAAAGAACAATGTAAACGTGTTTGGATGTGTAAGTTGTATTAAGCTACTTAGGGATAAGAAAGTCTGATAGTTTGTCAGTCAGGGTGATGACTATATATGATGCGTCCAGCTTTCCAAGAAGGGTTTCGTTTTTGGTTAAATGGTGATTTATAGAGAAGATTTCTAATATCAATAGCTGTGCCTCTGTTTAAAATCATCTGACTATTTCACTTTCATGTCGAGCCCAGCTACTCTACTGCAGATCCCAAACAGAGAGACATTGTTGCATCTTTTTAAGTTGCACTAAATATATAAATGTTATGTCACAATGTCAGTTTTGAAGCTGCTCATCTTCACACAAGTGAAAGACATTTCTTGTGTTACGTGTCTGCAGGCTGAATGCTTTCTTTCCCTCTTCTTTTGTTTGCCATTTCCTCAGGTACACATACTGCAGGCTGGTGTCAATTTGGGGATCTCCAGCTAATCAGAGGAAGGAGGCTTTGATTGGACAAACCAGGAGTGCACACCTTGATAAGGAGACTCACCTGTGGCTGGGTGTGGCTCTCTTCCCTTAGAATTGTTTGGCACATATGTAATACGCCTCTGGTGTCTTTCTTTTGTTTGAAGGTTGTGGTGGGAGTAAAGAGGACTAGGTAAGTCTGGGGACCCCATACACTTCCTCACGTAGAGTCCTTTCTGTTAGAAACACTAGGGTAAGTAGGTTGGTGCCACCCATGTAATTTTGAGCTTGTTTTGAGTTGAGGGTTAGGGTCTTTTCCTTTTCTTGATTTTCTAGGATAAGAGCTCAGCTAAGTTTTGGTTTTGTCTTTTTGGTGGTTTTTTTTTTTTTGGCACAACCTAACTGTCCCTTTCTCCCCCGCATGTATGAATTTGGGTTACTGTTTTTGTGAGAAAGCTGCCATTAAACTTGTTTTTGTTATTACACTTGTACCGAGTTTCTGGAGTTGTTGTGTTACCCCCTCCTGCGTAACATCTGGGTTCTTGACAAGATTTCCCGTCTGTTGTTAGATTTTAGCTTGGTAGTCTGTTGCATTCCTGTGTTCATCAATAAATTACATCAATAAAAGCAGTCAAGTATTGATTAGTAAAAATGTATATAAACAATGTAATGATAGGATGTGAACACACGAGGATCCACACCGGATGCATTTTGTTTTTTCCTTGTTGGTTGTAGGGCTTACAGTGCCCCATCAGTCTTCTCGACACTGCCCCTTGAACCCGTTGCACCTCCAGCCAAAGACCACACCCCCAATGCACGCCTGAGGGGCCCCATCTGGCCGAAATCAGCCACAACCATGTGCGCCCCCGGCCTATGGACCACGTTAAACTTAAAGGGCTGCAAAGCCAGATACCACTGGGTGCGTTGGCATCTTTCATGCGGTGGAGCCAGTACAGCGGGGCGTGGTCTAAGCAGAGGGTGAATGAGCGTCCCAGGAGGTAATATTGAAAAGAGGTTTTTTTTTTCACCTGCACAAATGGCACCGCTCCATCCACTGGACCAGATCTGGGGCACCCTTGTGGGTGAGGTGGGTTAAGTGGTGGGTCAGGTCCACGAACCCAATCACGAAAATAAACGGCCAGCCACAGGAACCACCTCACCTCCTTTTTGGACTTAGGACACGGGCAGGATGCAATGGCGCCCATTTTCTCCACCTGTGGACGCACCTGCCTGCCTCCCAGGTGGTACCCCAAATACTGTACCTTCCTCTATCCAACTGCACACTTCTTCAGGTTGACCGTGAGCCCCGCCTGCCTCAGAGACTTCAGAACCGCAGCCATCCACTGCACATGCTCTGCCCTGGTGTCCCTGTAGATGATAACATCATCCAGGTAGGCAGCAGCGTGTGCACGCAGCACCCAGATCACGAGGCACTGGAAAGTGGCAGGGGCTCCAAACAAGCCGTGCGGCTGGGCAAGGGAGGGAACACATCTGCAAAATGCTTTGCAATGCAGATGGCTTTCACAATGGAGGGAGGTGGGAATGGTGGAATTTGGCACCTCTGGCCCCAGCTCCTCTCTTTCCTTAACCAGGCTCACCAGAGAAGCGGTTTCAGCCTCTCTCCATGCTTTAAGGAGATTGAGGTGATATATCTGTGTAGCTCCTACCCTGTCCAACCGTACCACTACATGGTCAACATCGCCTACCCGCTGTGTGCCCTCAAAGGGTCCTTGCCACTGCTGATTTTCCCTTGACAGCCTCCCCTAACTGTGCAGCTTGCTCGCAGGTCCGGAACGTACTGAATCTCATTTTTTGGCTGGGCTTGGACCTTCCGCCCAGTTTTCTTTAATAAGGTCCAGCACCCCCCGTGGCTTCCTGCTGAACAGCAGACTGTAGAGGCCTGGGGCACCTCCACCTCAAACAACAGAGGGTCTTACCAGCAATCCCAATTGTCTTCATCCTTGTGAATGAACTTACAAATCATTGACTTCTGATTCAGCTGCTCCACCAACCCGATAGTCTAAGGTGGTACACACTAGTCCGAACAGATTTAACACCCAATACTTCATACATTTCCTTTAGTGTGCGAGACATGAACAATGTGCCCTGATACCGATTCCCGGTGGCTCACTTAACTAGGTGTGTTTCTCCTCTGTGCAAGTGTCATGACTCACTTGATAAAGTCTATCATTTAACAATATGAAGGTCCGCGTGCCTTCAGGGCGCCACAAGTGACCACCATTCTCTATCACTTGGTCAAAGGATGGGCGTAAGGTGTCATACAAGACTGCTTCAGTGGAAAATCTTCCATGGCGCAAATCACCGGAGGCAGCAAGTCCTCCCTTGAAGGCCTGGAGCCAGTCCAGCTGAGCTTTGTGTGCCGCTAGCTGCTTCTGATGCATTGCAGCAAATCTCCGCCAGCATTTGCGTCAGCAGGCACAGCGGCTGCGCATGCGGCGCGAGCTGCGTGGGCTACAGTCCTGACATGACCACTTAGGGTTTTGGCACCAATGCAAAGAGACGAGGACCCACACCGGATTCAGACTGTGTTTTTTCTCATTTATTGTAGTGCATACAGTGCTTTCCCCTGCACCGGACCCAAAAACTACACTCCTGCCACATAGGACACAAACAAAGCCATCATTGCTACCATCATTCTTTTACCCTTCTGCCTACATACGCATGCTGTATGCTAGCAGCTAAGAAATAGCCTGTGAAGACAATGATGCAGTTAGCCATTAAAGAGCAATATATTTAAGTTGTATATACAAATTCAGATTAATGTTAAGTGTCCTCTGTGTCTGCTGGATGTGTAAAGAACTCTTTCTTTACACATTATCCATAAGGTCTATAACATACCACTGTTTAACAAAGCCTCCTTTATGCAAGGTTTAAGTGTGTTGAAGTAAAATGTAATCTGTCAATAATTTACACCAATGGATGTAAAATGTAGCTGAAAAATCTGAAAAAAAGTGTTCTCTAAACAATTTTTTATTGTCTCACATAGAAAATAAGCCTGTGGTTAGATTTAATGATATAGTGTACAAGCATAAGGTATATAAAAATATACCTTATGCAGAAACTACGTATGCTGCATGTTTGCTGGTCTCGCCCCACAACAGAGCCTGTCACTTCTACTGAGTACATGGCTGTGATAAAGTCACTTCATTGCCTTCCTCCTCCTCCTTCTGTATTCCTTCTGCTGGCTATTTACATGTGATGGGGGGTGGGGGGTACTGAGTGGGGAGTAAAGAGGGTGTGCAGTGTGGACGAGGCAGATTGTGTTTGTGTGTCAGAGGCCGTGGTGTTAGCGGAGGAGGAGAGGGAGGCTGTCTCTTTGAGGATTCGGCCCGCTCGCTTCGCCTCGTCTCGCCTGCCTGGCTCTTTGAAGCTGTTCGATGACCGCACAGGGCAACATCACCACAGGTGGTGGTGGGGTGGGGGGATCTGTTGGTGTTGTTGTTGGTGGTGGGGAGGTATGGAAGCCTGTCATTTGTATACAGCTGTTTCTTTCATCTTGTCCAGCTCCCCTCCTCCTCCCCCTGCTCGTCTGTCTCTTCCTCTACTCTATCCTCTTGTATTCCTCTGTTGCTGTTGCTTTGCTCCATTTCTAAGACCCCTTCAAGCTCTTTAAAGGAGTCATGTGTTGGAGCTGGGCACACAGGCCGGCAGCCAGGCGAGCCGAAGGAGGTTGCAAGAAGCGGAAATAATCGCGAAAGGCATCAATACAATGGCTATCATTAAGATCAAATGAAAGAGTTGGTATGAAGTTGGATCTATTTCTTGAGCGCTGGCTATCTCATTCTGATTTTCTCTGTATCACACTGTGAATATCTTCTGGTTCTTATTGTCGATTCATAGCAGCAAACAGAAAGATTTGTTGCATCTGTTCTGCTGCTGGAGTCTCACTCTAGTATGGTCAGTAAACCATGTGACAATTATTGTCTTAATAATGTGGATATATTTACCAGCAATGCGTAGCAATGAAATGCTGTACATTTGTGTGGTGTGATGCACTTTTTATTTTTGTGGATAGTCAGTTCATATAATTACTCACACAATCATTTACATATACGTTCACACTCGGACACCAAGTGGAATTCTATCAACCAATTGGAGAATATTAACAATACTTAGTATACTACGCTGTGACAAAAGTCAGTTGGACCAAAACACTGTGATGAAATAAAACCGTGTGCGTAGGTCATTATTTATTTATTTTTTTCCATCTACACACCTCTGTTCCATTCTGGTAATATTAAACCGCTGGTTAATCAGGTCTCTTAGTAGTTCAGTTCTTTCTTTTATAAGTTGGGAATTCAATACATTCTTAGATTGTTACATAATTACATTGTATAATTTTGAATATAATGTCATATATAACTTCCATCCTTCCATTCAAAATCTTGCAGTTATCCATTTCAGGATTTTGGTTGGTCTGGAGTCTGTTATATGACGAGAAATTGGGGACACACTGGATGGTTATCAATCTATCAGGGTGTACCCTGCCTCCTGCCCTATGGCATGGCATGGCCAAAAAGTAATACACCAAGAAGCAGGTATACCATCGCCTTGACATCCTCCGTTGATGTGTAGTTTGTGTCACATACAAAATGACGTCATGGGACTTTCAGTCGGGTTGCTGTAACAACCCCACACACATTAGGTGGTACTCAAGTGTAATGAGTAAGTAAGACATTAGTTCACTGTGGGTGCTTTTACAATCATTCAGTTTTCAATATAAGGACGGATTAAATTAAATTCAGTTTTATTTAAACAGAGCCCAATCACAACCAGTCGCCTTAAGGTGCTTTTTATATTGTGAGGTAGACCCTACAATAATACAATATGACAGAGACAGCATTACATTGCAAATATTTTATCAGCTCTGGAAAAAAAATCAGTCACCATATTTCTGATTATGAACAATAATAAAGCTCTCAGGCTTTCAGCAAGTTTCCCCACATTGGAAATACTCAAGTATTCGGTCACATTAGGGATCTTGGAGACGATGTGAATATCACAGAGACTCTAAAACGGAACTAAATGTATTTTAAAGTGTGTTTTAAACACTTAACAAAGGAAATCTGTTCACAGATTGAGATTCAGCCATTAAACTATTGTAGTGCAGGATCAGACAACATTTTAATGGTACAATGTCTTAAATTCAGCATTACCACTAACTTAGTCATGGTGGGTTTACTGGATCCACCCATGTGTTCTCTGAGTTAAACTATAGCTTAACCTTCACTATTTACATTCGAGCAGTAAAACATCTCTGCTGTGGTTTTCAGACAGCCATCGTCTGTTGAAACTGACAAATTACAAATGGTTAACCTGGGGAACATTAAAAGCTTTTTCCTGTATATCTCATTAAGCATTTGCAAGCAATGGCAAAAATAATGACATTTTCCATAATAAAACAGTGATGTTGTTACACATCCCATCAGTACGTTAAATGTTTACTGAATAGATTTACCAAAAATAAATTGCAAAGAAAAAATGTTTTATTGAATTAAAACAATAAAATCAAATGTAAATTTGGTGTTTAGCTTCATTTAATTATAAAAGATATATATGTTAAATTTTCACTATATTCATTTTTTATGTATTAATGACATTTATTTACCCCCTCCATATTACATATAAAATGTGATACTATTACAGCTGCTATTGCTAATAATAATAATGATGATGATGCAACTGCCTTAAAAAAGATTCTAATGCATGTTCAAATGTGAATATACTGCTCACCAGTAACTACTGACCACTGCTTTGACTCTGATTAAAATCACTTACAGGCTTAATGTTTCACCTGGAGTATAACATGTGTTTACACTCAGCTAGGAAAGCTGAGTGTGAGAGAAAAAGAACAACACTCAGCTAATTTTTCCAAAAAAGACAAAGACGATGGTAACTAATATGATCTTTGTTCTGATAAATGTCAAATTGTCTGTATATGCAACGTAGAGAAATGGTAAGCACAGAGCTTCTGGATAATCTTATAGGCTTCCACTGAAGCCCTTGACAATCCCCTCTGTTCTCACTGAAATGCACGCAGACCGGATATGCCTCAATGTGTTGCAACACCAATTAGCAGCAATTAACACTAGACCACTGAGCACCTGCGTTTGGAGCTCTGGCATCTGGGTTGCATTATCAGAAGTATGTTGTTGAATTTTAAGAATAAATGCTGGAACACTGAAGCCATTCCACTGGGCTCTTGTCTATCCCTCGAGGGCCTCCATGTTTTTCTCAGCTACAATGTGCAGCCTTTTTCTTTGGTACCGTAAAGAATGCCAAGGTGGACTTTCCAATCCTAATCACTGGATGTACCGCCCTTGTCATTTAAAGGCCAACTAAGCATCAGTGAAGCATCTATTCTTTTACATGAATGAGCTCCACCACCTCAGTGCCTGTCTGCTGGCCGTGTTGTTGTAAATGATTGTTTTGCATTGAGTTTCCTGAGTCTCCGGGACGAGTTGAGAGACTGTTCTATACAAACAGGCCAATCTGTTGTTATTTCAGCGGTGACGCCTGGCTCGCCAGACACAGAGGGCGGGATATTGATCGGCTGTCGCTGGGCATGCAAAGCAGCAATCTGAAGGAGACACTAGAAAGACAGCGCAGGCAGTGTGGAGAGGCAAGAGCAGCTCATATAAAACAAGAGCAAGAGAGGTGGAGAAGCTTGAGAGTGTGGTGGAGAATACTGACTTGTAAAAGATAGAGTTCAGGCTGTGCTGAGCAAGGTTTGCACATACAAATGCTGTTGAGTTAGTCCTTTGTGGCTGAACGTCTGCTGTTTTTTGTTTGCTGTAATCGTCCATCGTCCTCTCTCTGTGGTGTAATACATTTGCAGCACAATTACGCAATATCGATTGATCTGAGCAATCATTCAAAAGGTTACCAACGTTACCTTTAGAGCCTCTAACGGACTCGTTTTTTGTCATCTTAGTCAACCTGAAAAACAAATTCCTTTGGTAGCTGTAATAAAGAAAGACATCCTTCATACTGCATCAAAAATTAAATGGATGGACTGAAATGATGGAAATGGAGCAAGCTGAGCTATATACAAGGTCTGGTCCTCTAAAGTCATTTTAGTTTTTGCATAATGTCAGTTGTGTACCTCTTAGGCCAACGCCTACATCATTATGCAAGAGCTTCAGCTATTTGGCATATAGACCAGCTACAGTTCAGGGAGTATAGGAAGTATCAACAGGAACAGATGTCAGCAGCAGTAAGTTGAGTTTTGTTGAGTGGATATTACTTTGTAGCAGTGAAAAATCAGCAGTGTCCCAAACAGCTACTTCATGGCTCTCATCCTCCAAGGAGAAAACATTTATCAGTCAGTCACACAGTAAATAGTTAGAAATGATTTCTCTAGACTTCATGTATTTGCATACAAACTCACAGAGTGTTTTCTATTTTATACAGCAGCACTTTATCACAGGCCACTTCTTATAGATGCTGGGATTGAACCAACGATTGTAAACAACTTGCTCTACCTCCTAAGCATTGGTAACTCTATAACTTTGAGAGTTAGAGCATTTATGTCTTCCTTTTGAAAATTAATTAACACAGGTTAATATATCAGAAATCACAGGTTAATATTACAAATAACTGTAATATTGGTTTTTAGGAAATCTAGTTCAGTTCTCAGCAGACTTGGTCCAAAAAGCCACCAATGAAACCACACAAACACCTGCTGTCAAATACAGAAATACAACATCAATATGTGAAATTACTGAAAAACAAATATTTGACATGTTTGCTTATACTGATGGTGCACCACATTCCTACACATTAAACAAATCAATGACAGTTGGATGTGAAGTCATGCTTTTACAATAATTTAGTGGGTAGTTGGTTTTACCACGTTAGATGTAAAACCTGGTCCTTAGCTGACCATCGAGGAAAACGAAGACAGCAAAAGTTCAAAAAGCTTCTTAGAATATATAAATATTAATATTAATCGAAACTTGTCTTTTAATCTTTTATTTTGCACCGAGGTTATAAACCATCATCTGCAATAATTATACAGAGACTGTAATATTAGCTGCTTCCAGAAGGGATGAAAATACGCTTGAATTAAAAAACGTATTTCAAAGATGGAAACAAAAGATTGCAAAACATCAAATGGAAAAATAAATGATGATAAAATAATGCGTTGTTCTGTATCATTCAGAAAAGCTCCTATCATCAGTGAATAGGGTTTCAGCTTCTTTTCAAAGCAGTGTATATTTTGTATGTTTACTATACGGCTCCTTGTATATTGATGCAAGGCTTTCTACACATCTAAGTCATAAGATGAATAATAGAATAGACAATAATTTTGATAGTTTGTCTTTTAACTAATTATTAATTATTGTATTTTCTCCTAGAGTTTTATGCCTTCTACAAGTGAAACTGGCAAATTGCACAGATCCCTGAATTAAGATATGCTGTATAATCTGTATAATAAGTATAATCAAGCATTTCAATAAACTGGCAAGACTGGCCCTGCATAGCTGTTGTCTAATTTCCTCTTCTGACCCACATCCTCACATCCTGTAGAACCAGGCTCAAATTCATTGCTGCAGTGTAAACACTGTGAAGGTGTTAAATTACAGCAAGAAACCGGCTGGGACTGTATTTCACACCTTGTCCCATCATACTGACAACCAATAAAATACACAAATGTGCAGGATCAGGCTGCGTTTATGCCAATCAGAACCATGTAATTATAAACACTGGAAAAAAGTTGAAGTGAACACAGTAGACACCGAGGGCCGAATCAAATTGATAGCGTGAACTGTTTATTCCAGACTATTACCAACACTGCTATAACTTCTGCTACTCATTGGATTTTTCTTTATGGTCAAATCAAACTGAAATATATGAATAGTTTCTTTTTTCATTTCCAGAGCTTGTTGCTCATAATTTACCTGCAACTCAACCAAAAAAGAGGAAGGAATGAACAGTGGCCAGTGGTATGTTTCACCTTTAATATTTATTTAAATATTTACTATTACATTGTTGTTATTTTAATTTTTAAATCCCCTTGTATAAAAAAGTTTGCATGAATAACAAGTATGTGGGCTGATGACCAGAGTTAGTTGGAGTTTTCCAGGTTTGTACAGCTGACACACTCTGCAGCATTGCAAATAATTCCTGACGTCCAACCTCATCTTAGGCACACAAGTGCATGCAACCATTTATGTTTTATGACTTTCAAGGTGGCCAGATAAGGGACGTTGTGGTAATGGTCTCTAAAGAGAGGATACATTTTTGCCTGTCTTGGTCCGAGATATCGCTTCCAAAGACAATTCCATCTGCTTCCTTCCTTAATGTTTGATGGTGAGCCATCAGGCTGTCACAAATCCTCTAATGCAGGGAATTGCTCGTAATATTATGAATGTTGCCCAGTCATGGGATTTGACATTATTGTGTAAATCCATGTAAAAATATTTTGATTAATATATTTTGAGGCAAAATGTGAAAGTGAACGAGGTACTTCCCATCAGAACAGGAAACACGTAAGAAAATAAAAAATGTTAACATACAAAATCATAGAATATTTTGACAATGATTACACTTAAATAAAGCAAGAGTCTCCTGAAGCTGGTCACAAATAAAGAAATCCTTGGACCCATGCTATTCCCCCACTTCTGTGGTTGGTTTTTGTAAACAGTATCGGACCATTTACAAAAATCAGTTCTGATGCAAATAATTTTCTGTAGCTGTGATCATTGATTATCCAATACCCCGTATTTAAGCAGGTCACCATTAATCTGCCCCTGGGGTACATGTAAACCAGGAGGACTTTTAAAGTATTTCCACATAATCTTGTTTCATATTTGTGTTTTTAAAGCCATGCTGAAGCTAAATTATTTTAAGAATGTATCTTTTGAAAATGTGTAATCACATGTAAATCACACATTCTGGAGACTTATCATGCAAAACATGCAGCACTGAACTCATGCTGCACTCTTTGTTTCATAAAATACATGAAATACCTTTTTACTGTAAGCGTTCTTTAACTGAATCCATCGCTGATCTCATGTCAAGATCAGAGCCATTTAAGCTTTAGCTCCAATCAGAGGTTAAATCTTAAAAGTTAAAACATAACTGTTAATATGCAACATGCGTGGACCCCGGGCCTTTTGTTCTCATATGGCACATTACAACTGACTGAGACTTTTCCTGCAAAACATACAATAAGCATTAGTTCAACAGCTTGCTGTTGGCACACTGCGGATGAAACACATGCAACTGAAGCAAATATCACTTCTGTTAACAGTGGCTATAGCCAGGGACCCCCTCCTGCCCCCAAAAACAGACTGTTTGAAATATAAAATAGAGGATGTATTTGCCAGCCTGGGACGATGCTTGTTCCTTTAGGACAAACCGGAGACATAAAACACTTCATAAATTGATTTGTAAAAATGTCTCCTTTAAAGATAACTCGCTAATACTAATGTACAGATGTACACTGCAGACTTCCACCATTTTCTCCTCAGCAAGTAAATATGAAAACCACCCAGGGGACTAAGTTGTGTGTACCACGCTGTAAGAGGCTCCCACTGGGCTATAATCTGATCAATGTTGTGAAAACAATTCTGATAATGCTGCAGAATTAAACCGATGAGACCCCCTGTGGACTGTTACATTTGAAACCAATGGCTTACCGGCCTGGGCTAATGACTCGGTTTCTACTTAGATTGACTGAGAAAATGGGCTTGAATAGTACTTAAGGGGGCCCTTAATATTGAATGCATTGTGAACTAATTAGCTGCGGTAAAATACTATGCATTGTACAGCGCAGTCGCTTTGCAGGACCATAAGTTTGTTTGATAGGATGGATACAGACTCTAAGTCTCCATTATGTGCTGCACACCAGAGATGTTCGTAGAATGATTTCATTTAATAGATTCTAAAAATAAACACATTGGGAACATTCACTGAATGGTGTTAGAGCTGAATTTAAGAAGTTTCTCCATTACAAACTGAAGAGTATGTAACAGTACGGTAGCTATCCTTTTGCAATTACAATAAAAACGTGTTTCATCATATCAGTGCTTCAAGATTAACGCGTAAACAATTAAATACCTGACTTACAGTGGTTCAGACACAACAAACTAACGACAGTAATCCAGCAAACATTCGTGCACTTTGGTCTTTGCTTTCGTATCACCTGTTGAGCAGACTGCCTAACACATCATTACCACTTCTTGTGCGTTTAACATTTTTTCTAAGCTAATATTTTATGATTTTGTATACTTTGTTTATTCCAAAACATCATTTAAATATGACACTTTTAATCAAACAAACCACAGATATTTAAATATATATGGAATACGTTACAGAAAGCTGATTTTTTTTATCCTCAGTTTGATTTGTGGCTTTCATAAAATATTCATTGTGTTCGTCTAAATATGTCCATCTGCAGGACAGATGGTGGCACTCTTCTGTCATTTTTTCATAAAAACCTTGATGCACCTCGTGCTTTTTGCACGAGACACCGCCGCCTGATTTTCACTGAGAATTTATCTGCAATCAACCCGTCTGCTCAGCTGTAAACACTGCACTTCAAAAACCCCAACTCATACAAGATTGTCTGTGTTTAAGAGTTAATAGTACTAAATCATAGCATTCATCTGTCCATCTCAATCACTCTCTCAAAATGTCTATGAATAAAACATGGACTCTATTCTACCAAGAAATGAGTGATGAGCGGTCACGATCTAATGTTAAAGGTCACGGGCCTGCATCTGTTCCTATTGGCTGAACCTCCTCTCACGAGCACATGTGTGGGATCAATACTGATAGCAAACATAGCTGGTATCATGGTGACAATTATAGGTTTAGAGATTGAGGAGTCTCACATTCAACAGGCTGTCCAGATGTGTTTGGTCCAACAGCCAGAGCTGGGTGATTTGTTAGAGGCATCAATACAGACAGCTACACTGTAATTTTCATTACTGAAAATCCCGACTGTGGGTTATATCCTACATACAACTATTTAGAACTAAAATGTAGCTAAATACTTGTGTTTTGTTGAATATGTGGGTCAAATAAAACTGTGATAAGACTGTGTGATTACACTTTGCATTTATGTATGCATCAATAACAACAATGCACATCATTACTCCAGCAAACTACTTTAAATTATTGTATTATCATTGTTATTACTATTGTGTTTTACTATTAAATTTTTGATTTTTAAATTACAATGGATAAAAGAAGCTTTACTGTTTGTATTACAGTCTACACTATAATATGATTTTTATTAATGTCAAAGCATATTTCATGGCTAGATAGAGAATCTAGGATTGTACCAAAATCCACACATAACAACAAAATACATACTCTATTTTTCAGACTAGAAGTTGTATTAAGCGAAACAAAAAGTGACTGACAGCTTTGAGTTTGAAATTGAGTTTGAGTGTGTGCCATTGTAGACACACAACAACATAATGTTGAAGCACAGTACGTATCAATCCGCGAGGCTCCTGACTACGGTAGCTGTAATATCTCCAACAATCCATCAAGCAGCTTCGTAGCTTACCAAAGTCGTGCTAAAACATTTTGACAGATTTTTGAGCGCCGTGTACCACATAAAATTGGTCCGAGGTCAGTAAGCACAACCAGAACTCATACAAAAGGTGCACTGGATTATAAGGTGCACTGTCGATTTTTGAGAAAATTAAAGGATTTTAAGTGCGCCTTATAGTGCGGAAAATACGTTAATATAAAAGCAAAGTAATCAGTGTTAAATTTCACCTTTACCTGTTTTGAAAAGGTTTGAACACAACAACCTGATGGTTGTGGGAAATATTTTTAAAAGTAAATAATTTTGATCATATCGTTTACTGTACCTCACCTTTGTGCGTGAATGGCTGTGCATTTAAACCTACAAACAACAAAATAACTTATTCTGTCCTCAGTTAATGCAGGCTAAATTGAGAAAGGCCTGGATTTGACTAGTGATGTTCAATTTCATGGCACATGTCACACCTGAGATTGCATTTAAAGTGACATTGTATAAGATGACCCTCTAGCATTTTTAAGCAGTAGCAGAGTTGGCAGCATGTTTGCATGACCAGTATCTTTGCAGCGTGAACCTGAAGAGATGAACAGGGAAGAAATAACCATTCTCACTTCAGAGATATATTAAGGAGGGTCTTAGAAAAATGCATACACTATCGGTCTTAGAGCCACAAATCGACCACGCCCAAAAAAGTGCTATAAAAAATTTATATATTAATATTTTTTTCCACTTTAAATTAGCCAATCTTTTAGACCTACTTCTCCTTGAAATATTCATGTAAAGTTTTAATTACATTTCGCGGATTTTAACCCTTTATATCCCGGTTTCGTCACATGAGCGCACTGCTTTTTTTGCCCCAAAAAACAAAAAACTTGAATATTTTCCAAAAAAACCATTTGAGGTAATATTCAATTGTTATTATAATTAGGCCTTTAGATGGACTAAAGATTGGCACCAAGAGTCATTTCGATCGCCTTTTATTTTTTTTCCAGGAGCGCATTTCATAAAATGCACACTATCGACCACGCCCAAAAAGTGCTATAAAAAATTTATATATTAATATTTTATTCCACTTTAAATTAGCCAATCTTTTAGACCTACTTCTCCTTGAAATATTCATGTCAAGTTTTAATTACATTTCGCGGATTTTAACCCTTTATATCCCGGTTTCGTCACATGAGCGCACTGCTTTTTTTGCCCCAAAAACATAAAACATAAAATATTTTCCAAAAAAAACCATTTGAAGTAATATTTTATTGTTATTATAATTAGGCCTTTAGATGGACAAAAGATTGGCACGAACATTAATTTCGATCCGGTTTTAATTTTTTTTCCAGAAGCCAAAAATGTCCCCAGGCGGCGCTGCTGCTCCTGCTCCCCCGGGGAGGAGTGCCTCTGCCGCGGGTGTGTTTCGCGCAGCGCCGGAGCATATGGTTCGGTTCCCGTGTCTGCAGCACACACTTCCGCTACCACGTGAAAACAAATACGTCATTTCCTGTTGATTAAAAAAAATTAATGCACCCTCAAATGATCCTAAGGTCAGAAAATGGTCCGGAACGAGCAGCGGGCCAAGCTGCTGCTGTACGCGGGAAATTAGTCTGCCTTTTCCGGGTATCTGTCTCGAGCAGGCCGCTGGAGAACATGTGTATGTTCCAGCAGGCGTCACATGTGGAGCAAGGGCGCCACCCGGTGGACAAATAAAAAAATTACAACTCTAAGGCCAGTACTGCAAGCGGAAGCGGAAACATAACCGATCACGATCGATTTGACCGTAATTTTTTTGCCGTGAAAAATAGCGTTTATAATGGGTTTCAATGGGGCACAAATCGACCACTAGGACCAATAGCGTAAGTTTATCGCTAGCTTAGCCACTGAAGCTAATTTCCGGAAGTCATACTGAAATTTTAACAGTAAATGTGACCGAACTTTTTTTTGCAGACTTTCGCTATATTCCATTCAACACTGTGCAAATGGCATGTAATCGAAATTTGAAAATAGCCACAAATCGACCCAAGACTCTCCAGGGGTTTTAACAACATGGGTTATGCTAGCAGTGTTGCTGCTACACAAAGCAATATGCTACGTAGCATGCTAAGGTCATAAAAATAGTAAGCAGGCAGGTTATGATACAGATAGGAATAGACCGCCACATGGCTGTCTCTTTTGAAGCCTTTCAAATTGTGAAGCTCTCTCTATTAAAAACTCTAGATTTCTCTCATCTTTTATAACGCTCCCTCCTGGCCATCTTTACGTCCTCTGCTAAGTGTTTTTGACGGTTGCAAGCTAACAAAGGCTGTCCACTGGTGTCTCTGGAGGGAAATCACCAGCGCTAACAGGTTTTTTTTGCAGATTTTGTGAACACGCGATGATGTACTTCTTCTCCTCTCAAATCAAATTGGATTTAGTGTCGTAAAATTTCTGCCAAACTGGTGTATCAGCAACATTTAAACGCTTGCAAGTTAATGCTCAGAATATTTAATATTGCTAATTATATCATTAAATATATAAACTGATGCCTCTTAAAACTATACTTTTGTGTGAATGGTTACAACTGAGGGTAGCACAGTGGTGCAGTAGTCTCTCAATAAGAAGATTCATGTTCTCCCTGTGCCTGCATGGATGCTCTGTCTTCCTCCAAAAACATGCAGAGGTATCTTCAAACCACCTCAGATCACTTAAAATACGGTAGAAACGTACACATTTTCCAGTACTGTTCGACTGTATGGAGGGGATGTACTGTATATGCTGAGGAAAATATACAAAATGCTATTTTAGAAAACAAAATAATGTCATTATTCATAAAATGAAAATATGAGTTTCTATTTGATTTGTTTTCTATTAAAAATGTGCTCAAACAGTACCGGCTGGTGAGCAGTAACACACATAAATAAGTAGCTTGTGATGCAATATGGTACAATTATAACACAAACTGAAACACACTGGGCATATTATTAAAGATACAGGTATAAACCCTCATCATGTTTATTTTCTTTGCATTGTACTGTGTGCTGACCACATTAAATTAAAACACAGTGATGTTACAGTAAGGTTTGTGACTGTGTGTTTGGAGGTTTACCTTCACAGACTTATTCTCATCCACCTACTGTAGTTTCTGCCTTCAAGATTCTGTGTATGTGTTTAAGGCGCATTCTCACCACTACTAACCTTTTACTTAAAAACATGAATGTGGGGGAATGAGTGACTCAACGCGTAATCCACTTTGCTCTTCATGGTGGAGACCGTCAGGATTTCTTACTCTACAACACTAAATAAATACTGTGGGAGTTAAAGAGGTTTAATAGGATTTCAGCCCGCAAATGACAAACACCGCTGTCAGACAGAGTTAGCTCTCAGTTGTCTATTTCCACATTCACTTGCAATTCACTTGTATTTTTATTTTTATTCCTATTTATTCTATTTATCCCCTTCGTATATTTTATTTATATTGTCTCTGTATTTATATATATGTGTGTGTGTATAACTCTGTAACTTCTGTCGGTGCTGTGCTTTTTTGGAAATCGAATTTCCCAGAGGAACCCACCCGAGGGATTAATAAAGTTCTATCTTATCTTATCTTATCTTACATCCAACAGACACAAAGTAACATTACTGTAGCACTTATTTAGAGGGGCGTTCCTGGCCAAGTGACAAACTATTTTTCTTTGTAAACAGTTTATACAGTTGTTCTATAAGAGCATTTTTACTGAAATATAGTTACTGTGCTGTGACTAGCCGCACAAAATAATGAACAAAAATGTGCTAAAATGAGTTGGAACTCTTCCTCTGGGTTAAGCCAGTGGATACAAGACTAAAGTTTGGCCATCCTACACAACTAATGGCAAATCCTATTATGGAGCTCTCTACATATTTACACGTTAGTTTTTGTGCAGTTTTTGCTCAGACACATTTCTCCAGACACATTTTAACAGCAAAACTGTAACAGTCCGAGGTCTTTGACCCAGCTGTTTTTTCTGGACTTTTCTCAAGTATATTTTTGTTTATTAAGTTCAGTGTTTCACTTCTGTTTCTAAGTTTGTTATTTATATTTTTTGGTTTCTTGTTTGATTATGTTCTTTGTGTCTCAGTATTTGTTTACCTTCTGTCGCCCCAGTCGTGTCCTCGTGTCTCTCTGGTCTCCATTTCCTGTCTGCATGATGTTCAGTTTTCCTCTGTCAGGTCAGTTACTTTCTTTTTAGTGATGTGTCGTTCACGAACGAAACGGCTCTTGGAGCCGAGTCTTTGACGTGAACGACGCAAGCCGGCTCATGTTTTTTTTTTCTTTTTTTCTTTCTCTCACCCTCTCGCTCTCGTACTTTTTTCCGCTTCACTCCGCACACGAGCCTTGTGCTTTGCGCTGGGAAGAGATCGGGGAGGGGCGGTAGTTACACTCGCAGTAGCACAGGAACAGAGCGGGAGGGAGAGAGAAAGAGAGCAGGGACAACAATGTCACATTAGAAAGGTATCCGGTTGTTCAGTGATGACGCGACGAATCCTACTTCCGGGTCTAAAGTAGTCTGCGTTTAATATGGCTTTTATGTTGTTAACATGTTTAATGCTATGTATTTTCTTCTATTTGATCTCAAAAAGCTCCTAGAACAGTCAGTGATCCCTGTTGACCTCCCTCGGCTTTTATTACTGCTAATCATTTATTTAAGCTCAGTTTTTAAAACCTTAGGATGTAACTACAGCCCAGCCCATGCAGCAGTATATGAATGACTAACTTTGTATTGTGGATGAATTATCTCAGTTGTTCTCCTGGCTGAAGTTTGGTCCTTTTACAGCATCCTGCCATGCGATTACATTTGTTTCTGACCACCGAGAAAACTCACGTTAACTTTTATCGAGTGGAAAAAAAGTTAGCTTGTTTATATTATGCTAACATAGCTATGTCGCTAGCGGTCACGTAGCACATCATTATATACCAGCTAGCCAAACTTCAGTAACCCTACAAACGTCACTGCTGTTTAGTTTTCTGCCTTCATTTATGCTGGAAGTGATAAGAAAGCTGTATGTTTTAATTTGTTTCCAAAACCCCGCAGTCAGGACATTCTATATTGTATTTAGATAGAAGCTAGCGAGCTAACTCCCTGCTAACTTCTAACTCCGTTAAATGTCATAAATTCCGTTTTCATGGATGCCTGGATGTTAAACTCAATTGTTACACCTGGTAGAGCAGAACGCTGATCATTTTATTAAAGATGAAAGACTTTAGACAGTTTTTCAACTCTCACTAATGCCACAGTGATCGTTTGATATATGGACCTGCAGCGGAGTTTAGACCCAGACACGGCTAGTGACGTCAGACTGAACAACCGGATAGTAATCATCCACAACTATTTTCAGTTGCGGATGATAAAGGATTCAGAAAGTTTATTCATGCAGGCCCATATGACAGAGAATGTGCATCTTCTTTTTGTTTTCATATTTAAATTTATATTTAATTGCTTTGTGGTTTGCAGTGTTTTGTGTTGTTTCACTTTAAATTAGTTTAAAAAGAAAAAGCTGAAAATTTAAATAGTAAAAAGTTGAACTGTGAATAGTTGGTTTTTGTATTATATGATTTATTTCTTACATTTTATGTGAAGCGAATAAATAAAAGTGTGGCAGACCACCAGGTGGCTCCACACACACCCAAGTTGAACGGAAGTGTTGGGGTGGAGATTTTGGCGCTCACTATATGTGAAGTTCAGAGAGTCAGTTAATAAAGTTGGAGTGAGACACAGAGACTTCTCCTGTCGTTATTACATACCTCCACATTGGTGACCCCTGTAGCGAACATGCTAAGGCTCGACGACGAAGCCAGCTCCGGCCTGGAAGCATCGGCTGCCGCCGGACTTTCACCTCCGCCGATGGCTGCGTTTGCTGTGGCGCTTAAATTGCCGGATTTTTGGCTTCACGATCCTCCTTCATGGTTCGTGCACGTAGAAGCTCAGTTTGCTCTTCGTGGAGTTTCAGCCGACGATACTAAATACCACCATGTGGTGGCCTCACTTGACCCGCTGTCAACCCGCCGCGTGATGACTCTCCTCCGGGACCCCCCAGCCCAAGGCAAGTACGCCGCCCTCAAGGCGCTGCTGCTGCGGCGTTACTCCCTCTCTGATGCTGAGCGGGCCGAGAAACTCCTTTCCCTCGCGGGCCTGGGCGACGGCACCGCTCTCGAGCTCATGGAGAGCATGCTGTCCTTGCTGGGCGCAGATGACGGAGGATTTCTCTTCACCCACCTCTTTCTCCGACAGCTGCCGGCTCCAGTGCGCGCTGGCCTTGCCAACTCCCCGCTATTGGCCACGAAGGATTACCGCTCCCTTGCGGAAGAGGCGGATCGCATCCTCCTGGCTACCAGGACTTTCGGCGTCCAGGCGATTGTTCAGGACTCACCAGCGTTTTCCCCCGCCCCCTCACCGATGCTCCAGGGGCCCTCCGACTCGTCCACAGTGGCCGGAATCGCTGCACGGCGGCACCGCGGAAAGGGGCTTTGTTTTTATCACCAGCGTTTTGGAACGAAGGCACGGCGCTGTCTCCCGCCTTGCAGTTTCCAGACCCAGGGAAACGGGCATGTCAGCGCTCTGTAGCAGCCGCGACCGCTGGCAACAAGGAAAGGCTGCTTTTCTTAGAGGACTCACGCTCGGGGAGGCGTTTCCTGGTGGACTCCGGCTCACAGAAGAGCCTTCTTCCCCCGGCTGGCTCGGACAGGCTAGCTGAGGGCTGCGGGCCATTGCTAACAGCGGCTAATGGCTCTCCCATCAAAACCTTCGGTGAAAGGTTGGTGACTGTTTGCTTTCACGACCGTGACTTTCAGTGGAACTTTGTTGTTGCTGCTAGCTCTGTGCCTATAATAGGCGCTGATTTTCTTTGTGCTCACGGACTGCTGGTTGATGTTGCTAACAGACGTTTAATTGATGCTGTGTCATTTTCCTCATTACCCTGTTTGACTCTGGGTGCTCAGCCCGTGGTGCATGCTAACTCAGTAGATTCGGGTGACGTTTTTCAGTGTTTGCTTTCTGAGTTTCCCTCACTCTCTGTCCCCACTTTCTCGAGCACTGTGACGAAGCATGGGGTGGAGCATTACATAACTACAGTAGGGCCCCCGGTGTTCGCGCGCGCGCCGCCTCGTCCCTGCCAAACTGGCTGTCGCTCGGGAAGAATTTGCCACCATGGAGCGTCTGGGCATCATGCAGCGTTCGAACAGTGCCTGGGCTTCTCCGTTGCACATGGTGCCTAAATCTGATGGTCGGTGGCGACCTTGTGGGGATTTCCGCCGTCTTAATAATGTCACAGAGAACGATCGTTATCCCATTCCCCACATCCAAGATTTTTCCGCCCATCTTGCGGGGACCTCGGTTTTTTCGAAGATCGATTTGGTACGGGGATATCACCAGGTTCCCGTGCGCGCGGAGGATGTCCCCAAAACCGCCGTAATTACACCTTTCGGCCTTTTCGAGTTTCTGCGCATGCCGTTTGGCCTGAAAGGTGCCGCCCAAACCTTCCAGCGGTTGATGGACTCGGTCTTGCGCGGGCTGCCCTTTGTTTTTGTATATCTTGATGATATACTGATGGCCAGCAGCTCGAAGGAGCAGCACATGTTCCATCTGCGGCAGGTTTTTCAGCGTTTGGCGGAGCATGGACTGATTATTAATCCGTCTAAATGCCAGTTTGGGTTGCCCGTTCTCGATTTTCTTGGGCACCGTATTTCCGCCGAGGGCGCGGTTCCGTTGCCTGACAAAGTCCGAGCTGTTTCGGAATTTCCGCGTCCCACGAATGTTAAGGCGCTGCAGGAATTTTTGGGGATGGTGAATTTTTACAACCGTTTTCTCCCCAGAGCGGCACATCTGCTGAAGCCCCTTTATGGGCGTTAAAAGGTAAGAAAGCTAATGACTCCGTTGACTGGTTTCCGGAAAGCATCCAAGCGTTTTCTGATGCTAAGTCAGCGTTAGCTAATGCTGCCCTTCTGGCCCACCCATCCCCCTCAGCGCCGATTGCGTTGACCACCGATGCGTCGGACATAGTGAATCTTCGGTGTCTGGCAACCGCTCGCCTTTTTCAGCCGTACGCTACGTGACAGCGAACGCAATTACAGCGTTTTTGACAGGAAGCTACTGGCGCTCCACCTGGCGACTCGTCATTTCCGGTTTTTTCTCGAGGGTCGTCACTTTACCGCATACGTGGACCACAAACCCTTGACCCTGATCCATGGAGTGCACGCCAGCAGCGCCAGTTGGCAGCCATTTCTGAGTTTACCACGGACATTCGGCACGTGGCTGGTAAATCCAATCATGTGGCTGACTGTTTGTCCCGTGCGCTGGTTTCTCCCGTCTTTCTCGGCATAGACTACTCCACCATGGCTGCCGATCAGAGCGGTGACCCGGACATCCTCGCGCTTAAATCCACCCAGACGGGCCTTGTACTAGAGGACAGACCCGTGCAGGATGGTGGTCCCCTCCTCGTCTGTGACGTTTCCACCGGCCGCCCTCGCCCAGTGGTTCCCGCTTCCTGGCGTCGTCAAGTTTTTGACTCGGTACATTCTCTCTCTCATCCAGGGGTCCGGGCCTCTGTTAAACTGGTCAGCTCTAAATTTGTTTGGCCAGGCCTTCGCAAATCTGTTAAGGAATGGGCGTCGGCGTGCATTCCCTGCCAGCGTGCGAAGGTTCATAAACACACCAAGGCGCCCCTGGAGCCGTTCTTCATACCCGGCAAACGTTTCGATCATGTGCATGTCGATCTGGTGGGTCCTCTGCCGCAGTCACAAGGTTTTACGCACCTTTTGACTGTTGTTGACCGGACCACCAGGTGGCCGGAGGCGGTCCCCCTGGTGTCCACTACCGCAGCAGTGGTGGCCAAGGCGTTTTTGTCAAGCTGGGTCTCGCGTTTCGGCCCACCCGCGGACATTACGTCAGACAGAGGCCCCCAGTTCATATCCGAGCTTTGGACAGAGGCCCCCAGTTCATATCCGAGCTTTGGTTGGCCATGGCTGATGGACTGGGGGCTAAAGTCCACCGCACAACCGCATACAACCCGCAAGCTAATGGGATGTGTGAACGGTTCCACCGGTCGCTTAAGGCTGCTTTTCGCGCCTCCTTAAAGGATGGCAATTGGGTTGACCGCCTCCCGTGGGTTTTACTTGGGCTGCGCTCTGCGGTTAAGGAGGATCTCGGCGCTTCCCCAGCTGAGCTAGTGTTTGGTCAGCCCCTCCGCGTGCCTGGAGAATTCTTGCCCGAAAATCCTCCTCCCTGCTTTGATCCATCAGTGCTATCTCTCAACCCGCTTTTGCACTCGCTTCGGGTTCCTGGTCCTGTGCACCATTGCGTGCCTGACACCTTTGTTCCAAAGACTTTAGAGACTGCTAAGTTTGTTTTTGTCAGGCACGATGCCCACAGGACACCGCTGCGGCCGCTGTATGACGGCCCATTCAGGGTTATTGAACCGGGCCAGAAACATTTTGTTTTGGATTTTGGGGGTCGAAGGGAGACTGTGTGTGTTGACAGACTTAAACCTGCACATGTTCTTCCGGACAGTAATGTAGTGCCGGCCCAGGCCCCTCGCCGTGGCCGCCCTCCTTCGATGGGGTTGACAGACTCTGGTTTTCCCCCCAGGACTACCCCCGGACCACCGGCGTTTGAGCCTCCTCCTGCCTTTCCTGCTCGCCTTCACCAGCCTCGTTCACAGGATGGACCTTCCTCTGCCTGTTCTCTCCCTCCCAGGTTCAGTCGTTCGGGTCGTTTGCTTAGACCCAGGGTCCTGGACTGAATAGAGACCTAACTGTGTGTTCGGGGGGGGTATGTGTGGCGAACCACCAGGTGGCTCCACACACACCCAAGTTGAACGGAAGTGTTGAGGTGGAGATTTTGGCGCTCACTATATGTGAAGTTCGGAGAGTCAGTTAAAAAAGTTGGAGTGAGACACAGAGACCTCTCCTGTCGTTATTACATACCTCCACAAAAGTATATTTACGGTGGCCCCTAGAGACAAAGCACGTAAAAACTCCAAAACACGTACGAACTCCTAAGCACGTATAAAAGACAACAGAAGTGCTCCAGGATGCTGGGCGCAGTGTTGAGCTTTTGTTACCTCGTGGCTACACAAGCAAGGAAGTACCAACGACCGGATTTGGTGTGTGGTTGTAACAGGTAAATGAACATATTTTAAATTATTTGAATATATATGAGTGCTTGTGTATAAATACACAAACAATACACACATGCTTTCAATTGTGTAATTTAAGTGAGCAAGGTAGCTCTGTTATGGAAGTTCAGTTCGTGCTAGAAATGTGTTTTGGAGTTTGTACGTGTTTTGTCTCTAGGGGCCACCGCATATATTTATATATAAACATATATAAATAAAACCACTTTTTTTTTTTTACATTAGTATTCCTTTTGTGCATAATTTTATATTATTGTTAATAATAAATTAATTAAAGCAACAAAACAACCTGAAGAGCCGGTTGGGAGCCGAAAGATCCGGTTCTCTAAAAAGAACTATTTCTTTTCAGCTGTCCTCCCAGGTATGTATAGAACTCTATGGTCAGGTGATAGGTTGCTTGTGATTGACCCTAGAAGGAGGCTAAAACACAGAGGAGACCGGGCCTTTGCTATTGCTGTGCCCAAACCCTGTCCAACACTTGACATCTTTAAAACCCGTCTGAAAACACATCTTTACTCACGAGCTTTTAATTGTGACAGAGTTTTTGTTTTGCTCTTTGTGTGTCTTTGTTCTTTTTACATTTTTACTATGTACAGCACTTTGGTTCGCCCGTGTTGTTTTTAAATGTGCTTATAAATAAATTGATTGATTTTAGGCCACTTAGTCCTAATTTTCCCTTCTGTGTAAATATTGTTTGCCTCTCCCTCTGTTGTTTTTTGTTACCTTTATACCAGCAAATAAAGCTATGACGTTGAGTGAGACCCATTCTGGGTCTACACCTGTTTCATGACAACAACGAACATTTTAAGTTGTAAATATTTTATGAGTACTGTCAAGAGTTTCAGTAATTAGTTCAGATATTTTTGTCATAAAAATATCAAAGTGCTGTAGAAAATAGAAATGATATCTTCTGAAGAACAACATTTAACAAAGGAACCATTTATATAGCAAGATGTTAAGTTGATAGAAAATAAAATTTCACATAGTGTACAGTGTCAATAACACATTTTCCTTTCCTGCAGGATTAGTACAACTGCTTTCTCTTTTCTTCGTGGTTTCACATTCAACTACACTTTCATCATTTTGAGCAATAGCCAACTAGATTAAACTGTCGTACTGTGCATACGCAGCAAGGGCATTCACATTTTAATTTTATGAGTAATTGATGTCATCCATATTCAAGCTGGTTTAAGCAGGTTAAAATCTCTCTTTTTGTAATCAAAAATAATCCGAGGACCCACTGTTGACCCAATGTCAAAATCCTGCACCGTGTTGAAGAATGTCCATACAATGAACCGGCCCTACTGGCTGGCAGTGCTTGTTTGGCTGAGTAGCTCCAATCCCAGTAAAAGTGATACAGAGAAGATATGGCTCCTAATGTATCATAAACTCTTGACAAGGCCCCAGTTTCCTCCCAGGCAAAAGGAAAAGGGATTCGCGGTCCGAGCATTTCCAGAGATCATAGCATTTGAATAATATGAGTTGAAGGCACCTTTCTTAGTGAGCTGAAGAGATTAAAAATTGCCAAACGTGTAAACGTCTTTAAGAAGCTGAGGCTCACTGATAAAACATGATGCGTGCCTCAGAGGTTGAGAGGAAGGCGGGCAAAGCGGGCGGAGGGAAACACATGGACTTTGGCAAATGTGGTCTCAACAGGATGTTCTGGGCTGGGTTATACCTTCACTTTGACTGCTAGCCTTTTTACGGTTGCTGGTAAGCCTTCAATTAAATGACGGCTACCTTTTTCAAGTCGCTAATCCTCTTACAGTTTGGAACCCTACCCTTTGCCATGTGGAAAATACACACACACACAGATGTGCTGTGTTTTTATGGGTGAGTGTGTTTGCGAGAGAGAGCAGCGAGTCTTCTTCACCCTCGTGTTGCCTGTCTTGCAGTCCTCCTGCCTTCTGGTACCTTCTTAATTTGACAAAAGAGGCTGTTCTTGTCACAAACTTAGCCTGAAGTCTGCATGAAAAAAATAAAAGTGTGAGTCTTTGTAGCAAACCTGATACTGGGTCATAAATAAAACATGCTGTCAAGACTACATTTGCATTTAGTCTTCTTTTTAACAGTTTAATTTAAATTATAATGAAACATAAAGCACAGATTTTATTTATTTAGTTAAATTATAATTTATATGTGTAGATGCCATGTAGAAAATAATAAACTAATTAGAAAAATGCAGTGGAGTTTTTTCATGTTTCTACAGCTTTTTAGTATAATGCAAGGCAAATATGCAATGCATGCAGGGAGTGTGTGCAAATGTGTACCACGTGTTTGAAAACTGAGCTTTACAGCATAAACTCTACTAAAATTAGATGCCACTATAAAGTTTATTATTCCAGTTTTATTTATAAAGCACTTTAAAATACCCAGCACAGGACCAAAGTGCTGTACAGAAAATAAGTTAAAAACTAAAAATAAATAAGTAAATAAATAAATAAATCATACATAAAAATTGAAACAAAAATTAAAACAGACCTATATTAAAAAAGAAAACAAGATAAAACAGCATAAAATCAACTAAAAACAACTAAAATAAAGGAGAAAGCTACTGCAAATAAACCCATATTTTCGTAACCCTCTGACCAGACAGCTGGAGAAACTACACCAGAGCAAGGCTACTGTCCTGTGCTAACCAGCTGTTTGTGATCTCAAACATCCTGTCTACTAAAGAAGCCGACACCATAAGAGCTTAATGATTATCGACCAGCTGCCCTCACATCACATTATTAACAGGAGAAACTGTAGTGTGGTGACATATTTATATTTTTTGGGATATTTGTCCCACTCAACATGTCTCAGATCATCAAACAAATTTTAATATTGGAAAAAAACTAACTAGAATTTGTTTGGAAAGCTGGGCTCAATTTCACTAGCCAAACCCAGGCCTGATTATCTGATGAATCAAGTAGTCTCTTAAATTGAACACTTCTTTCAAATTGAAAAGAGCTCAACAGCACATCATACCACAATCTAAGCAGCTGCGAAACAAAGTCATTGCCATGTATCAGTCTGGAAAAGGTTACAAAGCCATGTCAAAGGCTTTCTGACTTAAGCAGAGAGCAATTATCCACAAATGGAAAAAAAACTAGGAACAGCAGTGAACCGAGTACCCAGCTATCAAAATCATATTAATGACTCATCCAGGAGATCATGAAAGAACCCAGAACAACATCTAAAGACCTACAGCCTCTCTTGCCTCAGTTAAGGTCAGTGCTCAAAATTCAACAACGAGCAAGAGACTGGATAAAAATGGCTTCCATGAGTCTCGAAGAGGAAAAACACTGCTGACGACAAACCAAAACACAAAAGCTTGTCTCACGTTTACCAAAAAACAAATGTAAAACAAGACTTTTGGGGAAATAGTTTTCGGGAAAATATTCTGTTGACTGACAAGTCACAAGCAGAACTTTCCTTTTTGATACAGCACATAGTTAGGACTGGATCAAGTGAACCAGAAACCTCCCTTAGTTACACTGCAATAGGCTTAGGCTGCTCAGGGCTTCCCATAATGCACTGAATATTTCTTCACTCACCTTTTTCACTCACTGTGTCTTTCAGAATCAGAGAAACTTTATTAATCCCAGAGGGATACTGAAAGGAGTTTATACACCACTCTGCATTTAATCATTAGCCCCTCCCTGAGCCTGGTTCTGCCGGAGGTTTCTTCCTGTTAAAAGGGAATTTTTCCTTCCTACAGTCTAGTGTCTCTAATTAGTAAATCTATGTTTTTTTTAGTAGAGGGGCAACAAATTGTTCTGCTTATTTAGAAAAAGAAACATCAGCTTCATTTAAATGCAGGAAAACAGAAGAACCCTGGTGTCCCAGTTTTCCACTGGGACTTGAACACACCTTACATTTGTGGATCAGTGTAACCCTTCCAGCATCAAATCTGTCTCAAAACCCCACCCGGGGTTAGCTAATATGTGTTTAAGTATTATGCACACAAATTAAAAATTTTGTGAGTGAAATGAAAGTCAGAAATAATTTTGAAGCTTTTTGATGGAGAATTTGATCAAATTTGTGAAGCTGAACTTTGAAAATTGTGCATAAATGTTCTGTATTTATTCAGGTTTGGATGTACACATTTTTAAAATAGTTTTTCATGTGATCAAATTACTTTGTAATTGTGTTTGGATTGAAACACATTTGTGAGACCTTAAAAGTTTCACACAGGTCACCTTTGTAAATCTTAGTTTACACTCTTGATCTTATGGAACAGCTATGAGGCATATTTCTCACCATACAACTTGGTGGTCAGTATGTTGCCTAAGGATACTTTGGTACACAAACTGGAGAATCCTGGGGATTGAACCACCAACTGCTGATTAGTAGACGATGTGCTCTTCCTCCCGAGCCACAGCCACCTAATAAAGCACATGAAAATCTAATCTTCATCTTTAATTTTTCTGAAGGGTCTTCCACATGTTTTAAGTGGGTCTAGCATCCAGGAAGTGTTCTAAGAATTTATTGCAATCAACAGTTTCAGTTTTATGACCAAGAAGGATTTGGATATGGACTGTAGGCTGGATAGGTGACTTTTGCACTTAGTTTTATCAGAATTAAAATTAAATTTATGTGTGTTCTGAGAATTTTGCAGTGTATCATAAGCAAATTCTAGATTTGCAATGGCCAAATCAAGAAAAGAGCTCCTGCATATAAAATAGTGTCTTTTGCGTTAAAATGTACATTGCAGTTTTGGGTGGCAGAGATAATAAAAGCGGTCCAAGAATAGATCCTTGTGGAACACCTGGGACCCTTGGAGACTACTGTCTGAGTTCAGAAAAGTAATCATGAAACCATGAGGGACTGTTTATCTGATAATTTGAGATAATTTTTTGAATAAAATAAATCTACTCAATGGATCTATTGGATCAAATGCTTTTTTATTAGATCTATGAAAAGTGCAGATGATTATTAAGGGCTTCAACAGTATTGAGTACACATACTGCAGCTGTTGTTGTGACATGACATGACTGAAAAGCCGACTGCACTAACTGTAAAGCATTACATTCCAGATTTACTTTCAATTTAACATTTATTTATTTACCTTTACGCAACAGATGTGTAGAATCATCCATTTATTTTGTGTGTTAAGGTATTTATTGGACTCACTTATTATTAATTCAGCCCTACACACCGACCGTGTAATTTGGTTGGACAAATTTGCAGCATTAATTTTTTCAGACTACGAGTCATTTTTCTGTTTTTTTTAATACAAATAAACAGATCCAACCAGTCAGACCCCTGCATTTGTCAACAAATGCACTCAAAGCTCAAAAAGCCCACCAGTACTGAACATAGAAACAGTAAAATAATACTCTTTTACCTCGGACACAAAGCTGGACACTACTCCAGGTTAATCAGCGCTCTGAAATTAGTTCTCTGCCTCCTTAGATGTGGTGCCAACTCTGCCAACAAGAGTTCAAACTGCCCCACTGAAATATGTACAAAGAGGCTGAGATGCTGCTTCAACTCCTCAATCAAACCATGAAAGTCTCCCTGCTGCCCTCCCAATGCTACAGGCATTAACACTGACATGCTTGGCAGAAATAAAATGACACATAGCATTGCATAATTGCTACAAAAACACAAACAGCTACAATTAAAATTTAATACATGCACACGACGATGCACACAAACAGAGTGATGACAGTCTCTATATGCAATCCCTAAATTCACAAAGCATCCATAAAGCAATATATACACAAAACAAAAGGCATTTATAACTATACATAAATGTCTTACTAGCTATGTACTCTCTGTATTCCTGCAATCATCTGCATACAACCTTATAATTATCCCTTTGAATACCTTTATATATTAGAGACAGCTGTCCCTCACCAAAACTATTGATCAGGATGAGGCACAGACGTGTGCAAAAGGAGGATGTTCCTGCTATAATCAGCCAACAGTGAGTATTGATTTGCCAGTGTCAGGCCACTCTAGTAAAGGGAGGACACAGTCAGAGTCATGGGCAATTAATGATCTCCATGCTACAGCAGTGTGTCCTCTCTGCTTCTCCCTCGTTCTCCTCTATCAGCATCAGGGAATTAAAATCTATTGTAATAGGTTTATTGACATGGTAAATATGCATCTGCATTTGCAATACTCGGAGCGTGCAAGCATATTAGTAAATACATAATGCAGAGGATTGTTTGGATACGGAAAATATAATCAGTTCTAAACAAGCATATTCTCTTCTACAGTCTGTTAGAGAGCATATAAGATGAAACATGAAAAGACAGTGCATGTCTCTATATTATTTGGTCTCTGACCTCAGAGAAAAGGAGTGCAGGTTGTTGGACTGAATACTTTTTTGGACATTGTAGTTGTTAATTTCCAAAGAAAGAATAATAATGATTGTTTTGGGTTTTTTGGCTTTTAAAAATGTGAATAACCTGGAGTGCAATGTTTCAATTAAAAACTGAATGAGACAAACTCTGTCAAACTAAATCCAGATGATAATTAGGGGTGGGTTCAATCCCTGGCTCCCCATGCCAAATATCCTTGGGCAAGATACTAATCCCATGTTGCTCTCCAATGCATCCATTGGAGTGTGAATGTGCGTGAATTTTAATTAGAAAGCACTTAAAACCATAAGGAAAACAAGTGCTTGTGTAAAGCACTTTGAGTGATCTGGGAGAGTAGAAAAGCACTATGTAAGAATCAGTCCATTTACCATATTTATAATGTATTTCCCATTATATATCAGTTCTTTTTAAATTAAATGAAATATTTGATGTCTCTAAACGAAAAACTGGTAAAATGGTCAGAGAGTAAACCATTTTGCTGGATTGTCTCTGTGAACATTGTGTATGTTAGGAGCATAGACTATGTAAAGTCTGTGCTTTATATCCTTTAGAGATGCATGATTATGGTTTACTTACAAACACATCTCAGTTAAGTGACTAATTACACTTTGTAGTGAATCAAATGAAAAGAACAATACCACATTGTTATGGTCTCGTGAGGCTACAGCCTGCTGTCAGATTAACTGAAGCTAGTGAAAATCAACTAGTCTGCCTCCGGCCTTCTTCTACTTTGAGTTTTATAGGAAATTATGACCTGTGCAGTTTGTTTTATTTTTATTTGGTATCAGTTTGATCAAGATTATTGTATTTACTGCTCTCAGCAAAGCAATAGTAGACAAAGAAACCGGTAAATGGACTGGTTCTTATATAGTGCTTTTCTACTTCATCTGAGCACTTAAAACATTTTATACAACTAATTCATTCACCCAATCACTTTTTCTGTTAAGTGCATCTTATCTATCATTGATACCCAGATGGGTGCATCAGAGAGCGACATGATTAGTATCTTGCCCAAGGATATTTGGTATATAGACAGGAACAGAGTGGGATCGAACCACTAACCTTCCAGTTAGTAGCTGACCTGCTCTACCACCTGAGCTACAGCCAACCTCCGTAGAGCCTATGTTGAGAGACATTAGGTATCCATACGCCTTTCTTTTTTTTACAGAGAAACACAAAAAGCAAATTCAGTTTTATTTATACAATGCCAATTCAAAACAACAGTCACGTCAAATGCTTTATAAGGTAAAGACCCTGCAAATGGTAAATGGCCTGCATTTATATAGCGCTTTTCTAGTCCATAGGACCCCAAAGCGCTTTACACTACATTCAGTCATTCACCCATTCACACACACATTCACACACTGGTGATAGCAAGCTACATTGTAGCCACAGCTGCCCTGGGGCGCACTGACAGAGGCGAGGCTGCCGGACACTGGCGCCACCAGGCCCTCTGACCACCACCAGTAGGCAAACGTGGGGTTAGTATCTTGCCCAAGGATATTTGGCATGCAGCCAGGATGCAGCCTGGGATCGAACCACCGACCTTCTGATTAGGGGCTGACCTGCTCTGCCACCTGAGCTACAGCCGCAATATAAAAAAGAAACCCCAACAACCCCCATGGGAAAGCACTTGGTGACCATGGGAAGGAAAAAAAACCCTTTTAAGAGGGAAAAATCTTGGGCAGAACCAGGCTCAGGGAGAAGCAGCCATCCACCCTGACTGGTTGGGGTTAGAAGAAAGAGAATAGACCAGACAGACACAGGATAAAAGCCAAACTATGGGAGAAGAACCAAAGTTCACTAATTGCTAATGATCAAAATGTATTGTTAAAAGAAAATTCTTTTATGTGGTTAAAATTCCCACAAACCCTTTCTCATATCGTTGTTTTGCCACTTCTTTGTTTTTCTAGGAGAATGGAAGTCTCAGGAGACAGAGACACAAGCTTTATGTATGTCATCATTCAGTCACATCATTTAGTACATTCTACTTTATCAAATTTTATCGTTTAAGCAAAAACATTTCTTAGTTTCTTTTTTTTCCAGGTTGTTTATGAACAAATTGAGAACATGCATTAGAACAAATACATTGAAAGTCACCCTTGCACTTAAAGGAACTTTGCAGACATTCACATACATTGTCAGTGGGCACTGGGTCCTTTATACGTGCAGCTGTGGCTCAGGTGGACGAGCAGAATATCTACCAATGGGAACGCTGGTGGTTTAATCCCTGGCTCCTCCATAAGCCAAATACTCCTTGGGCAAGACACTGAACCCTGAGTTGCCACTGATACATGTGTCAGAGTGTGTTTGTGTGAATGTTAGAAAGTCCTTAGCCATAAATAAAAGGGCTGTATGAATCTATGTGAAGGAGACTTGCAGTGGAAAAGGTCTTGAGCACATTCCGTTTACCGTATGCTACATGTTTTCCCTAAGCACAAAATTGCAGGGCACTGTCACTTCGCCTAGTTCAAAACGCTGTCATGGTTAAAGAAATGCTGATGAAAATAATATTTCTGTAATGACCAATCAAAACAAAAGGAGGAGAAACATTATCTGTCAATATCTGTGGAAGCCTCTCAGAATAGCAGGCCTATCTGGAACATAGTGATTTACTGTCCAATTTTCAATGGCCTCTGTATCCGTTTCAATCAAATCTCCAATATTAACACAAGGCAATAATTTCTTCTGCTTTATTACAAATGTAGCCCTCGTTTTCTATAAATCAGCCTGCAGAAGCTGGTATTATTCACAGTGGAAATCAGGCATATTTTATACAGGCTGAGTCACAGTCAAAATGAACCATTATTTCAGCTTAATGTTCTATCGTTCTGTGAGAGAACCACTTGAGTCTTCTTGTGTTCTTTTTCCTTCTTTATCGTCAAAGTAAAACTTTGCTCAAAGCTTTTTCAACCATTCACACAGGTAGCAGATAGCTGGTATAACTGGACAGATAAGTCTGGTAAAAAAAATGCAAATGTAATAATAGGATGAGGATTTGCAGAGCACCTACTGGATTGCACTTTTTTGACTCTGTTAAGCTGTCTTACGCCTGTGGACGATACACCAGCAGGTCATCCAGCAGACCAGCTTTGAATGTTACATCACTATTCGTTTGAATGTTTGCAACTGACAAACTAAATGTCTTTGATTTATTTTTCTCAAAGCAGAAAAATAGACCTGTAAACGAAACGATCCAAATTGCAAACAGTTTTAAAGTTTTTTATTCCAAGATTTCACATTGTTTAGTTTTTACAATTTGGTTTTAATTTATCAAGATAAGAATGGTTGCAACCATTAGTCCTGCAAGCAAATGTGGTTTAGTTAAAAAGCTGAACTGAGTTCATTAAATGTAATGAGTTTTAAGAGTAATGATGCGTTTGAGCATTCCCAGTAAATTTGTAAAAGTTTCGATGTGTACCACCAGGAAGTTGTCCTGGAACAACCATTAGAGTACTAGATTCCAACAATTTGACTGATGTTGCTGTTGAACAAATGATGCCCAAGTAGCACGCAATGATTAAATCTGTAGTCTTAGCTTGGCTTACATATCTATGTGCAGGTGTACCTTAATTCCTCAACATCTCATACATTCAACTCTCTTCCATAAGATGAGAATGAATACAGTTTGTAATTGAGTTTTTCATTTAATCATTTATACGGAAAAATACCAGCACAACATGAATCATCATCTACATTTCTACGTTTTTGCTTTAAGTGCTGCCGTTTTATATTTTTTCTAAATGAGGTCTGACTAATAACATCCTTTTCTCTGCCAGTAAAGAGCAAAAAATACGCCTGAAAAAAATGTAGCAGACTGGCCCTTTAAGGTCAGCTTCTTACCCATTTCTGATGTTTCTGAATGTTTTAGATCCATTTAAAAGTTCCTGTTTGACAACAAACTAGACCGTGGTCTTATGCAAGCAGCAACTATTAACTTCTATGTTATCACTGACAAGTGCTAATGTCAAATGTATGATGCGAGGATAAAGCATACAAAGAAAAAAGGAAGCAGTCACGCTGGATATGACTGAAAAAATGCTTCTTTCAAGTCTAATATGTTAAGAATTACGCACCCTTCATTATTGGACTATCAGATTGTAATATGCACTACGTGTATATGTTTTGTCTCTGCAATTTAAAAATAAAGCAATGCCACTCTATATCATGCTTAAAGCTATACAACTGTGCGTTTAGTAGGAATGTGTAGCATTTACAGCTTGACATGAGACACACCACAATCCAGGATTAGAGTGAGAATCCTACATAGAAAAGTAAAACACATTAATAGAAAGTCACTTAAAGGTCTATCCATCGTGTCAGAATAAAAGAAGAAACATTAGGAACAAATGACATCATCAGAACTTGTCCTAACCTCATTCACGTCCTGTTACAGTGACTTGATCAACAGTTGTATCACTATGTCTCAGCCCAGTTACTGATGGCTCTCTCTCAAACGCTGCCTATCTCATTACTGTAATGAACTTTATAATTACCTACACCCCCTCCGAGAAGAATGAAGGCCATTAAGACACTGGGATTGGCTTTTATATCATTTACTTAGCCCAGGACACTAACCAGCAGCCATTTTCCAGCTCAATAAACCCCCACATCCTTCAAGCTGTTGACAACACTTTCTTTCTTTCCTCCGACTGGCAGGACTCTCGGTGCAAAACAGAGTGACACAAAGCTTTACTGCAGACTTTTGACCGTCTCAGAATCACTCGCTGAGGTCCCTCCTCAGCTAACCTTGAAATTCAGGGTCAAAATATTTTGACATTCAAAAGAGGTCATACTGGTGGTCCAGACGTTAATGCGAATATATTGTGAGTGAGGTGTCTTGCAGCTGAATTCCACCATCACACCAGCTGTTTGCCTGACTACTAAACCACTCATTAACTAGTGTAGGTTAATGAGTGGTTATGAGGTGGTGATCTTAGGAGAAAAGTTTCCTCTTTTATTTTGTTCTGGCTTGGTTTGTTATAGTTATCTTGCAAAGTCAGCACCTTTGTTTCACCACCTATAGTGTTACTGAAAAATAGCTGTCCTGATCTATGCCTTCCTCATCACCATAAATGTGCCAAGACAGTGGGAGGCAAAGAGTGCGTGAAACAAAAGGGCCTATGATAAGAACTAAATGCAAAATGAAAAAGGCCTATAGTGACTATGAAAACTGCTGGGTTGAAAACTTTTATTTTTATTTTTATTTTTACAGTAACTGCATGTTGTTACTTTTAAAATAAAAAGAAGCAGAATTTTTGAAAAATCTGTTTTCTTTTTTGTTACTCCTTTGCAACAGTCAGCTTGTAGCTCGGCTAATGCTTGCGACCATATTACTTTGTGAATTTGGTAAGGTCTCAGTCCTATTTATTACCAAGCTTTTGGAATTACGTATTGTCATTTTGTCAGAGTAACTAAGCAAAAGTATTGCTATAAACATGAGAAAAAGTCAGAAAAGAAACTGTTTTTCATGTCAGCAATATTAAAATCATCATGTCAGATTAATACAAACAAGCTCGTCTGAAGATGTTAACATTTTCTATAAGAATGGAACAAAGACAGCGAACAAATCCGAGAGACGGAAAGCTGAAAAGCGAAGAGATGGGATGTACATGTACATCTAACCCTACCCTGGATTATGCAGTTTTACAATATGACAATAATAACAAAGTCTTCATTAAAATAATAGTTAGACATATTAAAACAAACCTCTCATTGCCTTGTCACTGTGCAACAAGCGCTAACAAGTAGCACAAGCAACACTTTGAAGGCATCCATGTAAGACCATTATATCAATCAGCAATTAGTATCCATGCTGTTCGAATCTAACAAGGAAAAAAAAAGCCTTGACTGTTAACTTAATAATTATAAAATTGATCATACAATTTTTCTATATGCATATCAATTGAAACTAACGGCAAACATAACCATGCTTGTTTGCATTTTATTATGGAATATTAAAGTTGTTCTACAATAGTGGTCTTAAATGAGCACAACATGGTGCGAAACTAGATTTGAATTTCAAACTAATGACATGCTGATTCATAACTCATCTTGCATGTAATCTCTATGAGTGTATAACAAGATAGAAAACAGGTAATGAGCAAATGCATGCATCTCTCTCTCTCTCTCTCTCTCTCTCTCTCTCCATATATATATATATTGCATATATATGCAACTTTGATTTTGCGTTTTTATAATTCTGTCTATCTGTATATATCAACACTGTAGATAGGTGTTAAAGCTCTTAGACTGTAGCTTTAAAGACAGACTATGACCTCTACTTTTAACAAAGCAGGTTGAACATTATCAACACAAAAGCAGTAGTGTTGCTCTATAATTCTCCCCTACTGGCCGTGGAAATGAAGACCAAAAAGTCGAATTTCATCCAGCACCTGCTTATACTTGGCAGACTGCACATACAGAACCTATTTGTGAATGCATTGTGTTTGGTTGGGATTAATTAACACTTATAATGTAGTGGGGAATCAGGCAAGTCAGGCTTGTGTTATAATAGCATTTTGGCTTGCAATGCTGGACAAAGACTTTGCTTCAGAGGTGTTTTATATGTGTGTCAAAGAGAGAAGGCGGCCTACTGCACTACATTGTACGCTATCATGCTGAAACATATGGACAGACAGGTTCTTTGTCACTACTGTAAGGGCATGTTTGACATGGTTTGATGCAGAGCACCAGACAAACACAAAAGCACTATCCTCCTCACTTGACGTCAAACCTGTCACTCTGTCAAGGCTGCGAGTGTGCCTGAGAGGGTGTGTATGAATCTCTTTGAGTTAGTGTCCACTAGAAGTGCAGACCACTGTTAAGCTGACTTCCTCTTGCTTATACTTTTGCATAACTGCAATACCTTAACTATATGTTTTAACATGCTGCCATAGCATGCAATAAATATATGAAAACACATCAAGCCAGTCCAAAATTCTGTAACTGTGCAATACGTTCACAACCCTGTAGTGTGTTCAAGAACTTAATACAGTTAATAAACTTTTGGGTTACATGATGGCTTTGTGTATTAAACAAGAGGGAGTGTTTTTCAGGTAATTTATGCTCTTTTTTGTTTTTTTTAAACATTTTTCTGATTTGGTCATTGCATGCACATTTCCACTGATGGAGCGACTTGTGCAGTACCTTGACATCACCTATGGGTGTCTCTCTTTTTCTTTAGAAGCCGTCTTCCCAAGCAGCTGCACCCTGTCTGCACAGTGGCAGGAATGACCAAGTGTGTGTCTTTGAGACAGCGAAGCCACCTGTACAGAGCGAAATCTTTATAAATGCTATATGAGTGTGCAATTTACTGTAAAAATACGTTTTTGGGAGGAATTAAATATTTATGTGAACATGGAAGCAGACTTATGAGTGTTTGGCATGGAATCCAGCGTACTGGAAGAAATAAAATTATCCAAATATAATGACCCAAATATTACCCAAGAATTAATTGAAGTTTTCTAGGTGAGTTTACTGTTATAGGCCTGTCAGATCCTGCTTTGCTCCCTATAATAAAGTGGGATTGCCCATATGTGAAATTGTTTCAGTCTGGAGTACCATGCTTGTTATCTGAACCAACTGGAATTCAAATGCGTAACTTATCTAATCTTTTACTTTTACATGTCTCATTGATTGATAACATCTTAGAGAAGACTTGTATAATACATCAGAAACACGTCAGAAACATTAAAAGAAACACGTCATTATTTCTTTCAAAGACTCCCAGTTTTCCAGATTTCCCCATTTAGACATCTCAGTGACATCATCTCTTTTTATAGGTACAAAGGAATATATAAATGCACAAATCAAGCTAAATAGACATTAATGCTTCCAGTAAACACATGCTCTATATAGAATTTTTTGTTTTTGAAAAAACGCATTGTTCGTTATTAAGGCTCATGATGAAGCCTCCAGTACGAAATAATACGTGATTTGAGCTTTCTGTCTGTGTGCTCTCTCTCTCTCTCTCACTCACACACACACACACACACACACACACACACACACACACACGCACACACACACACACACACACAAGCACAGAAATCCTTATAGGCTTAGTAATAGTTCTTCCAATCATGCTATTGGTTTATCTTGGTAGATAACGATAATGCAAAGAAGAAATAGAGAGTTTAATGCTCCACAGTAAGTGACTTAATCCAACATGCTTTCCTTACTTAATTACTACTTATTTATACGAGGACACCTGGAGGATATAGTATAACTTTAATATTTACTTGATTTCTGCATTTGTACTGTATCTACCTACTATTGTAATTATATTCAGATTATTAAAACTGTTGTCTGTCCTATTCACCAGCATTACTTTGGAGACTGGATCACATACATTACTCCAAAAATCAAAGTTAAATATTGTTCTTTACTTTTTTCTCGGCAGTATTTATAAAATAAATATATAAATGAGCTAGCTTGTTTACATACAATGCAATATACTAGAAATGTGTCTTTGAGAACAGAGGATGAATCAATATGAATTCTGATATTTGTATTTGTTTTTTTAATTTCACTTTTATTTCGTAAATGGGTTGAAAATTAATCAAGTCATTATTAATAGATACAGGGATTAGGAGGTGATGCTTCACTGATGGCCAGTGAGGTATTTGTGCATTGCTTTCATATACCTTCATTCATCTTCCATTCTGGAGTTTCAATACTGCAAATTCCACACACAATATCAGTATGTAATTAAATGTGTTTTTATATATTTTACAGATGCAAAAAATGTATTGTTATATGTTACATATTGTTGTTTTTTCTGTAAATGTAGCCGCTGTTCTTTAAAGCAGATAATTGTTACATTTTCCTCGTTCCACACTGGTCATGTTAGGATTTGGAATGTGTGTTTTTTCTAATTCAAAGGACTGAAATAGGTAAATGGAACAGAAGTTAAAACGATTTGGAGCTGTGTACTTCCTGCACCGTTGTAAAAGTCTGCTTCAAAGACAGATTTCATGAGTTAACCAAATGCTGTCTTTCTTTATACATGTCACACAATGCTAACAGGTTGCTTGGATTCTTTCCATTAATATTTTATGCATTGAAATGAAATGAGTGGCAGGTCTCAATAAATGCAAACTTTCTCATAACTGGATATAATGATAATAAAGGAATGGCAGCACTGAGAGCAGCTTCTGATTTTTTCCTCCAGAGGAAAAGAAGAATTTAAAATATACAGTAAACACGTTATTGTATTTAGTTACTACAAATTAATAAGCAGTTGTAACTAAACAGTTACTGTTGTAGCTGTAACCTTTCAGTCCTGATGGGAAGACTTTGAACTGTGACAACACATTATTAAGCAGGTTGTTGGTGTGCGGGGCCAATCTCCACCACCTTTTGTTCCAATCTGTCCACTGAAGCAAAGGACCCCCTCATTTCCTTGGAAATTGCTGGCTACTACACTTAAAGAGTATTTTAGTGCTAGAAGTTGTAGATGGAGACCTGAGATGGATGTTGATTTGGGCTTAAAAGAGGCTAGAGGTTTGGCTGTTGTCAGTATCAGGCTGGCTCTTGGACAAACTACCCGAGACAGTTTGTGACATCTAGTCCCGCCTCATCTCTCTCTCACTTTGTTGAGTTACTTTAATGAATTCTGTGTGGATGATTCTAACCAAGAGGGGCGTAAGATAAGATTGAGCATGGTGGTGGTTTATGTCTGTCATTACCATCTACCCTTGTAAGACAGAACTGGAGTGTAAGGTTTTCCTGACTCTTTATAATTGATCAACATCCCTGTGTAGAAAGACAATGTATGGTAGACTGTTTAAGTTGGCGGTTAAATTGCTTTACCATGACAAGCTGAGATTTTATCAGTGTTTGGTCTTTTAGATGAAAAAATCGGAACGAAAGAAGATCTAATATTTTTTTTTCTGCTAATCTTGGCTTAGCAATGTAACTTTAAACAACCAAAGAAACTTCACATGGTGTTGGTCAAAGTTCAACAAGACCCAGTAAACACATATGAAAGGAATGACTGATTAATTCTGCTTTCTTGAGGCTGTAGCACATGACTATTTTTAATTGGTGGGATTGTTTGTTTAGCTAATTTGGATAATGGATTGATTAACTTTAATTCTCAAGAAATTTGCCCTCTAATTTCCTTATTTATTGCATCTCTTTCTGTTGCATGTACACCATACTGAGTGGCTCAGGGTGTGTCTATGTTTAACTGAGAGGCATGGAAAGCCCCACTCATGGAATAGGGTGGCATAGCGTGCAGCAGGTAGCACTGCCACGTTGGCCATGGGTGTCAGGTAGCTAAAGTACTTTAAGTATACTGAATAAAGTTCTGTATGGATGTATGGTTAACCTAAAAAGACTAGAAAAGCATTATATAAATGCAAATATTTCAATGGATCAAAGTAGTTTTTTTTATTTGCAAGATAATTACTTGATATGATTAGCCAGTGCCATCCACTGATGCAGAAATTTACCATCTATTCTATCCACTTAAAGCTGCAGCATTTCTTAAAGTCTTGACGAGATGGAATTCAAAGGATATGCTCAGTTTGGTAGTTGTGCGAGAAACCTTGCAGTGGTATGATTTACATGTTTATCCCAGTAATGCGTCTCTGTTATTTCAGGTGTCTGTACAATTCTTTCTAAAGAGCAAGTTAATAAACGTGTGCTTTGAAACAGCAAATGCATGTTCTGCACAGGTTTCATTTCCTTTCAAATCATGGCAGTGGTAACATGTTTTCATTCAATTTCATTGCAAAATATTCACACTGAATTTTACTGAGTAATAATTCAGAAAACTTGATGAATGTTTTTGTTTTTCTTAATGCAGCTCAAGCTACACAGCTCAAGTTTTGAACGGTATTGTGGTTCTATTAAAAAAAAGTACTGAAATTACTTAAAAGTGTGCATTCATTAAATATGATTCTTTGCCTTCACTCTGTCTTTTTCTTTTCTCTGGACAGAGTTTAATAGGAGAAGGCAAGCTTCCCTGAGCTGATGTAACAATTCATCAGCAATGATTTGAAGCACACATTAAGCATAGACATATTTGTGAAGTAGCATAGATCTATTTTCCACAGAGAGAAAAAGTAAAACGATGTGCACATAAAAATAACCATTTTCGATCACAGATCATAAGGCCTAGTGTAAGACTGAAGGTAGTTTTTAAACAGATAAAAACTGTTTAAATGACCTTTGCAATGAACTAAAACCATGGTCTTTCAGGAACTATAACTTAAGCACATGATGATGTGAAGGACGCACACAACAGCTGACCTGATTTTTGAACATTTCATGGTAGTGTTAACTTGCAGGAAAAAAATTAGGAAAGGCATGTTGCAAAATTTCTTGGTAGTCTATAATAATCTCCAACCCCCTCCCCAGTTTTTGTTCTTAGGTCTCCAGGTACACTTAAACTACACATGGGGATTTTAAAGAAGAGACTATTGTAGCATTTTTGTCACTGCACGTGCACATGAAGTTAGTAGGGGAGGTATTTGTGGCTCCAACCATGTACCAGCTTGTGACAGCTGTTTGTGAAGGACCACAAAATAGATCCAAATAATCCAAATAGGTGACAACAAAACCCTGCATTATTGTGAAAAGAGCCGGGTTGAAATTGATATCGATAGGTTTGGAGGATTTATGTTCTTCTTCATGTGAAATCTTTGAAAATACTTTTCTGTTGCACTCATGAAGCCACTTTCAGTACATACCATTCTAGTGGACAGATATCTTTTATGGACAGGCTGTGAAAGAAAATAAATCCAGTTACTTGTAATTTCATGGAGAGAATGAACACATTCATGTGAAGTGAAGGAATTTGTGCTAGGGTGGATTTTTACACTGAAAATGAGGTTTTGCAAACAACCTTTATACAGAATATTTAAATAAATAGTAAAAATGAACCAAATTATCTATGGAAATATTGGGAAAAAACCCTTTCATGCAATGTCAAGCAAGGCTTAGGAACAATCTTAGGGGGGCATTGAGCCCAGACAGCCAGCAGATGGACAGGACAGTTAACATAGTTGTTTGACTGAGTGTTAAACCTTGTGTTGAGAAAAATGCTACTAAAAGAGTTTCGGATACCAAATATGACGCAAGGTATACTCCACATACAACAATGGAAAAATGGGACATTCTGTATTTAGAACCAAGATAAGCAGAAATTTGAATTCTACAGAAATTCAATTCAAAATAAGGTTTGTCTAAATCAGAAATGCCAATGACGTGTGGGACGTCATTGTTCCCCAGAGTTAGCATATCAGAATTGTTCTAGATGTAATACACTGTGGCAAGCTGTACAATGCAAATAATATATACAAATTTAGTAGACTACCTGCCTTAAAAACAAGAAAACACAAATATTTCACAAATCTGTCAAAAACTGTATTTTTTTTAATTAAGCAAATAACAAAGTAAATTTGTGTTTTTGAACCTGAATTTGAGCTGATATGCTGACATCACTGAGAAGTCAGAAATGAATTACTGTACCGAAAAGCACTGTAGTTGAGCGCTGAACTTATAATCTGCACTATTACTTCCTTGATTATGCTCACTACTAATGTTTTTTCTGTACTTCACCTCACAAAAGTCAGTGGAACAACGTGTGATGACAGAACATGCAAGGCTAACATCCATGACCTTTGTGACTGCAGGGCTTCCCAGAAATCCTCCCTCGGGACACGAGAATACAAACTCAACTCCTTCTGTAGCCATTTGGAAGCTGAAATCTACTTCACAAGTACAAGTTGCCAGTCCGTCACAGCACTACCTGAAAGTCAGAGAGTGTTCCTAACAATAAAAAACCAAAATTTTTTGGTAAAACTATCCTAAAACTAAAAGATTTTGCTCAGGTTTAACTAGCAACAATCTTGCCATAGCACAGTCACTGTAAACACCATGAACAGCTTGTTAGGGAATAAACCAAGGTTGGATGGCTCGGCCATAATCGTATCAAAATATCAATTTACATTAAAAATGTAAATTAGTCTCACAGACAGACTAAAAACGTATTACTTTTTACCTCAAGGCTCAACTGAAAGAAAAACAAAGAACAGAATGGACAAGAAAAGAAAAAACAAAACGCATCGCAGCTTGTCATCAATAAGACGGACTTCTTAAATTCTGAACCCTGCTGCTAAGTAGCCTCATGATTCTTCCAGGCTTGAACAGGAAACTGCTTAAACATCTCTGTTTCTCCGCCTGAAATGTGGAGCCCGCCACTGAGTCAAATTTAAGATGTTGTGCTGGCAACTGCTCTGTCTTGAAATATTGCAAAGGCCAGGAGAGACAGAAAGAGAGAGAAAAGAAACGGGAAGGGATTAAACCGGGAGAATGGAAAAAAGAAGGGTGTTGGTATAGAGAGTGTGACATAGAAGGAGAGATACAGGTGGAGGGTCCCAGCACAAAGCACATAGCTGCAGGAGAGGCTTATGCTTTAGATGGCCATGTCAGAATGCAATGCACTTGCTGCTGGTTTTATCTCTCTCGTGCCTCCTCCTCCTCTCCTATCGCTGTCCTCCTCCTCTTCTCCTTTCCTTCTCTGTGGTGCCTTTCCATCTGCATTCTAGTCCTCCCTTCTATTTCTCTCTAACACCTCCTCCCTCAGCTCCCTTTGTTTCCTGCTTCTTTTCCTACAATGCCATATTTTCATACATGCACAGCAGTATGGAGACAGCAACACCACTGAGCATCTGAGCATATTGGTGCACCTCTCTGTCTTCCTATCTGTGTTTCTCTCTCCAGCGTACACACACACACACACACACACACACACACACACACACACACACACACACACACCACCTCAGTGTGAAAATTGAAATAATGATAATGTATCCCTCAGTCTGCATCAAAGTATTGCCACTTCAAAAAAATGCCAGCAGGCATGAAATGCAAACGTGAAACAGATGGATTGAGCGGGAGGAAGGAGAAAGGAAGTGTGTGTACGTGTGTGTGTGTGTGTGTGTCTGTGTGTGTGTGTATGTATCTTCTTTTTTTTGCTTTGACCATCCTCCTTTTACTTTGTGCCCAGGCACACAGTTTTGTGTGTGTGTGTTACTTTGTGGAGGACAGTTGCTGCATGTTAGTCAGGGTTGATGTAAGCATTTGGAAGGACATGCCTGTGTGTGTATGTGTGTGAAGTAACAGTTGATATTTGGGTTTTTGACAGCAGGTTTTCAGGTTTTGTGTGTTGTCACCGAGTATGTCCCACCTGATTAAGACTGCTGCAGTTACGACTGGACTTCCTCGTTTGTCAGTAGTAAAAAAGCATCTGTGTTATTTCTCCATTACTTTCTGTTTCAGCTGTGTGTCCAACGTCACACTCATACCTGGAGTCAGCTTTAGCAGAGTTTTACATAACAACACCAATAATTGCTTGCTGAATTTGTAAAGGTAATCCACAATGATAACATATTCCCTGTAGACAGAAAACCAAGGACTAAAAATAATTTTACAGATCCCCAAATTATGGGTCACTCATCACAAACTAAAGGACTTTATCATTTATTTGCGGTGTACAGTATCTTGGACCTTTTTTATTAGTAATGGTAAAATGGAGAGTATCACTGATGAACACATGGAGTGTGTTTTCTGTAACAGTTCAGGTGTTATACTTCTTCTGTTATACAGTAAAGATGGAGCTGAACTTAAAACAAAGCATTTTGGTATATCAGTAATTCTATGTTCCAAACCACGCTTCTAGTCATGCTCTTTAGGCAGTGTCTGAAAGAATGAGACTATGATTTAAGAGAAAACTATGAATTTCCTTCATCAAGTGCCTGGGCTGTCAAAAGGTGTCCAGAGCAGAAGCTTTGTGTCCAAGCGAGCCAGCTCAGGCATTTCATTAGGATTCTTTCAGATGTCCAGCATCAGCTAAAGCCAGCCTCAAAGTTACATAAACCTGCTTTAAAAAAGCTGAAAAGTACTGTTCAGATTTGAACTCTGTTGAACTTATTCAGCTGAAATGTTATTTCCTTCAGTAACACTGAATCATGATGCAGTCATCCAGGTCATCGTAGTCTAAGGAGCTTGGAAAGAAAAGCGTCTGGACTGCTTCAAGCCCTGGACACTCCCACAGGGCTTGAATATGGGACTCTCCACCATTTGACCCTAGAACTGAAGAAGCTTCTCAGATGAGAGGTGAAACGTCTTAAAGCAACTTAAAGAAGGTCAGACGCTTTTCTTTCCAAGCTCCTTAGACAACACTGACTCATGTTTCATTTAATGACCTCTAACAGTTACTAATTAATGTCTGAAATTGCTTTCAATAACACCTTTATGACTTCAGGTTTTCTGAGGGTGAGGGTTAAAGCAGCATCTATTTAAATTTCAGGACCCGAGGGTTCACAGCAGAATAAAATGTCTGAACGAGATGATCAATATTATTCACTTTTTAACATTTTGATCTAGTCCTGTATTCAGCTCATGAAAGACCTTGAATGTTTTACTTCATATCTATTGGAGCAACTGTCCATTTGCACAACTGTGAAGTTGTTCTTTCAGACCCTTGTGCTCCTTCTTCTTCATTTGGGATTGCCTTGTCGATATAATTAACGTGCTTGCTATTTGCTTGTGTTGTCAGGCTGGACGTTTTGGTACATAAGTTTGTTTTAGCCTTTTGTGGCCCTAATTAAGAAATACTGAACTGACTTTGTTCACTTAAATTTCTCCTCGGTTTAAAAACACAAATTTTGCTTATGTGCTACATGTTTGTAGAGTCTGGCAAAAGCAGCGTGAGTATAATAGATTTGTTGTTGCTATTAAATAGCAATGAAGTGCTGAGGTAACCCAGTTGTCTATTTTTCACCAGCATGCACAGACACAAATACATTTCTTTGTTTTTGGTGTACACAGGTCAGTTGGCGCCGTATGGCAGCAGACATAATTAGCGTCTAATCGGCATGATGTTTTGACTGCCGTTGTTTCACAGTTCACTAGCTGTTTGGGCTACCAGTGCTGGTAGCTAGTTACCCCATGCGGGGCAGCAGGTGAATCAGCCAGCAGGGTGCCATCTGTGCAGGTGGATAGAACATCTCTTGTTTTTTTTAATGTCTTCACCTTAAAATACACTAATTTATGTTAAGCGGGTTTGATAAATGTGAATGGCTGCAGGACCGTAAAATTTCAGGAGGTGTAGCCTGAGCTTATGCATGGTCACAGTTTGTTGAATTTTTAGAAAAACACAGAATATGCCAGGAATGCACGCAAATACACAACAGTACTTGTAAACACAAAGTGCTCAGTGGCTCATTAGTCTGATGTCTGATAATATAACAGTAAAATCACTTTGTTTTCACTGGATTGTAGACTGTTGCTCAGGGACTAACCAGCTGTGTGTGGAAGGTAGACACACATGTAGATAAACACAATTTTAACAGCAGTTGTTAACAATGTGTTTTCAGATTATGTTTTGTTTTTTCTTGGGAGGTATTTATTTTTGCAGCCATTTCCTATTAGAAATGGCTGATTATATCCCTTATTTTAAAATCAAATTATTACATTCCAGTAAGAGAGAGAACCACCGTATAAAAGAAAATTCTGATATGTCTTTCTGAATATGTAATGATAACAAAATTATCACATTTTCAAGAGTTCACAAAATATGATATTTTATTTTATTTTAATAATAATAGTCACCCGAGCATAGAGTATAAGAAATAAAATAGAAAGCAGGTAAAGTTTTTAGTCACTACTAAATGTGCATCTATCTATCTATCTATCTATCTATCTATCTATCTATCTATCTATCTATCTATCTATCTATCTATCTATCTATCTATCTATACATATATTATCCCATAAATATGTTGGCAATTTTGTATGTTTATTATACTAAAAGAAAACTCTCTGGAGAAAAGACAGATTCTGTGTGGTAGACACATGATGGTGCAATACTAATGTATTCATTATTTGACATTATTTTCCAATGGAAATATGGTCAAACTGAGATTATTTGAATATGAATGAAATTTTCAATCAAAATTTCATACTTCCATTCACATATGTAGCTATTTGTATACACAAGGCACAGTGTAGACATATGAAATGCATATATCATTTTCATTCAGGAAATGGAAATCAAACTGAAAGTAGAAATTACTCAAAGGTATCACGGTAGCATTACTGTCTTTTCTAAATAACCTATACATAGAAAATTATTCAGTTTGAGAATAAACGTGAACAGACAGTTGGATGACTATTTAAATTAACAATGATTTCCATTACCACTCACACACTGTAATAAATGCCTTCTCAGCCACAGTGATTTAAATATAGGTGTACTGGAAAGGGATGTTGGCACTTTACTCACCACATCTCTATGAAATGTTATCTCCAATTATCTTAGCTTGTTTGTTTGGATTCATGAATATTTTCTTTCTCAGATTTATTTAAAATTGAATTTCAGAAGCAAGATGTTTCTTTTCAATAACAGGTACAAGCCAGTGCACACTACCAGTCCAGAAATGACCCGAAAACAAAACAAAAGGTCTTTATAAGAACTGCTAGAGGAGGAAAGTGAGTATTAAATTTACACATACATAAAATCTTTGGGCTTTTAAACTGGTTTATAACCCTTTAAAAAAAGTCATTTCAATAATCATACACAATAATATGTAACATGATATTTCATACATAGACAATTTAGTAGACATTTGTACCACAACCAACATCCGGCCTCACTGTAACTAAATGTAAAGCTGAAGCAAAAGTTTCTTTCATTGTTCTTTAGTCTAACAATCGCTTTCTTGACTACTGATGAAAAGTAAGAATATATAAAAGAAAAATTGCTCAAAGTAAGACATTCTTTTGTTTTAACAGTTCTTTTTAAATCTGATTCATTCACCAGATTCATCTAATAAATACTAAAATCTGAAGCCCTCATGCCAAAGTGAACGATAACTTGGGTGGATTTTTAAATAGTCTTATTGTCCGCATCAGTGTACCAGAGTTAGATCTGAAAACTGAAAACTGCAGATTTCATGGAAAAAATTATTCGGTTAATACTGATGCAACCTTAAAAAATAGCAGCTCCATCAATGCTCCGTCCATTGTAGTCATTTAGCATCATTTACATGCTGTAAGTAGGCGTGCATTCACAGCTCCATTTAATGTATGTGATGTTCCACATCATGAACTACTATATCTATATATATCTCTATATATCTATATCTCTTCCTCTCTCTATATATGTATGAATAAATGTGCTGTTTCAGTTTTACATATTGTGTTACATTTGTAGCAGACTGCAGTCGTGGAGTGGCCCAGTACGTAAATCCTGTGGTGTGTGTGTGTGTGTGCATGAGATGGACTGGTCCTGATAGTGTTGTAAGTGCTATACAGTTAAACAACAGTACGCGGTGAGGAAGCACCCGTGCTGAGGGTGTCATATATTACAAGAAAGGCAGCCTCCAAACAAATTACGACTGTGTCTTTGTGTTGTTCTTAGCCCTCCATCTCTTCCTCTCTCTCTTTCCTAGTGTTATATATTTTCACACCTCACTGAGTCCAGTGCGCGCGCGCGCACACACACACACACACACACACACACACACACACACACACACACACACACACTGGTGTCTGACTGTATCCCCCACCCTCCTCTTCCTCTCTGTCGTTCCTTCTCTCCCTCTTTCTCCTTTACTGCATTTTCCTTCTTATTTCTCTTTCTCACTTCATATCACCCTTCTTCACTCACCCTACCTCACTCTCCCCTCTCCCATCTCCCTCCTCCCTTCCCTTCTCTCTTGGGTCATGTTGCAGCAGCTCCAGCAGAAATAATAGGAGCAAAGGCGTGAGGTTGTTATTTGCATAGAAATAGCATGACGCCCCAGGCAGCTTCAGGAGAAGGACACAGAGATCATTTGTCTCAAAATTTTAATGAAAACTTTTGCTGAGGCAGAGATTTCTTTCCCTCTGCCCCCTCCCTTTTCCCTCCCTTTCCTCTCCTTCCCCCGTTCTTATTCTTTCACGTACCTTCTGTGCCGTCCGATACTTGCGCTCTCTTCTTCCTTTTCTGTAGTAGCACAGTGTGATGTGAAATTAGATGACACATCACTATTGTGCTGCTCTGCACCACAAGCATGTCAGTCTTACTGGCAGTTTGTCAAACATTGCTGGAAATATGGAAGAACCAAAATGTCTCTGTGGTGAAGAGGGTTTCTGTGTGTGTGCCTGAAACACACACACAGTTAGCCTGAACATGCAGGATACCAATGAGTATGCGACTTTGGAATTAAAAATTCTTCAAGACTTCATTAGAAATAATCAAATTTTTTCTGATTTTGTGCAATTTTCAACCATAACTCTGAATAAATAAATAAATAACTTAAAAAAAATTCAATTAGCATTATTAGGGATGGGTATTGATAAGATTTTCACGATTCAGATTCCATTTTCGATTCTGTTTAACGATTCGATTCTTTATCGATTCTTTATCGATTCTTTTTTAAAGAGGAGAACACTAAAGTCGATTAGCTTAGAACTTTGTTTTATATCTTCTCTTTGAACAAGATAGAAATTTAGGAGGCCTTACAAACCCAACAGTAAGAGCTTAAGAGATCCACAGCCTACGGCTCTTCAATGGGGTGTCACAGGGTCCTCAGGAAAAAAAATGTATATGTAAAATAATAAAATAAATATTCTTCTGTAGCAATAACAAAGTATAACATAAATTATTCTGTAGCAATTACACAAGAATATCCAGTAATGTCCCTGCCTACAATTAAACACATTCACTTATCTAAAATCGGGGCATCTGCTGTGGCAAATGGGTGCAAGCCTTTGACCACAAACTGAGTCACTGCTCAGTGACATTTGTCTATCCTGGCCTGAAAGGAGACGCTACCGGTAGACTGCAGCGAGAACTGCCAGCATCTGAGCCAGACTCTGTCTCATCATGGTCACCTAAATGCGCAGTAATGGCAGGTTTTGTAATAAGGCAGATCGCGCTAACATAATATGCACTGTTAGTTGATTATTTATGGGCAGAAATCTGTGCCATCAGAAACTGAATTTGAATAAGTTAAATTTGAATTTGAATTGCTCAGACTGAATCTGAATTGTAACTTGAATAAATGCTTTTGAAAACCGAATTTGAATTAGTCTCATTTGAAATTGAATTTATGGTTTGAAAATGAATTGATTTGCTTTGAAACTGCATTTTATCCTTTAAAAATTCAGCTCTCGGATAATTTCAGTTTCACTTCTCACCATTCAGTTTCAGTTCTACAATTCAATTTCAGTTCCAAAATTCAGTTTTTTGGAACTTACATCCGGTTCCGGTTCAAGCGCAGATTAATAGAACTACGTTTTACTAGCGGACCGAAAGTGTTACTGACGGGAATCTACAGCATCTTTAGCTGAATTAAGACTTCAGAAGTCATTCGTCATGTCGAATGACCAGCGGATGAACTCTCAGGTTGGTAATAAATGTATTACATGTATAAGAACAAGCGTCATGTTAACAAATGATAGCCGTACGGTAACTTTTATGCTTATTGTAGCTGCTAGCTAAAAACGCTAATTTAGCGTAGTTTGCCCTGAATTCAGCTTTGACAAACAAATATGATCGACTGTTTCTAGTAGAATTCCAAAGTTGTCATCTTGGACCCTCTCTGTATGCTTGCAGAGACCCCTACAGTAGGGAAACATGCAAAACAGTGTCCAAACCTTTGTATTTTAGCTTTATTTATGTCTTACACAGCATCCCAACTCTTTAGCTAACTTAATAACTTTAGCTAAAGTGAATAGTTAGTCTAATTCATTAGTGCAGCATTACTGGGTCACCTCTGTTTGAAGTGATATAATGTGATATACAACTATCACTGTGTTTAACTACCATAATAATTCTACTTAATTAGATTTTTTATTTTTATTTTTAAACATACTGCTCCATTAATATGTTTGACAGGCTGAAGTTGTCGGGTCACCTCCTAAATCGACCATCTGTTACAGGTGTTTTGTGCCAGAAATGGAGTGTCCACTGAAGACTGAAGATACTGAATCTCTACGCCTTGCCATCCATCCCTCTTGTGCCTTCATCTAGACAAGAGACAAACTTAACCACTCTCATATGCTCTGTACCTACATCACCTTCCCTGACAGTTGTAGCTTGGCTCATCTGAGGGTGAAATTATAAGAATGTGTTATTTTGCACAGTGCTCTCTAGGGTTCCTAAATAAAATATGGCATTGAGGTCTTTTGAATTAATCCCTTCTTCTGAAATATAAGAACCTCTCCTGGTTTTAATGGCACTTTGGATTTCCTTACTTTCTGTTCCACTCCCAACCCCAAATAGATGCTGACAAGCTGCCACAGTAACATGGAAGAGGGAAAGAAGTTGGAAAGGACTACTACAAATAAACCTAATGCCTAACAATGTAAAATAAGAACAATAATAAAGATAAGAAGTAACAAGTTTTTAGTTTTTAGTTTATTCCAAATGATCATCCAGATGTCTGTGACATGTGATGACAAACACCATAATGGAAGGCCTTAGTCATCACATGCTTAAACTCATATATTTTTGCATATGCTGAACAGGCAGTCAGACATGCTGTAACTGTGGGGTAGAAAACAGCATAAACACCATACGGCAGGGGTCTCAAACTCCAGTCCTCGAGGGCATGGAAAAGTTGCATGACACTGGCCCTTGAGGACTGGAGTTTGAGACCCCTGTCATATGGAATATGACAGGTGTGGTTGAACTGCATGAAGACTCTGAAGCTTCTCTTCTCTTCTGGCAGGACAGGAATGTGGCCTTGTCCTGTGAGCCACTGTAAGGATGTACTTAGAGTAGAACTGGACTGTCACCGGCCTCAGGCTCTTCACCCTTTTCAAAGACAAAGCAGTCATTTAGATAAAATATTAGATATTGTTTACCTGTAAATGCACAAAGTAAATTTAGAAATATAATTATTGTCAAGAGTGAACAAGCACTGATAGTGTAATCTACAGCTGTGGCCAAACGTTTAGAGAATGAGATGTGTTGTTTGCTTATTTACAAAGTTTGCTGTTTCAGTGATAGTTGTAAATCACATTATATCACTTCAAACAGAGGTGACCCAGTAATGCTGCACTAATGAATTAGACTAACTATTCACTTTAGCTAAAGTTATTAAGTTAGCTAAAGAGTTGGGATGCTGTGTAAGACATAAATAAAGCTAAAATACAAAGGTTTGGACACCGTTTTGCATGTTTCCCTACTGTAGGGGTCTCTGCAAGCATACAGAGGGGGTACTCTGACAGGGTCCAAGATGACAACTTTGGAATTCTACTAGAAACAGTCGATCATATTTGTTTGTCAAAGCTGAATTCAGGGCAAACTACGCTAAATTAGCGTTTTTAGCTAGCAGCTACAATAAGCATAAAAGTTACCGTACGGCTATCATTTGTTAACATGACGCTTGTTCTTATACATGTAATACATTTATTACCAACCTGAGAGTTTATCCGCTGGTCATTCGACATGACGAATGACTTCTGAAGTCTTAATTCAGCTCAAGACGCTGTAGATTCCCGTCAGTAACACTTTCGGTCCGCTAGTAAAACGTAGTTCTATTAATCTGCGCTTGAATCGGAACCGGATGTAAGTTCCAAAAAACTGAATTTTGGAACTGAAATTGAATGGTGAGAAGTGAAACTGAAATTATTCGAGAGCTGAATTTTTAAAGGATAAAATGCAGTTTCAAAGCAAATCAATTCATTTTCAAAATATAAAATTCAATTTCAATTTAGTGATGATCATTTTCAAACCATAAATTCAATTTCAAATGAGACTAATTCAAATTCGGTTTTCAAAAGCATTTATTCAAGTTACAATTCAGATTCAGTCTGAGCAATTCAAATTCAAATTTAACTTATTCAAATTCAGTTTCTGATGGCACAGATTTCTGCCCATATTATTTACCTGCCGCATTAACGGGAGAGGACGTGCAAACGTTACCGCTGCTGCTGGGCTGAGATTCACGAGTCAGGAGCGGAATTAAAAACACGACATTCATTTAAGGTCATCGCGTGTTTTGTGAGCAAATACTTTTGCATATTCGTAGTGTTTCCTCCCTTAAATGAAATATCTACTTGCAAGTATTGCAAGTTGCCCTGTCGTCATCCGTTCTCGTAAAGTATAACCAAACTTTTGAGCGTTTGAGCCGCCGTGTTTCCTGCCAGGTAAATGACGCTCCGCAACGTGGTGATGTCATTCGGGGCGACTGGAATCGATAAGGGAATCGTTTGCAAAAATGGCAAACAATTCCAAGGAATTGAAACACCGGTTCTCAACAAGAACCGGGTTTCGATACCCATCCCTATTCGTTATGGGGTAAATTTTAAAAAAATATGTTTGGCAAGATATTTGTTGATTTAAAAAAAGCTAATTAATTATGATTACTTAATAGGTTACAACATTATGCATTTTCATTTTGTATTGATATTAATAATGGATATATTAACACAAATCAATAAGTCGATCACATTAATAACCTTCTGTGTTTCTGTAGATTATAACTTTCCTGTTTCTCAACAATCACTATTTTTAGTTAGACATAACAGCAGGAATGCCGTTGTTGATTAACTGCATGATGTTCAGCTTACAGTGTACATAGGTGTCATGGTTCTCAAGATCTGGAGAGGTCGTGGTGTGTGTATTTTTTGTCTTAGCCTCTCCCACCAGGGCGGAACTGGACCTTGATTCCCCGCCTCTGAACCCGCCCTGAACACGCACCTGTGGCTCATTGACACTGATCCTGGCAGACTACTTAAGATGGCAAGAGAGGCTGCTTCCTCGCTGGATCGTCACACTACCTAGCGCCTTCTAGACTCCCTGCCCGGCTTCCCTGCCATCTGGATTTCTGTGGATGTGTGTGAGTGAGTGTGAGCTTTTTGGTGTGGACATTTGGAGTGAGTTACGGATCAAGTTGAAGAAGAGCGTGTGTCTACCCCCGTCTTGGACCTTCCCTTCGGACCCCGCCCTACTCCCTGGAGCCCCGTGTTATCTGTTCCACTGTATATATGTATATATTCTCACTTGGTGTCACATTGCAAATAAACCCTCACTTTCTCTCTAAACTTCAGAGTCCTGCAAGTGAGTCCTCTGCCTACTAATCTGTGACAGAAGGTGCTCTTTATTACCTCACCTGTGAATATCAGCAAGCACAATGAATTCTTTTCACAGTAAACAAAAGGCTTGATTCCAGTAGACACAAACAAACAAACATTGATTTATTTACTTTTATATCCAGATGATCAAGTAAACAAAATCATAAATTCAACTGCAATTATAGTTATTTTTAGACAGAATATTTGTCTAAATATTGATGCATTTAAATGCGTTATTGCATTATTCTCGTTCTCGTGCTCAGCAAGGTTGATGTGATGCTCTGCTGTCTAGTTGTATGGTTGCCCCAGGCAGGGAGGTTCTGTGCTGGCCTGGCACCGGCTTTCTGGCTGATCTGCTGATGTGTTCAGACAAGTCACTGGGCTCAGTGCCAGGCTGAATGCCAACTAGGGTCAAGCTGATATACAAAGCTGATATTAGTCTGTTTGTTTGTTGTAAAAACCAGCTCTGGGTCCTGCACGGCCCCTGCAGAAAACTAAGATCATGACTCCTAACAGCATGAAACAGATGTTGAGATCCAGACCCTGTTTCTGCTAAGTTGCACCATCCAGCCTGCTCTCCATCGGGACCCGAAGAAGCCTAGTCAAACTGATTTTCCATACCTTTGAAGTAAATCCATAACAAACCTTAGGCTGGATCTAAGACATATTTCTTAAGGTACAGATCTGAACGCGCCAGCTTGGCGTTTTAGTGTGTACTGAGCAAACATAGCTTTGAAGAATTACTCTCATACCAGTAACAAAAATGCATTTTACTCAACTAAATCTGCAACAGTAACAAGATAAATACAGTCAAAGCAACAACAGTGGTGAATGATTTCATGTTTAGATAGATGTACTTAAATAGATGTACTTATCTTCCTAGTCTTCCCCTCACACAAGCACTCTTGATGTAGAACGTCCTTCTAGCTACCAATGGACGGCTGAGATCAGATCCTATCCATTTATTTCCAGACGCACATCTTTAAATATGACCATTCTGCTTTTCTTTCCAGTACTAACTTAACTGCTTCATGTTGAGCTGATTGTTAACAGGTGTTTTTTTCTTTTTAACTTGAAGATGTTTTATTCATTATTGTCCTGAGCTCCTTCAGTATTGAACTTCTTGGAGCTGAATATTATTGCAGAATTGTTAAATATCACCTGACTGAACATGGCTGTGTAATGGGCAGACAGCATTTGAAGATGTTACATATAGAAGATAATAAAATCATAGTACTGTTACTGAAATAACTGTTGTGATCTGGGAACAATGAAACATGGCTAAAACTAGGTTTAATAAAAATGATAATGAAATGTTTATCAATTTAGTTGTCTGTTTGGACTTCCTGCTTGTTGATTACTTAGAGCTGAATAGAAATTTAATTCAGAGAAAATTTGAACAATCAGATGGTCCTTTATGAGCAGGACTTGAAGATAGTGGGGAAGAACTACCTTTGACCAGAAAGAGACCAGGATGCTTGTTACTGTAATAGCCTATCATCTGGTATGTAAGAGCCAGATTGAGAAAAAACAATGCATAGCTAAGATTCATGTAAGGTTCAACTGAGTGCTGATAGAAATATCTACTAAACTTTTTGTTAGTAAATATGTATACATCGTCATTTCCCTTGGCTAACTATATTGACCGTATAATGTAAGCTAATGTGGTGTTTGTCTTCTGGTGGAAAATGATGCCTTGATGTTGTGAAACTTAGTATACTGTAACCTGTAAAAAGCTTTATAAGTCAATACATAAATGTTTTGAGGCAAAGTTACTTGATAGAAATTAAAACAAAATGAACTTGTGGTTCTAGACTCATGGTTAGCACGTCCCGATGAACGCTGAGTTTTGGCTCCCTCCATATTCATTTTAATTTAGGCTTTGTTTTGTTAACTCTAAATAAATACCCAGAAGTGTTACCAAGCTGATGGCTGGTGTTTGGGGGAGGTGTGTACAGTGCAGCTGACCTTTGTTGTTGTTAGTTCATCACTAATTAAATGAGGCATGACTATACAACCATCTGCAATTTGTGTGTTAACTTTTGCTGTCTTTAACTAAACCCCAAGTTAAATTTTATTGGTTTTAACAACTTATGACCAAACGACAGCACAGATTTAACACACAAGTATAAATTCAATGTCAATCTGAATGTTAACTCTGCCACTGAAAAGCAGCTGTGCCTCAGAAAAATGTTTGTGTAACAACAATTCCAACCTTCTCTCTCTCTCTCTCTCTTGCACACACACACACACACACACACACACACACACACACACACACTTCAATATGCACTCATTTATGCATGCTATCACCCACCTTTACCCCCTGCAGTGCTCGTGAAGGATGCACTACCCATACAGCTGCCACCGAGCGGGAGAGCTGGTGAGTGGGAAAATGGGTGGTGTGGAGTGACCCCACACTGCAAAAGGCCGCTGGGCCATCCTATTGACACCTTAACAACTCTCCACCACCATCAATCCATCCACAACTTCCCCAACTCCGCCCTCTTGACCGACACCTCACAGGGTGCAGGGTTATTCTGAGCCCAGCTGGGGGATGATAGTGATGATCTTGATGATGAGGATGGGTTGAGTGGTGGTGGTGAGGGAGGGGGTGGGGGGGCATTCTCTCCAGCCTGCACCTAGGAGAAGAAGCATCAATTTCGTTAACAAATGCATTACAGTCATCTTTATCTGGTTATCACGGCCACAGCTCCACTCAGCCGAGAGCAAACTGGGAGAGAAAAGAGACCTCCCAGAACGAAAGTGGGGGCGGTGGTGTGTGTGGGGGGGGGGGTCTACAGTAATCTGTGTAAACACATGGTGGCCTCCCTCCTTTCTTCTAGAATATTAATCAAGTTTCAGACAGGCTTGAGAGGCATGTGTGTTTGCCTGTTGATGTGCATGCATGTGTGGAGATGGCGAGATCTTCTCTATTTGCCATCTCGTGCGCGTCATCATCTCATTCTCCCACCAATTCAAGGTGACCGTGCTGGCTGACGCCTGAGGGCCCCTAGGGCACCACTGACAGCTTTAGGTTCTAGTCAGAGATTTGTAGCCCCACCTATCCTTGTCCTCCCACCAGTACCCATAACACATCAGGGCCATAAAATAAAGCCCCACCCCCACCCTCCCAGGAGTGATGGCCAAAGAGGTTAAAACAAAAGAGGTGACAGATGAGAGCTGGGGTGGTTACAAAAGACGCTCTCCCCATTTGGGACACAGAGCCTTATGGAGAAAATATTTTGACCTTGAAGGTTAAAGGTCAAGAGTCTAAGCAGGTGAGGGGAAAATGAGTTCTGTGGCCTTGGTGTCACGCTTTACAGAGATGCTGCTGTCCCAGATGTAAACGTCTAGGCATTAGACAAGATGCACACAAATATAGTGCGTTATCACTGCGGTATATAACATATCAACCAATTTCCTAATGATGCCAATCATTACCATTGTTGTTTGTCATTATTCCAATTTACACCATTCACATTTCACATTACTTCAAGCCATGGCTTTATACATGGTACTGTTTTAATATGCACACTTCTGTCCTGCTGTGTGCTGTTGATGGCTGGTTGATGGCTGAGGATGAACTGCGCATGTATAGATCTAGTCAGTGTGATCAGTGTGATCAGAATTTTATGGAACTTTATCCATAAAAATCATCTAAATCAAATATGGCAAAGCATCAGTTTAAGAAAATCTTCTTGGGAATGTTCAAACAAATTCCTGGGCGACTGCTATTTTTAGATCACTCTTCTGACATGCACTGTGTGCTGTGAGGTTTCTCCACGGACCTCAGACTGAAAAACAGAAAGCATACAAGGAGAAGGAGCATTCTCATCACTTTTTCAACATTCACTGGGTTATGCACTTTTAATTAAATTAAATCCTCAGAATGACACTTTTGTCAGAGGATTCAACTGTGATCTCATCGAAGTGAGATGCATCAGGCCTTAACTTGCCTTAACTTTGCTGTGTACAGTGCCATCATGTACTAGCTCAGAGTACGCCGAAAATACAGATTTTTTTAAATGCATACAATCTCCACTTGCCACCTGGCCTGATTTTCCTCCTCTTGACTCCCTGTGTCTATTTCCCAAAAATGATATTCACTTGTGGAGATTCAGCATGCATTGCAGAGGTACAACTACAAGAGGACATTACAGGACTGGAGTGATCTTAAAATAGCAGCAGCGCAGTCCAGGGGTCCGCATGAAGATGATCTTGAGTGATCAGCTGAATTTAAATCTCAATTTTTAAGCTGAAAATTGGAGTTTTTCAATTTATTTTCAAGAACTTTTTGCAAGCAGAGTGTGATAAAAAAGTTGATCTACACACACACACACACACACACACACACACACACACACACACACACACACACACACACACACACACACACACACACTTCCTCCTCCTTTGTTTATGGTGTGAGGGTATCAGCAATCTCGGCCTGCCTTTCACAGGAGCTGAGGGCTGTGCCAGGGAACAGATGGTGGTGGCTAGGCAGGAGGGCAGCAGGGCACAGAGGCAGCGGGCACAGCAAGAACACTGCCAATCCTGTGGCCTTGGCTGGGTGAGAACAAGCAAAATCCTGATGCAGGGTTTTTTTTTTAAAGTGGAACAAACACTGCATTATAATTGTGGTAAGAAAAGTTGCAACAGCAGCACATTCCTGTTGCAAATGGAAGAAAGCCAGTTTCTGTTTTGGTTTTTATAATGCTGGCAAATTAGCGCATGGTTAGAATTTGCTAATAATAATTTGTGCTAATTTGTTTCCTGATAAAACTGTGTGCACCTAAGAATGCGTCGTACCATTTCTATAAGCAGTCACATCATCATTAATCACTAGCACCACAGTTCCACTGGCAGCCACACATGTCCATGCCATTTTCCTCCACCATGTTTGACAGATGATGTTGTATGCTCCGGCTCATGAGCTGTTCCTTTCCTTTCTCTATACTTTTCTCTTCCTATCTGGTACGTTTTATATTGTGGCTGTTCCCTCTATGCAAAGTTTTACAAGAACTACACAGGCTCCATCAGATCATTTCTGGCAAGCTCTAATCAAATTCTCTTCTTCTTGAGCAATCAATTCTGTCTTTCATCTCTTTATCTTTTTTATGGAATAATGAGGGGAAACGTATCAGCTGGAGATCCCTTGAATTCAGTTAAATATAGTTTGACTTTATATATCTATTTCTGTGTGTGTGTGCATGCATGTATGTGTGTGAGACAAACCTAAGTATAACTGGGTTTCTTGCAAATGTTTTTAACAAGCTTAACGGCATTAACGAACAAACAGTGAAATACCCCAGCGGTGTAGCAGAGTCACTTTATCCTCTCAGTGTTTTTCTCATATTTCTGAAGGGTTCTATTATTTTCCTTTGCATTCAGCATCAGTCTGTGTACACCTACTGCAAGATATACCTTGAACCCTTGCTCATTGTAACCCACCTACTCTTTATAGTTTAGCTTTGTTACTCCATTCATTAATTTTCAGTGTCTTTGAATTCAGCCCTGTATAGGTTGATGACTTTAATTTCCATCAAATGATGTGGCACCCTTTCATTTTTAACACATTACCTCGTCCATATCGGTATAGATGTCCAGCATGATCTTTTTCCCATTGAGATCAAATGTTTTTCAAAGTATTCCTTTAATTTATTTCAGCTGTTTACTACTTAGAATAAAATCAGCATCTATACTGCTGTGACATAAGACAACACAGTTTGTGATGGAGTCTGTTGATAATCTGGGGGGGCTGGACACCATCTTTCGAGCTTCCTGAGGGGCTTAATATACATGGGTTTCCATGGATGCCCTCCGTGACCCTTAGCACACAATCCCTCTGTCTTTTGCTGTCACACAGGCTGATGAAATGTTCTTTAATACCCAATCGACTGTATTGACATCCCCTTGGGTAGCAGGATTCCCCCTCAGGGGTGTAGAGTATTGATTTTGGGGGAATGTGGGTCTGTGGTGCCCTCTTGACATGTCCCCAGTCCCACTGCTATTATTGGAAGATTAGTAGGGCTATTACACCTCTCAGGCCAGATGGATGTGACACTGGTAGGAGTAGCAGTCAGATGACCCTCTATGTGAACTTCTTGGAAGAGAATTAGCTGTAGTCATGGATTTGAATTTGAACTTGTCTATTTGTCTACAGGCATTAAAGAAATATCTTTTAAACCAGTAAAATCAGATCCCATGAAACCATCAAAAGAAATGTAAAAAAATGATGATGTCAATAAAGACGTATTAAACAGGACACAGATATAATCTTTATAATGAGCACATGAAGGAATTGATCCACTTAGCAAAAACTAATTGAAAAGATATTGAAAAGAAACACTTTCTAATAACTAAACAATGCTGAGATTTAGTTAAAATGTGAAAAATATTCATTAATAAGGCATCTAGAAAACAACACCCCCTTATGTCTAAAGTTGTTTGAGAAACAGATTTAATCAATAAATAATAATAATAAAGGTGCAAATTACCAGTCTTGTGCACTGAGCATCACCATGCGTGTGTTAGTGAGTGAAAACACTGTAAAACAGCAGGCGTGTGCTCACTGCAATCAGCATACTACTAAAGTTCACCTTAAGTTTGTCTAAGACAAGAAGCTGTATCAGTCGAGCAAAAAAACCACAAAAATTAAAGCCGAAAATGTCACGGTCCTGGGTCTCCTGACCCAGCGTTTTTAGTTCTTTGTGATTTTCGTATTATTGTACTTGTGTGTGATTTATTCCATGGCTTCTAGTTTTGATCCCTTGCCCTTCATGTCTCCCTGTGTGCCCCTCTGTGTATCTGTGAGCCCTCGTCTCTCCTTATGTTTTATTCCATGCTTCCCCTGCCCATCATGTCTAAGTTCTCCCCGTGCTCTCTCTTCCCCCTGTGTGCCCTCTATGTATTTATGAGCCCTCGTCCCCTTTCGTGTTTATTCCGTGTCTCCCCTGCCTGTTATGTTGGTGTTCTACTCGTGCTCTCTCTCCTCCTGTCTGAACCTCTGTGCTCCCTGTTTCACCTCTCCCGTCAGTGTTCAGTTCACCCCGCCCTGTCTCGTTATGGTTATCAGTGTCACCTGTGTTCCCCGTGTGTTCCCACTCCCCTCGTTAACCCTCTGTGTATTTCTGTCTGCGTCTCCCTCTGTTCAGCGTGACGTCGTCCCTCATGTTGTGTGGACCTCCCTGTGTCTCTGCGTATGTTAGTTTTTCCCCAGTCTAGTTTTGTATCGCCTATCATCTTCTGTTACGCAATAAAGCTGCCTTTTGAGTTTATTCCCTCGTGCCTGTGAGTCCTGCATTTTGGGTCCTACTCCTGCCTGCCGCACGGCGATTCATGACAGTACGACGTCACCAGATATGGACCCAGCAGCACTCAACCCACCAGAAGAACTGCGTCTGGACATAATCTACTCCGTGGAAAGACTCCTGCATCTGTGGCTCGAACATGAGGGGAAGGAATTTCGCCGTGCTGTGGAAACCAGACTACAGCGCTTGTTCTCTGGTCTTCCCTGGCTACTCAGTGCGCTCCACCCACTCGAACAGGATTTAATCCGCAACGAGCTCCACCTTCATCCCCCAGCTGCTACTACCCACCTGCCTGAAGGGCCGGATGTGGAGCCGCTCGGCCCGTCAGAGCCATCATCAAAAAAGAAACGGCATTCACGCCGCCGACGCGCCACCCCACAGCCGGACATTCGGCCTTCTAATTCACCTTCTGTGCTGCCAGAAGCTCCGTCGGCTCCCTCGCTGCTACTTCCAGCTCAGTTAGCTCCCTCGCAGCCCTTCGCAGCTCCGTTAGCTCCCTCGCCGCCACCCGCAGCTCCGTTAGCTCCCTCGCCGCCACCCGCAGCTCAGTTAGCTCCCTCGCCGCCACCCGCAGCTCAGTTAGCTCCCTCGCCGCCACCCGCAGCTCAGTTAGCTCCCTCGCCGCCACCCGCAGCTCAGTCTCCTGTGTCCCCGCTAGCTCAGCCATTAACTCCACCACAAGCTCCATTTTCACCTCTACCATCGCTTCAGTCATCAGTTCGGTCTGCCACTCAGTCGCCCTTAGCTCCATCATCCACACTACCACCTGTTTCTCTTCCACCACAACCGTCGCTTCACCCAGCCACTCAGGCTGCTACTCAGTCAGTCATTCAACCCATAGCCCTGCCGTTAATATGCTCTGTAGCTGAGCCACTAGCCGCCCGACCCGCAGCCACTTCAGCCACTCCTCCACCCGTCACACCTCCACTACAACCATCACTGCGGTCTCTAGCGCAGTCACCTGCAGCTCTGCTTTCCCCAGTGCAGTCTCCAGTGTCCCCAGTGCAGTCCCCAGTGCAGTCTCCGGTGTCCCCAGTGCAGTCTCCGGTGTCCCCAGTGCAGTCTCCGGTGTCCCCAGTGCAGTCTCCGGTGTCCCCAGTGCAGCCTCCTTTAGCACAGTCACCCACTCAACCACCAGCACCACAACCGTCACTACCTCTAGTTCATTCCCCTGTGAAGTCATTAACTCCACCACCTACTCCACCCTCACCACCACCGTTACTACAGACATCAGTTCAGTCCCCTGTGCAGTCATTTACTTCTCCACCGTTAGCAGCTCAGGTCCCCGTGTGTCCAGCAGCTCAGGTCCCCGTGTGTCCAGCAGCTCAGGTCCCCGTGTGTCCAGCAGCTCAGGTCCCCGTGTGTCCAGCAGCTCAGCTCGCACCTGAACCTTTGGCCCAGTTCCCCGTAGCAGTGCGGTTTTCTAGCCAGCTTAACATTGAGCCCGGGGTCCCAATCCTCTCTGGCTCTACTTCAGCTCCTGCTGGAAGCTCGGATGAGCTCATCCAGGACTCCGCGGCTCCCACGCCGCCATCTACCTCGTCCGCTGGGGGTTCCAGTGAGCCCGGCCAGCACCTCCCTGTCTCCGCTGGAGGGTCCGAGAGGCCCGTTCAGCCTCCTGTCTCCGCTGGAGGGTCCGAGAGGCCCGTTCAGCCTCCTGTCTCCGCTGGAGGGTCCGAGAGGCCCGTTCAGCCTCCTGTCTCCGCTGGAGGGTCCGAGAGGCCCGTTCAGCCTCCTGTCTCCGCTGGAGGGTCCGAGGGGCCCGTTCAGCCTCCTGTCTCCGCTGGAGGGTCCGAGGGGCCCGTTCAGCCTCACGCCGCATCAGCTGGAGGGCCCGAGGAGCCTGTCCAGCCGCCATCTGCGACCGCCTCGTCATCACCTGGCCCGGCTACATCCGCCTGTGCTTCTGCTACGCCTGGCCCGGCCTCAGCCTCTGCAACCTCGCCTGGCCCGGCCTCAGCCTCTGCAACCTCGCCTGGCCCGGCCTCAGCCTCTGCAACCTCGCCTGGCCCGGCCTCAGCCTCTGCAACCTCGCCTGGCCCGGCCTCAGCCTCTGCAACCTCGCCTGGCCCGGCCTCAGCCTCTGCAACCTCGCCTGGCCCGGCCTCAGCCTCTGCAACCTCGCCTGGCCCGGCCTCAGCCTCTGCAACCTCGCCTGGCCCGGCCTCAGCCTCTGCAACCTCGCCTGGCCCGGCCTCAGCCTCTGCAACCTCGCCTGGCCCGGCCTCAGCCTCTGCAACCTCGCCTGGCCCGGCCTCAGCCTCTGCAACCTCGCCTGGCCCGGCCTCAGCCTCTGCAACCTCGCCTGGCCCGGCCTCAGCCTCTGCAACCTCGCCTGGCCCGGCCTCAGCCTCTGCAACCTCGCCTGGCCCGGCCTCAGCCTCTGCAACCTCGCCTGGCCCGGCCTCAGCCTCTGCAACCTCGCCTGGCCCGGCCTCAGCCTCTGCAACCTCGCCTGGCCCGGCCTCAGCCTCTGCAACCTCGCCTGGCCCGGCCTCAGCCTCTGCAACCTCGCCTGGCCCGGCCTCAGCCTCTGCAACCTCGCCTGGCCCGGCCTCAGCCTCTGCAACCTCGCCTGGCCCGGCCTCAGCCTCTGCAACCTCGCCTGGCCCGGCCTCAGCCTCTGCAACCTCGCCTGGCCCGGCCTCAGCCTCTGCAACCTCGCCTGGCCCGGCCTCAGCCTCTGCAACCTCGCCTGGCCCGGCCTCAGCCTCTGCAACCTCGCCTGGCCCGGCCTCAGCCTCTGCAACCTCGCCTGGCCCGGCCTCAGCCTCTGCAACCTCGCCTGGCCCGGCCTCCTCTTCAGAGCCTTCGTCTGCCGCAGCCTCCTCTTCAGAGCCTTCGTCTGCCGCAGCCTCCTCTTCAGAGCCTTCGTCTGCCGCAGCCTCCTCTTCAGAGCCTTCGTCTGCCGCAGCCTCCTCTTCAGAGCCTTCGTCTGCCGCAGCCTCCTCTTCAGAGCCTTCGTCTGCCGCAGCCTCCTCTTCAGAGCCTTCGTCTGCCGCAGCCTCCTCTTCAGAGCCTTCGTCTGCCGCAGCCTCCTCTTCAGAGCCTTCGTCTGCCGCAGCCTCCTCTTCAGAGCCTTCGTCTGCCGCAGCCTCCTCTTCAGCTGCCTCGTCTGCCGCAGCCTCCTCTTCAGCTGCCTCGTCTGGTCCAGCATCCTCATCAGCTGCCTCGTCTGGTCCAGCATCCTCATCAGCTGCCTCGTCTGGTCCAGCATCCTCATCAGCTGCCTCGTCTGGCCCAGCATCCTCATCAGCTGCCTCGTCTGGCCCAGCATCCTCATCAGCTGCCTCGTCTGGCCCAGCATCCTCATCAGCTGCCTCGTCTGGCCCAGCATCCTCATCAGCTGCCTCGTCTGGCCCAGCATCCTCATCAGCTGCCTCGTCTGGCCCAGCATCCTCATCAGCTGCCTCGTCTGGCCCAGCATCCTCATCAGCTGCCTCGTCTGGCCCAGCATCCTCATCAGCTGCCTCGTCTGGCCCAGCATCCTCATCAGCTGCCTCGTCTGGCCCAGCATCCTCATCAGCTGCCTCGTCTGGCCCAGCATCCTCATCAGCTGCCTCGTCTGGCCCAGCATCCTCATCAGCTGCCTCGTCTGGCCCAGCATCCTCATCAGCTGCCTCGTCTGGCCCAGCATCCTCATCAGCTGCCTCGTCTGGCCCTGCGCCCACCGGGCCATGGCCGGCACGCCTGGGACTGGAGGGCCGCCGCCGCCGTTGCCTTGCGCACGGCCGGCCTCCTGAACTGTTTCCGCGTCGCCGCCGTTGCCTTGCGCACGGTCGGCCCCCTGAACTGCTCTGTGTTTTGGGTTGTTTTCTTGGGCTCCGGTGTTTTCTGTGCTCTTTGTTTTCTGTTCCGAGCCCTCCGTCCTGGGCCCCCGCCGCCCGCCCTGGGTTGTTTTCCTTTTGGTTTTTTTCTGTGTTTGGGCTGTCTGGAGCCAGCCCTTGAGGGGGGGGTACTGTCACGGTCCTGGGTCTCCTGACCCAGCGTTTTTAGTTCTTTGTGATTTTCGTATTATTGTACTTGTGTGTGATTTATTCCATGGCTTCTAGTTTTGATCCCTTGCCCTTCATGTCTCCCTGTGTGCCCCTCTGTGTATCTGTGAGCCCTCGTCTCTCCTTATGTTTTATTCCATGCTTCCCCTGCCCATCATGTCTAAGTTCTCCCCGTGCTCTCTCTTCCCCCTGTGTGCCCTCTATGTATTTATGAGCCCTCGTCCCCTTTCGTGTTTATTCCGTGTCTCCCCTGCCTGTTATGTTGGTGTTCTACTCGTGCTCTCTCTCCTCCTGTCTGAACCTCTGTGCTCCCTGTTTCACCTCTCCCGTCAGTGTTCAGTTCACCCCGCCCTGTCTCGTTATGGTTATCAGTGTCACCTGTGTTCCCCGTGTGTTCCCACTCCCCTCGTTAACCCTCTGTGTATTTCTGTCTGCGTCTCCCTCTGTTCAGCGTGACGTCGTCCCTCATGTTGTGTGGACCTCCCTGTGTCTCTGCGTATGTTAGTTTTTCCCCAGTCTAGTTTTGTATCGCCTATCATCTTCTGTTACGCAATAAAGCTGCCTTTTGAGTTTATTCCCTCGTGCCTGTGAGTCCTGCATTTTGGGTCCTACTCCTGCCTGCCGCACAGCGTTCCATGACAGAAAACTTCCAAAAAACAAGAGTGTAATTACATCCACCAAGGACGTAGACTGGGGGAAACAATTATTTGATCACCTGTTAAATTTGTAAATTTGATAATTTAGGAAGTTTCAGATTTTTATGATAGTTTCATTTTAATGGAGAGACATCGACTATTAACCAAAAATCCAGAAAAACACATTGCATAAAAGTTATAAATTGCCTTACATATCATTGACTGAAATAATGTTTTGATCCCCAAGCAAGTCATGACTCAGTATTTGATAGAGAAACCCTTGTTTGCAAGCATAGCGTTAAGTGTTTTTCAAGAATTGTGGTTTTAATATTAATATTTATTTAGTATTTAATATTTAATTTTGAAATGTAATTGAGATTCTGCTTTCCACATGGAAAGTGCACAATCATGAAGTATGATAGGTACACTTGATGACTGTGCACATCACATGTGCACATATTGTCATGTTTAAGCAAATGCAAGATTTGGACTCAGCACATGGACGATGGTTTTAATGTGGGACCTGATTGCAGAAACACAACTGGCAGCACAGTGGGAGAGGAGCGGCAGAATTAGCTGAGGCCAAGGTAAGTAAGGCTGTAGCTCAGGCGGTAGAGAAGGTCATCTACTGATTGGAAGGTTGGTAGTTTGATCCCAAAGTCTGCATGTCAAATACCCCTGGACAAGATGTTAACCCTAAGTTGCTCTTCGATGCGTCCATCAGAGTATGAATGGATGTTAGTTAGTAGAAGAAAGTGCTTGTGTGAATGTGGCATGTTGTATTAAGTGCACTGAGTACTCTGGGAGAGTAGAAAAGTGAGACTTCCAGGCTGTGGAGCCTACCACTACATGCTGCTGTGTATAGCAGCTGGATAGCATAGCGGTAAGACTACACGCTGTATCCAGTCTGTAGGCTAGACCCCTCATGCTAGCCGAGCCTACCTCGGACACGAGCGAGACACATAAAAAAGAAGCCATACTGGAGGAGGATCCAAATGCAGGACACACAGAAATCATCAAAAGTCAGATGTCTGTGCATGCACACTTTGCTCCTCCTCCTCCTACTTTGCCCTGCTTGGTTTTATTGTACTGCTGTCATGTGACTCAGCAGCTGCTGCGTAGAGACATGTAGGCTGCAGTGAGCAGAAAGAGAAGCAGTATTCAGTAAACAAATGAAGAAAGAAAGAAGGAAATCCTTCGCACAGAACAAGACAGTGAGCACAGAAATAGAGGCCATTGGCTACAAAGGAGCATTAGGGCCACAGGAAAAAATATAATATTGATTTTTTTTTTAGAATAGTATTAAATTAAAAATTAAATCAGATCAGCACTGAGGCGAAAGAGGGATCTGAATTATCCACAGCCTTTGAATACGGGTTTCCAAAAAATCCAGTTTCAAAACTTTACGAAACTCGGCGAAAACTTGTGAAAGGTGTGTTCTGTTGTGTGACATAGACAAGAAGCAAACAGACTAATCATGAAAAAATATAACAGGAAGTGTCTAAACAGAAAGTCAACATCATCCTTTAAATCATTTCCAGATGGTGCAAAATAATATTGATATGCAAAAACTCCATATGCAGTGCATTTTTATGAACTTTGTGAGAAGGGGAACTTCAGACAATGATCAGACCGGATTCTCGTGGCAGTATCCAGATTTCACATGTGAAAACATCAATATATAAAATAAAATAAATTTGATAGACCTAATTACAAATATTTCTTTTTTCTTTATCTCTTTAAATTTACTCAAAAGTAAAGTACTAGTGAAGCTTCAAGGTATAAAAAATTAATTGGATCAGTAAATTATCCTGTTCGATCGATTTAGCATAACTCAAAAGAGGAGTATGTGGGTACTAACATGTGGTTAAGATGTGAAAAAACATCAAACTTTATGAGTGTTTTAAAAGAGTCGTCACTCGTGCAGATCATCTAAATGTTTAGCTCAAAACTTATTTCCATTATTTGTCCCTCTTTCTTTTGACCTTCTATCACTTGAGATGGTGAACTGGAATAAACTATACCTCAGCTGAAATGGTGATTATTGGCACAGCGCTCTGGACTCTGCACCCTGCCCTGTGGAGCTGGGATGACCTCTACAGGAGGGAGGGAGGGGGGGAGGTGCTCTGTGATTGATTAGCTGGCCTGGGAGGACCACCACTCTCCCACTGGCTAGGGCATATGGAGCTGCGTGTCCTATGGACAGCTGCAACCGCAGCACTTGTCCTTGTTCTATATGTGTGCATGTGAAAGAACACCGTCTTGTTATTCCATATTATCTTCTCATTTTATATAACACCTTAGGATCTTTTAGAAAAGTTGCTACTTTACTGCCTGATTGAAAAGGAACCAATGCTTGCATAAAAATACTCTTTTTTCTTTACTGTTAAAAACTGTCAAAAGGCCGGCCAACAGGCCAATACATATGAGGATGAATTTATTTCAAGCAGTATTATTACGGTGTGCATAGAAATATCTCTTTCATGTGTTTTAAAATAAATGTTTAAAAATAGTAAACATGCAAATTCAGCCCATTTATTTTTCATTATTGTTTGGTCAGTGTCTTTTAATGACTGCAGCAACAATAAACTACAGTTTTACAAAGGGATAACTCGCTAAACAAAACTGATAAATGTAAGTATTTAAAAGTAACTTAAGGCTGATAACATTCGATGGACAATCTTTTTGATCTGGTTTGACCCACTCATGTGCATGTTACACACGATAAATACACAGTATTATATCACAAATGTCCACATTTTAAAATAAATTAATATAAACTCATGTGGGAGAAATAAAATGCATAAAACTCTTACAGGTCACTACAATGTTAACATCAGTCAAAGTGATTGTTGGTAGCAGATGAAGTTCTGAAGCTGCTTCCTAAAGAAACATATTAGAAGAACATAAATCTGAGACAAGAGCAGCCACAGATTAAAGGCATAACCTTTATAGGTTAAAAGTATCAGTATCTGTATTGGTATTGGCAAAACTGCTTTTAATTTACTTGGTATCGGATCGATACCAAAATTTGCAGTATTGCTCACCACTAGCTGGTAGTTTGATCTCTGGTTTCTCCAGTCTGCATTCACAGCTCTCTTTAGATCCTTCCCCAACATTTTGTCAGGTTGACTTCTGGACCTGGACTGGGACATTAAAACCTGTCGGTTCTTGTCTTTGTCAGTCAATCTGTTGTAGATTTGCAGGTGTGCTTGGGATTATCGTACTGTGGAAAGACCTATCTTGGACCAACCTGTCATGGTCCTCCAGTCTGCTTTTCCCCTACCTTAGTGTTACGTCACAGAGAGAACCATGGATTAAACTAAAGGACCCACTATCTGATGACTGTTTTCTGAATAGAGACTGTGGATTAATCCCAGCTTGAAGATTTTGTAAATGGTTAAACTGCAACGTACAGTACATATAAACTCACTTAACCTGCTTTCTGAGTCTATGTTTGAGTCCGTCCTGCCTATTGACCATCACACAACTGTGGGGCTGTCAGACATGATAGCCATCGTCAGATTCAGCAAAGGATAAGGTGCCAGGTGATAGACACTTTAAAATTTGATGTGTAGGCTCCGTCTTTTTTAAAATAGGAGAATATGAAGAATAAGTTTTATTAAAAAAACAAACAAAACGATCTATTTTTCATTGCTATATTTAAATTTATGTTTTGTGCAAGCCACAAGGGAGCTACTGAAGATGACCAAAAAGCCTCATGTAGCTGTGTAGTCAGTGTTTTTTTCTATAAATATACCATAAATACCCCTGCAGACCCCCCTCATATCGACCTCAGTCTCCTACCGATCAACCCATCACACAGATGCTTGCAGCAGCAACTTGTGAATGGGCTGACTTCATATTTTAATTTAGTATATGTAGTTTTAACGTGGCAAAATCATCAGAGGTGTGTAGGTGCAATATGAATCAGAGTAAGCCCCCACCAGCACCACAAAAAAAAAAAAAGATGATTTGTAGTGGTAAGTTCAAGTGGATATCTGTCTGGGGTTAAAAGTGAAAGTAATTCATTACAGGGAGATAGTGCTTACTGATATTCCTCATCTTGACGTTTTGCAGCGTGGCAGTTGAGGTGAGGGGGGGTGAAATGGCCTGCAGTGATCGAAAAGGGGCTTGGGGTGAGCAACATCCAATGGCCCTATTGGAGGAGAAATGGCGATGAAGGGATAAGGGCCAAATGGATGGCTATATTTTACAGTGGGTCAGTTTGGATTGCGCTGTCCAACACTGTAATTATAAGTTTGGTTAGCAGAGAGGGAGAGAGAGGGTAGGAAGAGAGACAGTAGCCTTTGTCATGGCTGTAAATGAACAGCCAGGCTTAATTGAGTGGTAACCTCTGAAGCTGTTGTGCTAACACTGCAAAGAGATGGTGGGATGGAGGGACAGAGGGGTAAAAAAGAGGAGAGAAGTGCTGATAAGGACTTTTATGTTTGTCAGTTTACCTTATCCTTCTAAACCCTGCCCACTAGCAAAAACAGGCTTCCCACACAAACAATGAGCAGAATTACACTGCACAAAGCAACATTTTCATAAAAATAAAAGGACAAAACATATGAGTGGCTTAGTCATTTATAATAGTTTGACATGTTTGTAACATAAAGGTCCAAAATACACTTAATGAAAATGTAATTAAATATAATTCCAAGAAACTTTGTCACCTAGCAAATCTGATGTGAAGAATGTATGGTAAGATGGTGAGAGACATCTACAAAGTTGAATGCAGATGGTTTTCAAAGAGTGAATGCCTGTGATTATTATAGTTCAAGTGAAATATCTGGGTAATATCTTCATGAAATAAGAAAAAAAAAAATTATCTGGTAACTTCTCATTTGTCCAAAAGCAAATATTCAAATCAAATCACTTTTATTGTCACATCACATGTGCAGGTACATTGGTACAGCACATGCGAGTGAAATTCTTGTGTGCGAGCTTCACAAGCAACAGAGGTGTGCAAAAATACAAATAACATAAGAACAAAGCAAAATATAAGAATGGGAATCTGAGAATTATAACAATAAATATATGTACAAAAATAAGGATGTATGCACATTACTGAATATGTATACCAAATATATATGTACATACGTATGTGTATACATATATATAAAATAAAATAAGATTGAATATACAGCGATTAGCAGATGGATATTGTGCAAAAAGATACATATGGAGTGCATAATGTTGAAGTTCCAGTAGTAAGGGTGAGGCGTCTATGAAGTGTTCAGCAGTCTGATGGCCTGATGGAAAGAGTTGTCTCTCAGTCTGCTGGTTCGGGACTGGATACTGCAGAACCTCCTGCCTGATGGAAGTAGTCTGAACAGTTTATGCTGGGGTGACTGGAATCTTTGATGATCCTCCCCGCTTTCCTCAGGCACCGCTTCCTGTAAATGTCCTGCAGGGAGGGAAGCTCACCTCCAGTTATCCTTTCGGCATACCGCACTGCTCTCTGGAGAGCTTTGCAGTTGTAAGTGGTGCTGTTACCTTACCAGGTGGTGATGCATCCGGTGACGATGCTCTCAATGGCACAGTAGTAGAAGGTCCTGAGGATGCGGGGGCTCATGCCAAATCTTTTCAGTCTCCTGAGAAAGAAGAGGCGCTGCGATTTTCATCAATCTCAGCTGTGTACCAAGTTAGTGATATCAAAACAAAGTGAAATTGTAATTCTTTATAAACTGCAAATGTAATTGTTCTTCTAATCATAGGGGTGTAACATTTTTCCAGGCCAGTGTTGCCTTTCTTACTTTTTTGAACCAGCCCACGCAGGTCCCAACAGTTTAATAATCACCACAGAAGTAGATAAATACATAACAAAAAATAAGATACAGATGAGTCCAAAGAGATACAAATGACTTATCGAAGGTACAAAACAACCCCAGAGACACAAAATGACCAGAGAGATACAGAAACTTGCTAAAGCACATTCCTTAAATCTGGACACATTGCCAGTATGTAGGAGGGCACAACTAATATGGTGCTAGGCTAACAAACTTTCATTTTGATACTGTTTGGTAGCTAATTGACAAGGTAAAGCCAGCATAGATAATCCACTAAACTAGCTAGTAGCTTGCTTTAAGCTTTTTGTGTTCAACTGGGAAAAAGAAGAAGTTTATGCTGTTCTGCCCTTACTGAACAAAAGTCCTTGGTGCTCATTTGAGCAGGACACAAATTCAGCTGAGGGGACTTTATAGGAGAAAGCAATATTCATTATTGCTGTAACAATAACCGGTTTAATCGCTAGAGAGCACTCTTCTGTGGTTAAAATATATCCTAAAAAGTTACAGAAAGAACACTTTAACACTTCTCTGTGTGACTTCTCACTCATTCTCTCTTCCGATCTTCTCATTTTCTCTCTCTGTCTTTCTGCTCCCCTCTTCCTGTCTGTGTTTCCTTTTCAATTCTCCTCTGCTCTAATTTCCCCTCCTCATCCAAGCCTGTGTGATTGTAGTGTCTCATCACAATTTTGGCAGACATTTCTTTTCATTTTCTTTCCTCATCTCCTGTCTTATTTTTGGCCTCACCCCCCCACCCAAAGCTTACAACCACCCACCCCTCCACCATGTTTTTTTTCGCCTTTTCTGCTCCATCTCATGCTCTTCCTGAAATCTTTTGGCTCGTCATTCACGGTAGCTTGTTTCTTTCAATGTTCCGAGGTAATGGTGGAATATAGCCTGCCATCAGAAAGAAAGGGGGAACAATTTGTTCCCTTTGCAGTGAACGGGGACGGTTGTGATCAAGGGTGTGATCTGCAAACGCACAGGCCTGCTCCCATACACACAAGCACAAATACACACAAAGCGATGATGATGAGGCCATTTCCTCCCTCATCTCCAGATCCTCATCTAACCACTAATGAAAAACATGACAATTACCCACAACTCTTTGCACCTCAGCTTTCAGCGGTAGTAATCTTGGCACTGATATGAAGTCAGCTTGTCGTTTTGCCTCCGCTGTCCCTTCCTCTTTCCAATCTGTCCATCCCCTCCTCCTCTTCTTTTGTCCATTTACAGGAGCTAGGCATCGTGACTTTTCAGTGACGATGATGACTGCTGCCAAATGGTTTTAAGGATGTGACTGGAAATGGAGATATGATATATCTTTACTTACATTGGCCAGTTGGGGACTGACAAAGGCTATGTTGAGGGTAATGAACAGTGGATTAAGAGTGAGTAATGAAGCACCAAGGATTATCAGGATTATCATTTGGTACCATGGGAGCTGCAGGAATCCTTCATTTTGTTAGTGGAGTCTGTGCACGTGTAATCTGTGAACTCTGGTTCAGATTCAGTGATAAACAATATTATCATTATCTCAGATAAATAAAGGGTTTTTAAGGTGAAGGTCCTATGAAAATTAAAAAAAAATTAACTGGGCATATATCCGTGTGCACAAGATAAATTGAAAATTCTTAATTTGAATGAGCCATGGACAGTGTTACCTTGCTGTTTGCGTGATTACATATGAATGCATATTTGATGAGGCGATTTGGCTCTATGTAGCTCACATGACAGCGCATCGTTTCCTGACACTTTTCTACCTCTGTGCACCAGGTGACAGCAAGGTGTCACTTATGATGGCACTTTAATTAATTTTGTTTGTCCTGTTCACTGATAGTCATGGGCCACTGAGTATCCACGTTCCTGCTGTTGGGGCTGATACAGAGCAGAAAGATAGTGAATTATGTGCATGTGCACGCCTGTGTGCATGTGTATAGGGAGAACGAGAGAAACAGAGAGAGAGAGAGCAAAGGCTAGTCTGAGCCATTTTTACTGGTCAGCATTTTTTAGTTTTGCAAAAACAGGTGAACAGTAAGATAAGACAATATAAGATGTGATTTATTTACATCTAATGTTATTATACAATAATAACTCACGAAAGTAAAATAAAATACAGAAAATAAACAACAAAGACAAAAAAGTACAAAATAATAAGACGCTCAAAAAAAGTAAATATGAACGATACCTTCAATAATCCAACCATACCTGCATTAAGGCCCACGGCACACTGAATGCTTGAAATCTGTGCAAATATTTTGTGCATTAAAAATGTCTTTAATGCAGCTGTTTTCACCAAAGATGTAAGTTTTATTGATTTTTTTTAGCCCGACTCTGCTATCAAGAGTGGTTGGGCTGAAAGTGGTTGGGGTGCAGCTTCCATGGATAGTAAAGGAGGACATGCTGTGGGTTAGTGTGACACAGGAGGTTGCTAGTGATAAGGTGAGATGAAGGAAGATGGTCTGCTATAGTGACAAAAAAAGGTATTTTTCAAATCTTAATAAACAGATCTGACCAATCAGATCAAAGCATTTGGCAACACGCGCCCTCATAACTCAAATCACACACTGGTCTTGAATAGATAATCAAGTGGAACTAGTAAAATAATACTATTTTACCACAGACACACAGCTGGACACTGCTCCAGGTCAGTCGGCTTGCCGAAATGATTTCTCTGCCTCTTCAGATGTGGTCTCAACTCTGCTTTTAAGAGTTTAAACTGCCCCCCTGACATCCAGAAATATGTATAAAAGCCACACAAATCTCATAACATCTCACAAATTAATTCAGGTATTTTAAGAAGCGGCACCGGAGGGTGTGTTCAAATTATAGGGGGAGCACACTCCTCAGCCTCCCTGGGAAAGTCTATGCCAGGGTGCTGGAAAGGAGAGTCCGGAGGATAGTTGAACCTCAATGCAGTTTTCGTCCTGGTCGTTTAACACTGGACCAGCTCTTTATCCTCCCGAAGATACTTGAGGGTGAATGGAAGTTTGCCCAACCAGTCTACATGTGCTTTGTGGACATGGAGAAGGCATTTGACCGTGTCCCTCGGGGTGTCCTGTGGGAGGTGCTTCGGGAACATGGCGTGTCTGGCCCATTGCTACGGACCATTGGATCCTTATACAACCGTTGCAGCTTGGTCCGCATAGCCGGCAATAAGCTAGACTCTTCTCCAGTGGGTGATGGACTCTGCCAGGGCTGCCCTTTGCCACTGTTTCTGTTTGTAATTTTTATGGACAGAATATCTAGGTGTAGCCAAGTGGCGGAAGGCTTTCACTTCAGTGGTCTCAGAATCTCATCTCTAGTTTTCTCAGATGATGTGGGTCTGTTCATCGGGTGATGGCCTCCAGCTCACACTGGAATGGTTCACGGCCGAGTGTGAAGCGGTGGGACTGAGAATCAGCACCTACAAATCTGAGGCCATGGTCCTCAGCTGGAAAAGGCTGGAGTGCCCACTTCGGGTCAGGGACGAGTTCTTGACCCTATTGGAGGAGTTTTAGTATCTCGTGGTCTTGTTCACGAGTGATGGGAAAAGCAAACAGGAGATCGACAGTCCTATCTCCTTTCCGGTGGGAACCTCAGCCATCTGGGAGGGGCTCAGAGTAGAGCTGCTGCTCCTCCACATTGAAAGGAGCCAGTTGAGGTGGTTCAGGCATCTGATAAGGATGCCTCCTGGGCTCCTCCTGGGTGAGGTGTCCCGGGCATGTCACATCGGGAGGATGCAGATCCAGGACACCGTGGAGAGATTACATCTCTCGGCTGGCCTGGGAACAGTTTGGTTTTGCCCCAGACAAGCTGGAGGGGGTGGCCAGGGAGAGGGAGGTCTGGGCTTCTCTGCTTAGGCTGCTGCCCCAGCGACCTGGCCCCAGATAAGCGGAAGAAGATGGGTGCATGGAAACCATATTTAATGTAATAAAATTATATAACACCAATAAAAAGTGAAAATACCCTGGCAAAACTAGTAACAAGGATTGTAATCACAGCAATCTACTGTTCATTTTTGATGATATCAATTGCAATTATGGATTTTTATGGGTCACTTCACATAAAAAGGTGGTTTATTTTTTAAATCTTTACTGTGAAAAAAATTTAGGGGGATAAAAACATTTCATTGTAATTGCAATTCATCAGATATGATTCATAAAAAAGTCATGGTTATTTAATTAATATAAACATTGAAAGATGTCAATTCAACATTAGCTTGACTTTTTTTTAGTTACTTTAATTTGTTTAAGATTAAGTTTAATGTGATAATACTGCTATAATAAAGCATTATTACATTTTGATTTGCTATATTTGTCTTTAAAAACAAATTTTAAAGGATAAAATATGTATTATAATCTCTGCACACTGTCTCACCATTATTCATTATTCATCTAAAATCTTACTTTTGTGAAAAAATAAATATTTGGGCTCCAGCACTGTCACTGAACAACATGAATTGTAAAATGATGAGATTTAGCTTTAAAATATAAACTCTTAGACAGATAAGACACATAGAGCATAGATAGACCACAAAAGAAAACAAAACAACAGAAAATAACTTTAACATCCTTGGTGACAAACCTAAAATTGTTTGGAATCTGACATTTGGTTCTACATATTAAAGCTCTCGGTGCTAAATGGCTTTTAATAACAAACAAAACAGAACAAAAATTTAAAATTAGTTTGGCCTTTTGCCAGTGTCCTTGTAACTAATAACAATATTCAATTCAATTTTATTTATACAAATCACAACATCAGTCACCTCAAGGTGCTTTATATTGTAAGGTAGACCCTACAATAGTGCATACAGAGAGAAACCCAACAATCATATGACCCCCTATCAGCAAGCACTTTGGCAACAGTGGGAAGGAAAAACTCCCTTTTAACAGGAAGAAACCTCCGACAGAACCAGGCTCAGGGAGGGGCGGCTAGAGAGAAGGAAGACAGGATAAAGACATGCTGTGGAAGAGAGACAGAGATTAATAAGAAGTGTGATTCAATGCAGAGAGGTGACTGAAGAGGAAATACTCAATGCGTCATGGGAATCCCCGAGCAGCCTACATCTATTGCAGCACAACTAAGGGTGGAGTCAGGGTCACCTGGTCCAGCCCTAACTATATGCTTTAGCAAAAAGGAAAGTTTGAAGCTTAACCCTCTCAAGGCAGACGTTGCCGATTTGCAACAGTTAAAAACTAACAACCTGATTACCCCACATACATATTTTATGAGGTTTTTTTTAACTCAGAAGTACCACTGCAGGACTTGGTTGTGCATTAGCAACAAAAAGTTTAATTTGAGCCTGAGAGGGTTAATCTTAAAAGTAGAGATAGTGTCTGTCTCCCGAATCCAAGCTGGAAGCTGGTTCCACAGAAGAGGGGCCTGAAAACTGAAGGCTCTCCCTCCCATTCTACTTTTAAATACTCTAGGAACAACAAGTAAGCCTGCAGTGCAAGAGCGAAATGCTCTAATAGGGTGATATGGTACTACAAGGTCATTAAGATAAGATGGGGCCTGATTATTCAAGACCTTGTATGTGAGGAGCAGGAGTTAAAATTCTGGATTTAACAGGAAGCCAATGAAGTGAAGCCAATACAGGAGAAATCTGCTCAGGAGTGTTGATTCATTTAAACGTACATAATCATCCTGTTGTAACCAGGTTTCAGTAAGGCAGAGTAAATTGATTTATTGATCAGAGACATGATCAACGTGATCACTGATATGAGACAGAACAAGAAGTCCATTCAGATTCTGCAGGTAGTCCAGCTCCCCCAGTATGGCACATCGATAGGTGATGTTGCAAAAAAGTTTGCAACATCACCTATGTCAGGTTCACAAAACTTTTGTGTTAAGGGAAAGACTGACCACAGGCTGCTTGTTCTTTTCCCCTTTTTATAGTTTGCTGGGTTTAACTGGAAAAGGCATCTGTTTTATTTAATACAAAACAAACAAAGAAACAAAAAACCTCAGTAATTAAACCTGTGTTCTACTGTGACATACTTTTTCATATATTACCAAGAAAAGTAACAAAATTTGGAATTTGCAAAGAACATGTTTGTAATGTGAGTCTGCATCTTAACTCTACACCAGAGTAGTGTGTTTGTACAAAAATTAATGGTTTATGTATGGCCTGTGGAATTTGTGTAACAACAGCTTTTTGCATTTGCATGAGCATTAGTGATCTGTCATAAAGTGTAGAATATTAACCTTTAATCAGGATTAATGCAGAAATCCCTGATGGAATACAGCAAATGTCCAAAGAGGAAAAAATAAACACCAAAATCTTTACATCTACAAAGAACAGGGAAGAAATGAGGGGACGGTACTGAACAAGCTGAAAAAGAACAAAGGATACAGGTTACAAATACACACAAGGGAATTAGGGGAGGTGTAGACACAGCTAGTGAGCAAGGCTTGGCTAAAATGATATGATACAAATGATAAAAAAAGAAACTCAAATAAAGGCAAGAAACAGGAGACAAATGACTAGCTTAAGAAAATAAGAAGTGATAAACAGTAACTGAAGCAAAGAGATACAGAGACAAGAATGAATAACATTAAAGAACCGCACAGAGAGGCCATTGAGGGAACAACTTAAACTCTATAATTAGGACCACATTAACTTTGTACTTTTCATGGGCCTCTATAAAGTGTTCAGTCTTACATTGTGACACACAAGATGAAAGTGGGTGGTTATCAGAATCAGAATCAGCATACTTCATTAATCCCTAATGAAATTATGTGGGTTACAGTTGCTCCAGTACAGTAACAGTAACAGACTAAACTATTTAACAATACAATATGTTACAGATTTACAGATTTAAGAAATAGCACAATATATACAACTCACTCAATAATAAATATCAAGGATTGACAGAGGTGATTATAAATAAATATCAAGAATACTTTCAGCAACATTACTGAGTAGAATGGAGTGTGCGCAAAAAGGGTGTAACGATTGCAGTGTTTACAGTGTGTTAGATGGAGGAGTTGTACAGGGCGATGGCCACGGGCAGGAATGATTTCCTGTGTCGTTCAGTGGTGCTTTTTGGTAATCTCAGTCCTTCCTGTAAAGTGCAGTGGTGTTTTTAACCCAGTCCAGTTTATTGTCTCTGTGTACTCCAAGGTATTTATAGTCCTCCACAGTGTCCACGTTGACCCCGTGGATTGAAACAGGGGTCAAGGTTTTCCTCAAATAATGTCCCTCATTTCTGTGTAGGCTATGATAATCTATAGATAACCTTTAAAGGTTTTCACAGAAACACTGCAGCTATGACGTATAATTTCTGAACATGTGTTTTGTGTGGAAACAGCTACGTTGTAACAGATAGTAGATAACGGATACATTGTTCTCTTGCTAACCACCTCGACTACCCTATCCAATGCAGATGAGTTAGATTATAGTGTAAAAATGATTTAATAACTCCTAGGCATATTATCAAGGAAAGTTGTGATGGAGTGGAAACACTAAATCCATTTTAATAAATCAGGCCAGTTGAACAGGTGCAGGCCTAGCTAGCTTTCAGATTAGGATCTCTTTAGAAATCTCTTGGTTTTACAAATATGCAACCAATATGTTTAATCAGCTGTTTTGCCAACACTTCATTTTCCATTAGTGGTTTCAGTTACCAATGGTGTTCAAATCTTTCCATCTAGCTATTATTTTTTTGTTATTTATGTATTAAAATAAACATGGAACATTTTCTTCAGAATTATTATGTTTAATTGTGAGCATTTATACATTATATTTGCCGTAATCAAATTTTTGTTTTAGTGAAATGTTTTCATTTTATTGCTTCTTTTGGTGAAGTATTGGTTCTAAAAATTCCTCCACCACCTGTGATTGTCAGATAATAGAAAATATTATTTCAAGAATGTCGGCGATATTCATTTAACTATGTAAATGATAACATTTTAAAATCCTTCAGCCAGTAAGAAACGGAAAAAAAGGTGAAGACATTACTTTTCCAGCAGTTCAGCAAACTGCAGGAAAATAAGAATAAAAGACAAGCAACAGGAAATCGTATGCTTTAATCTGATCTAATTTGTATTGTTAAATAGTGGAAGAAGAAGAGGTGTGTGTGTGTGTGTGTTTGTTTGTGTGTGTGTGTCTCTGTATCTGCTGTGTGTGTATCTTTCTGTAAACGTCCCAGCATGCCGCTGTTTTCTAAATCATGAAATGAATACTAATTACTCAGGCCCACCCCACCTTCCTTCACACTGTGCCTGTATTTCAATGTAAGCTACACGACTATATTTCTTCATGAATTCATTGTCATGATTTTGATGTTCATAAAATCTATCCACACATGGAGAGAGCTATAGGATGCACTCAACTACTGGCAAATTATTTCAACCTGACTTAGAACAGTTCCTGCTACACCACAGCCAATTGCAGTTCAACTTTCACTATCTGAGAATGATGAACGGATATGTGTCATATCAAAGAGCTAGATTAGACATAGGTGACAATGAGCTAACATATGCACAACAGAGTAGCTCACTTTGTGGTGAACACTTGGGAAGCTTTTATTACATGTAGGGTAATTACATTTTTTTTGCCATCAGCTCCATTTAAATGATTACTTTTCACTTGATGAATTTTGCATGTAGTGAAATGCACATATTGCAGGTTATTCTATAGTTATAGCATATTGCAGAATGGCGATCTAAACTAGTACCATGGAGATGTACTTGTCCTTCAGATCGGGGAGAGACCGCTCTGGAGAAACAGATGAAGGGGAGCAGATCCACATGCTATAGTGCTACATTAATTATTCATAGAAAATGCAGACTAGGGCTATGAGAGTGAAATGTTGTTGTGTGAAAAGCCAGGAAATAAGAAAGTGGAAGCAGAAGGAGGGGGCATTGATGTAAATAAATAAACAAATAAATAAATAATAAACAATCACAGCACCCCTCACTGCACACACTGCAAGGAACCAATCGGCACCCTGGCTCAACACCCTGGAAATTGTGTGTAATGAGTAGGAAAAGATTAGAGTGAGCTCTTGCTAGGCCGTAAATTGACATTAGTAAAAGAAAACTCTTACTAGGCAGGCTCAGGCTCTCATTTGAACCACAGAAGCAGGAGGTGGTGCCTGGGAATGAAGTGTATGAAGATGTTTATATTAGAATGAGACTGAAGCCCTGCTCTTGCGTGCAAATGCAGAATTTAATGTGAAAAGTAGACTTTAGGTGGTGACCAGAACACAAATAGCATATTAATATTACTGTGGCAGTAGGGTGGCATGGTGGTTAGTACTGTTGCCGCACAGCAAGAAGGTCCTGAGTTCAATTCCACCATCAGCCCGGGGCCTTTCTGTGTGGAGTTTGCATGTTCCCTCCGGGTACTTTGGCTTCCTCCCACAGTCCAAAGCCATGCAGTTTGTGGGGATAGGTTAATTGATTAATCCAAATTGCCCATAGGTGTGAATGCGAGTGGTTGTCCCTCTCTGTGTGTTAGGTCTGCCTCTTGCCCTTTGACAGCTGGGATAGGCTTCAGTGCCCCCTGTGACCCTGAAAAGGATAAGTGAATGGATGGATATTTTATGCATATAAAGTCATTCAGAGTCCCTAAATGTGATAATCAAATGACCAAATGACAAAGTCCAAAGTGACTTTAAGAGCTAACTCTCAAAACCCAATTCAACCAAGTTTTGGTTTTAAGACCAAGTTACACGTTTGGTTCACAACTATATACCAGCATGTTTGGATCGCTCTGCTTTAGCTTAGCAAGTTAAACCCATTGACTCATTCACTGCCATTGACGGCTATAGACGTCAATGGCAGTGAATGAGTTAAGATAGAGAACTATTGTTCATCTGTTGAATATCTGAAAATGTTTACAGGCAAATGCGCTTGCTTATATATCATACATACAGTGTGTTCACTAATAAAAAACACAGCTCAAGTATGAACAGATCTCTCCTTTTAGTTCATACTTGAGTTGTGTCTTTTTATTAGTGAATTATTGGAATTGCTACTGAATTCGTTTTTTTTTTAGTATTGTTTAGTGTTAATGTAATGTTTTTATTTTAAATTCAAATTCAAATTCAAATTTTATTTGTCACACACACACAACCATACACAGTATGACATGGGGGTGAAATGCTTGTAGCTGTACAATGCCCGACCATTAAATGACAGAAGAAAAGTTTTACAATATTTACAATTTACTACAAAAATTTACAAATTAACTTAGGAATTTACAGTAAAGAATGTGCAAATAGCAGAAGAGATTATAAAGATAAGGATTATAAATTATAGGAATTATAGGATTATAGGAAATGTGTGGTGGTGTGTGTGGTGACGTGTGTGAGAGTCCAGTCTTATAGTGACGTGTTTGGGAGAGTCCAGTCCTACACCTGGTTCAGGCCCCGAATAGCCTGGGGGAAGAAGCTCCTCCTCATTCTCTCTGTTTTGGCCTTAAGGGAGCGGAAGCGCTTCCCAGACCTCAACAGTGAGAAGAGTCCATTGTTGGGATGGGAGAGGTCCATCATAATCTTCCTAGCTTTGGACTTGCACCGCTTGGTGTAGATGGACAGCAGGTCAGGGAGCTCTGATTGAATGATGCGTTCTGCCGAGTGCACCACCCTTTGCAGATCTCGTCTGTCCTGCTTGGTGCTGTTCCCAAACCAGGTGCAGATGTTTGACGTCAGGACGCTCTCGATGGTGCAGGAGTAGAAGTTCTTGAGCACCTTCAGTGGCAGATGGAAGTCTCTAAGTCTTCTGAGGAAGAAGAGACGCTGACGGGCTTTCTTAACCAGGGTGTTGATGTGACAGGACCATGACAGGTCCTGAGTGATGTGGACACCCAGGTATCGGAAACTGTCCACTCTCTCCACTGGCGTGCCACTGATGATGAGGGGTTTGTAATTCCTCGCCTGCTTTGTAGTGAAGTCCACGATCAGCTCCTTAGTCTTGCTGATGTTTAGGAGGAGGTTATTCTCCTGGCACCAGGTCTCCAGGTTTCTAATCTCCTCCAGGTAGGCCGTCTCGATGTTGTCAGAGATCAGGCCCACAACAGCAGTGTCGTCAGCAAACTTGACAATGGAGGTGGTGTCGGATGTGGCTACACAGTCATAAGTGTACAGTGAGTATAGCAGGGGGCTTAAAACACAGCCCTGAGGCACTCCAGTGCTGAGTGAGATGGAGGGGGAGACTTGTTTTCCCACCCTCACTGATTGGGGTCTGTCTGTGAGGAAGTTGAGGATCCACTGACACAGTGATGAGCTGAGTCCTAGATCCGTCAACTTGGTGAAAAGCTTAGAGGGAATTATTGTGTTGAATGCTGAACTGTAGTCCACGAACAGCATCCTAACATAATTCCCTCTGCCAATTCAATTCAATTCAATTTTATTTATATAGCGCCAAATCACAACAAAAGTCGCCTCAAGGCGCTTCATAGATACAGAGAAAAACCCAACAATCATATGACCCCCTATGAGCAAGCACTTTGGCGACAGTGGGAAGGAAAAACTCCCTTTTAACAGGAAGAAACCTCCGGCAGAACCAGGCTCAGGGAGGGGCGGCCATCTGCTGCGACCGGTTGGGGTGAGAGAAGGAAGACAGGATAAAGACATGCTGTGGAAGAGAGACAGAGGTTAATAACAGATATGATTCAATGCAGAGAGGTCTGTTAATACATAGTGAGTGAGAAAGGTGACTGGAAAGGAAAAACTCAATGCATCATGGGAATCCCCCGGCAGCCTACATCTATTGCAGCATAACAAAGGGAGGATTCAGGGTCACCTGGTCCAGCCCTAACTATATGCTTTAGAAAAAAGGAAAGTTTTAAGCCTAATCTTAAAAGTAGAGATAGTGTCTGTCTCCCGAATCCAAACTGGAAGCTGGTTCCACAGAAGAGGGGCCTGAAAACTGAAGGCTCTCCCTCCCATTCTACTTTTAAATACTCTAGGAACAACAAGTAGGCCTGCAGAGCGAGAGCGGAGCGCTCTAATAGGGTGATATGGTACTACAAGGTCATTAAGATAAGATGGGGCCTGATTATTTAAGACCTTGTATGTGAGGAGCAGGATTTTGAATTCAGTGTCTGCCAGTGTCCAGGTGACTCAGGGATGTGTGGAGCAGGTGAGATATGGCATCGTCTGTGGAACGATTAGTCCGGTAAGCAAACTGAAGTGAGTCGATGGTGGGAGGAAGTGAAGAAGTGATGTGATCTCTCATCAGTCTTTCAAAACACTTCATCACAATTGAAGTCAGTGCTACTGGACGGTAGTCATTGTGGCAAGCGGGCTGTTGTTTCTTTGGAACAGGGACAATAATGGACCGTTTGAAGCACGTGGGAACCACAGCTTGGGCCAGGGAGAGGTTGAAGATCTCCGTGAACACCGGTGCTAGTTGATCAGCGCAGGCTCTAAGGACCCGGCCAGGGATTGCATCTGGTCCTGCTGCCTTCCTGGTGTTCACCCTCCTGAAGGTGTTCCTCACGGCATGCTCTGTGATGACGAATGCATTTTCTTCACTGGTGCACTCCGAGCGCACGCAGCCGTTTGTTGTTTTAATTGCTGTGGCGTCGAAGTGAGCATAAAACGTGTTCAGCTCATCAGCCAGTGAAGCTTCTGCATTCATCATTGAAGAAGCTGGTCGTTTATAGTCCGTTATAGTCCGCAGTCCTTTCCACAGGCTCCTAGAGTCGCACTGTCGTAGCTGTGACTCTAGTTTTTCCCCGTAGCTCCGCTTTGCCTTTCGGACCGTGCTGCGCACGTTGTAGGACGCAGCCTTGTATAGGTCCATATTACCGGAGACAAGCCCTTCATTGTAGGCAGCGGTGCGTGATCTCAGAGCGTCGCGGATGTTTTTATCCACCCACGGCTTCTGGTTGGGAAACGTTCGGATGATAGTTCTTTCTGCTGTGTCGTCCGCTAGTTTCCCGATAAATCCCACAACCGCTTCCGTAAACATGTTGATGTCATCAGCGCTGCGCCGAAACATGTCCTAGTCTGCGTCATACAGTGCGTCCTGCAGCGCGGCCACCGATTGGACCGTCCAGCGAGCGACCTCCCTCCTGATTGGTGGTTGCTGCTTTAGCCTTTGTTTGTAAGCAGGTATGAGGAAGATGGCGGAATGGTCCGATTTTCCAAATGCCGGCAGGGGTTGAGCCTTGTAACAGTTCTTGAACGGGGTGTAGCAGTGGTCTAATGTCCTCGTGCCCCGGGTGAGGCAGTTGATGTGCTGGTGAAGGTTGTGAAATGTCCGTTTGAGATTCACTCTGTTAAAATCTCCCATAACAATGAGTGCGGCATCTTGGTGAAGTGTTTGTTGATGTGTGAGAGCCTCATGTAGCTCACATAAGGCAGTGTCCGAGTCCGCGTGAGGCGGAATGTAAACAGTGCAGGCAATGACCGCAGTGAATTCCCGAGGGAGATAGAAAGGGCGACACTTAACGATCAAAAGCTCCAGATTGGGCGAGCAAGAGCGTGTGAGTGGGGAGATGTTTGTGCTGTCGCACCATCTGTTGTTCACCATCAAACACACTCCACCACCTCTTTTCTTCCCTGACTCCATTGTCCTGTCCATGCGGTAAACCGAAAAGAACCCCGTCGACTGCACGGCGTGGTCTGGTATCGCTGGGTTCAGCCAAGTCTCAGTGAAGCAGAGGAGGTTGCAGTCCCGAATGTCTCTCTGGAACTTGATTCTGGCTCTGAGGTCATCAAGCTTGTTCTCGATGGATTGAATATTGGCTAGCAGGATACTGGGCATGGGTGCGCGGTGTGCGCGAGCCCGTAGCCTGTTCCTGATGCCGGCTCTTTTACCTCGAGGCCGTCGCTTAGGGTCGCGTCCTTTGTTCTCTCTCAGGATCTCCTTTGGCCAGGTTGGGTCCGGAGTTAAACATGGTGAAATGTTCGTGTACTGCAGACCAATAGAAACCAAAGTGTCTCTACTGTAGCGGATTTGTGTGTTTTGCATGATGCCCATGCAAGATTATGGCAGATATAGCAAAAAGTGACGAAAAACTGCAAAAAGTGGAGAAGTTAGGGCAGAGCATCCAGCACGGCAGCCGACCTCACCGGCGCCATTTTGTAGAAATGGAGTTTACATGAACAACTGAATCGTTTTGCTGTTTGCATTCAGGACTAGACTGAATTTCACTTGTTTACTTATTCCACTTTATGCTATAGGTCATAACAGTTTATTAGCAGCTTGTCTAACAAAAATCAAAAAACTTCTTTCAAACTGAAAAAGTCTGTTTCTGTCTTTGAAGACAACACAACTTTTTCCTGTCATTTCTTTTCCTAGTTTCTGTTTTGTTTTAGCCATAACTGTCTGTGTCTAAGTTTCTGACCAGTACACTGAGCACTGAAGGGGCAAAGGGAATAGTGCAAATCAGAACTAGTTGCATATATGCTTATGTTTCCTTCATTTTAGAGAAAAAAAGACTTTAGAAGTACAGTAAAGTAGCTATAGCCATAGTATTATGTATGTCTCTGATGGATTAGTGTTAACCCTGTACTAATGGCCAGTCAATGTACTGAATACTACAAGGGCAGTTCATTGTGTTAAACCTTTCTCGTGTTGAGTATGGAGCAGACATTAGCATCACGCTTAGTTACCAGAACAATGTTTTTCTCCCTCTTAAAACTCAAGTCACTGTAATCTGTCATATGTGTATTGATAGTAAGTAACCTAACACAATTATTTCACACCTTCACACTGACTCAAAACAGACACGTATGTATTCAAACACACCACGGATGAGCATGTTGCACTCGTCTGTTTGGGTTGCACCCTTTATCCTGACCGAGCAATTCTTGGAACTATGCAGTTGGAATAATAACAGCCTCACTGGCTAATGATGATAATGGCACTGGAGATTACTACAACACAAGAAAAGAAAAATGGACCAGAGGGTGGATGGAAGGGGGGAAGGCATGGATATTGCTGAATAACAGAAGATTGCATAATTGAGTTTCTTTTTTTTCTCTTTGTCTGTCCCATTCTTCCGTTCCTCTATTTCTCTTTTCATTTTATACACCTTCTGTCTGTCTTTACCTATCAGACTTCCTTCCAGCCAGCACCTCACCACCACCAATACCTCCTCTCTCACCCTATAACCTCCCCCCTCCTTCACCCCCTCTCTCTTTCTGGCTAATTTAAAATTTGTCAGACGCTTGCGTCTTCTGGATGGCTGGCCTTTGATATTTTGCTAGCTCCATTTGGCACAAACAAGCCTGCGGCCGTGGTGCATCCTGCTGACTGCTGCACTAGTGGCAGGCCCCCGCCATTTATCTTAGCCCTGGCCACCCAACGCTTACTCATTACAGGAGCCCCAGCACCAGCTTAACCCCCACCTTTCTGCCGACTGTGCACATGCAAACACACTTAAAAACAGCCAAATCTTGAATGTACGTGTGTGTGTGTATGAATAAACATAAGCAAATGCATATCAGCAAATACATTCATACCCCATGGACACATGGATACCAGCAAGCAAATGCAGAGACACATGCTAGCAAACACACAAATACATTCTGGGATCATTGCTCATATTCTTTGTGGTCCCTACTGAGGTAAATGGTGACATTTCAACATACAGTATGAGCCTATCTGCGAACATTTTATAATAGAGGTTAAATGCTGCATCTTTTCACCTCCTCCCTGGCTCTCAGTACCATCTCCATCTGTTTCATAACTCATAACAGAGACTGTGTGTGCTCCAGCTTTGAGGTTTTCCTGCTCCTTCTGTCCAAGAGTTTGAGAACTTTGCTAACTGTTGTATTTGTGTGTTAATGTTGATGTTTACCCACAACAAATGTGTCATTCAGGATGCATGTCTATTCAGATCTATTCTGCTCTTTCCTCTCAACTCATTGGCTTGTGGATTTTCGAGTACCATTGTGTTGAAGGAACACATATTGTTTTACTCCCAAATTTTAAATGGAGTACCATGGTCTTAATCTCCTAGGACCTGGCGTCCACATATGTGGACATTGTATTTTGGGTTGTCCAGACCACAATACTAAATTTTGCTCTACAAGGGCCTGATATCCATTTACGAGGGCATTATACTGCCACTGTTCTATAGAAATTTAAAACGAATGTCCTCATATGTGGATACCATTGTTCTCAGAAACTACATCAGGTAAAAAGATAATTCTTTGTTTTTACATTCATCAGGTCCCAATCAGCCCAAATAGCAAAGAAAAATTAAAAATGCATGCCAGAGTTCGGGTCTTAGGAGGTTAATATAATGTGGCAATAAAGATATATAGATATCTCTGATTGTTTAAATCATGTCGGATAACTGCTAGACCTTTTGGACCGTGGCAGTGGGTGAGAGTGACATATTGGATAGAGTGCATAAAAGGTAAACACTCTGCTAAAAGTGCCTTACAATACTGTCTTAGAACTGCTGCCTGCTCTTCCATGATTGTCAATAATGTCAAATGCACAACATGTATCTATTTTAAATAGGTTTCAGAATATTACTAACAATATCACTATCAGTCTTTTTCCAACCTATCCCAATATTTAGAAAGGGAGACAAGGAAAATGTGTGATAATCAGAGATATAAAGAAAATAGACATTAGTGATGGGAGAACCGGCTCTTTCGGCTCGGCTCACTAAAAAGAGCCGTCTCTTTCGGCTCTTAAAGTTGTTTTGTTGCTTTAATTAATTTATTATCAACAACAATATAAATTATGCACAAAAGGAATTATTAATGTAAAAAACCATGGTTTTACTTATATATGTTTATATATAAATATATACGGTGGCCGTTAAAGACAAAGCAGAGAGAGAAAGAGAGCCAGGGACAACAACAAGAGACAACATCGTCACATTAGAAAGGTATAGTAATCATCCACAATTATTTTCATTTGCGGATGATAAAGGATTCAGAAAGTTTAATCATGCATCATGGAATCCTATGTATGCAATTCCAAGCAGGAAAACACTCTCCCAAAAAATCATCCCAGGCCTATATGACAGAGAATGTGCATCTTCTTTTTGTAATTTATATTTTATTGTGTTGTTGTTTGCAGTGTTTTGTGTTGTTTCACTTTTAATTTGTTTAAAAGGAAAAAGCTGAAAGTTTAAATAGTTGAAAGTTGAAATGTAAATAGTTGGTTTTTGTATTTTATAATTTATTTATTACATTTTATGTGGAGTGAATAAATAAAAGTATATTTACGGTGGCCCCCAGAGACAAAGCACGTACAAACTCTAAGCTCTAAGAGCCGTTTCGTTCACGACCGACACATCACTAATAGACATTAGAAGGGTAAGTATACAGCAAAGAGAGAGGTGGAAAAGGAAAAGGTTTATAGTGAGGTGTATGTGAAGATGGACACCAAGGAAGAACAGCAGGATTTGTATTGACTGACTAATTACTGTATTTTTCGGACCATAAGGCGCATTAAGCGAAACCAAACAGTCAGACAAGTCAAACTTCATTCAACTCATTCTTCTTGCTTCCTCCACTTCTGTACCATTGATTCATTAATGTTGGATTAATGTTGAATCTCGCAGCTGCTCTGTTCCCATGTTGTTGCAGTATATTAATGACTAACCTTGAACTGTGGATGGATTATCTCAGTTGTTCTCCTGACTTAAGTTTGGTCTGTTTACAGCATCCTGCCATGCCATTGCATTTGTCCCTAACCATCGGGAACCCTCACGTTAACTTTTATCGAGTGGAAAAAAGTTACATAGCTAACATAGCTGTGTCGCTAGCATTCGCGTAGCACACCATTATATACCAGCTAGTCCAACTTCAGTGACCCTACAAAAGTCACTGCTGTGTAGTTTTGCCTTTATTTATGTTGGAAGTGATCAGTGTTGGGTAAGTTACTTTAAATTAGTAACTTAGTTACATTACTAGTTACTTCCATCAAAAGTAACTCAGTTACTTCAAGTTATTCGTTACTTTCAAAGTAACTAGTTACTAGGGAAAGTAACTTTGGTTTTACTCAAAATTCTCTTGTTAATGTGTTTCTTCCATAACTTTGCCAGTCTTCTAGCTTACTTACTTGCCACAAGTGCACTGTGCCACCTACCAAAGGAAAAAATAATATGCACATTTCCACGAGAGAAATCCCACGCCTGGACCGTCATTGACCGCTGCCATGATTCTAGCCTACGTCACAGCGTCATTTGCGCTTTTTACATCCAACACAAAAACTGCAGTCATGGTGCTTTTGATTGTACTCAGAACTCAGAAATTCTGCCTTCCGAATAGGAAGATGTAGGCAACACCAGACTGCAGATGAGCTGCATACAGGGCTGGACTGGGACAAAAAACCAGCTCGGGCATTTTGACTTTATGATATTTGCCATTATAGCCTTTGAATGAAAACAAACACTGTTGTGACAGTGATGTTCACTGTCTTGATGGTATATATGTATATATCTATCAATCGTTTGTTGTAAGACTCAGATAATTATTTATTAAAAGCTAGACATTTGAAATGAGAATAAGAAAGTATTTCTTTGTGCCCCCCTTTCCCTGTTAATGCCCTACATGGACCCCTGGCAACACTTTGCTAGACCCGCCCCTGCACAGTTACCAGCTGTCAGCGACATAAAAAAGGATCCTGGTGTTATTAGTCTCTCAGAAACAGTTCATAACTTCCCTTCAACTCATTCATGTCACCTAAAAGGTAAACCTGTTTCTCCATCACCTGTTCAGCTCTGATGATTCAGTAAGGACATCTCCTGGTTTCATCTTCATGTTTCCCTCTCACCAGATAACCAAACCGATATCATGACCAGCAGCTTTACAGCTGTGGCTCCAGCAAACATCAGCTGATACTAGAAATTAATATTAAATAAATTCTAACAACAGCTGATCAAGCTTAAACATGCTGCTGTTGTTTAGCGCGACATCCGCTGGTTTCCTCTTTCTGGCGCAAAGTGGGCGATAAACAAACAAGAGAGAAAAGCTGATCAGCTGATCATTGATCAGTTTCACGATTAAAGTAGCAACAGGAGAGGGAGGGGGGAGAATGAAAGGAGAAGATGCAGCTGTGCAGCAAAGACAGAATAACTCCAGCTTTGTGCCTTTTTCATTGTAGCTGAAGTCCAGGACAAACTGTTCCTTTTCACCTCAATACGAAACGCGTAATAATTTCTCTGAATACGAGACGATTCCGTTTTTTAGGGAACGGTTGGCAAACGGTTCAACATCATTAACATCATAGCACCCACCCAGCTGTATAGAAACCCCGTCATGCTAGCTAGCACGCAGTACGAAAAAGTCAGCACAACGAAAATAAACTCCAACTAAACTTGGTTTATATCTGACCCAGATAGACTGCAGGTCATAACGTCTTATCTGAAGTTCAGTTCACCTGACACTCGGACGGGCGGCCGCTTCTCTTGCCTCCCTTTTCCTTCATGCACCTGCTGGCCTCCACCACCTGCTAATGTTACTGAATCTGTGGAAGCTCCGCGATAGCCACCACACGAAGTAACGAATAACGAGCCTATCTAAATCCCAGTAACGAATAACGCGTTCCTGATTTTGGCATAATAACTAGTTACCGTGCTCGTTACCACAATAATAACGTAGTTACTGTAACGCGTTACTTAATAACGCATTAGTCCCAACACTGGAAGTGATAGCAGAGCTATACGTTTTAGTTTTTTCAGAAATCTCTCAGTCAGAACATGCTATATCATGCATGGAAACTAGTGAGCTAACTTCCTCCTAACTTCTAACTCCGTTAAATTTAATAAATTCTTTTTTTATGGATGCCTGGATGTTAAACTTAATTGTTACACCTGGTAGAGCAGCAGGTTAGACTGATTAAGGGCAGAAATGGAAATATGCTAACAAATAAAAACAGCGTGTTGAGAAAATGAAAGGGGTACTTTGAGGAGCTTGAAAATTTAGCATATTAGAGTGTCAAGGCCGAGTAGCCGTTGAGTTGTGGACCCAAGCAGACGCACGAGTGGCAGGACTAAACTTAACGAAAAGTGAGTCGTTTACTTAGGCTGGTGGAAAACATATGAACAAATGGCCAAGGTGAACAAAGGCGAAACTAAACAATAACCAAAACTGGGAGAATTAAAAAACCCTGAACACTAAACGTGAACGTCAAAAACCAAGACTTGAGAAATATGAATTTCAGGGACATGAGACGAGGAAAACAGACGACCTGACAAAGAATGAATGACAACTGACCGCATGAATACAGACAAGGGAAGAGGAAGCACACGGGGAACACCGAAAACTTTTATGGTCCAAATTTTGAACATATATAATGATCGCTGTTAAGTTTTTTTTTTTCACATATCAAATACTTTTCAATATATAGTTGAGATGATTGACCTTTCCCTTTTTAGAGCATTTTGTTTTCACATGTGTTTGAATATGAATATCTGAAACACTATTAAAGATTAAAAGCCTGCAGTTTTGACTGGTCTTTCCTGCCAGCAAAATGAATCAGCATGTGTAATTTCAGACAGATACATCAAGAAATGTCAGAGTATTGGCTAGTTAAAATATGTAAAATTAAACGAATGACTGAATAAATAAATAAATGACGTCATCCTGCAAAGTCCCGTACAGTAAACGCTGAACTTCTCTTTGCATTAAAATACAACCATTTGGAAATTGTCACTAACTGTTATTTACAATGTGAAGTTTATTGTGCAGTGCAAGGGCGTAGATTTGGCATGGACGGAAGGGACATGTCCCCACCAATATCCAGCGATTATTGAATTGCCCCCACCAATAATTTGATCTCTTCGAGTAAAGAAAAACAAACCCGACAGAAAGAAAAAAAAAAGATCTGTCAACGTCTCATTCACCCAGCGGTGCAGAAAGAGTTAAATTAAGTTCTCTACTGGAGTCCTACCTCATGTGACAAATATGGCCAATGTGATTGGCTGTGCCTTTCAGGGAGCTCTGTTTAGTTTTAGCAACAGCAAGCCTGCGCTGCCACGACCTGCAAGGAGGAGAGGAGGACGACAGCACAAAGGAAGAACCTGGATATAAAAAAATATTTTTCAAAGAAACCTGTAAGTTACTTAAAGTCAAGTTCACTCACTCATAAAATGTGTCCGTCATAATAACGTTACAGGGTATGCTATGCTATGCTATACATCCCCCCCCACCCCGATTTTTTGTTAACATAACAAAACAAAAGCTCATAACAAAAGCTCAACACTGTGCCTAGCATCCTCGAGCACTTCTGTTGTTTTAAACGTGTTTTGGAGTTTTTACGTGCTTCTGAGTTTTTACGTGTTTTGGAGTTTTTATGTGTTTTTTATGTGTCGTTCACGTCAAAGACTCGACTCTAAGAGCCGTTTCGTTCGTGACCGACACATCACTAGTTAGTATAACACAGGAGGTTGCTAGTGATACGGTGAGATGGAGGAAGATGGTCTGCTAAAGGGGGCAGGAAGAAAAAAGGTATTTTTCAAGTCTTAATAAACAGACCTGACCAATCAGATCAATGCGCATAACCCAAATCACACACTGGTCCTGAATAGATAATGAAGTGGAAATAGTAAAATAATACTATTTTACCACAGACACACAGCTGGACACTGCTCCAGGTTAATCGGCTCGCTGAAACGATTTCTCTGCCTCCTCAGATGTGGTCTCAACTCTGCTTTTAAGAGTTTAAACCACTTGACCATCTCTTATTTCTTAATATTTTGCTTCTAAGTAGCCATACTTGTAATTTTTTAAAGTGCTCTTGGGGAATAGTTCTTCAGGCTTTCTTAAGGTCTTTTTAGAGTTTTCTTTGGACATTGGCTTCTCTTTTACAGATTTTCAGTCCAGTCCTTTTAGCTGACCATTTTCAAGAGAAATCTTTATTCTACCAGTGTTGTCTACACATAACTTAGCAAGGAATCAATTTTACAATTTATCTTTAGGTACTTCATTAATAGCTGTATGTTATAAAAACACAGTTTGTTCACATTTCTTTAGTTGAATCTATGAAAAATGCTAAATGTCACACAGTTTGAAAGCCATAAAATAGTACTTTTGCATCAAAAAGTTGGTGTTGGCAGCCATAGGCGGTGGAGCTAGTGGCGGCGTGGCATCCGCGGGTGACTGGATGGACACGGTGGAGCTGGTGGCGGAGCCCCCAGCGGAGACGGTGTTGGCTGGACAGACTCTCTAGAGCCTCCATTGGAAACAGGAAGGGTGGAGATATCTGACGGACACTAACCACTCCCACCCAATAGGTGGTACTGGTGCGGAGGTCAACTGTGTCCTGGTCCTGGCCTCACCCTGGGGACCATCATGGGTGCCGAAGAAGACTGGATCCCAGCTACATCCACCCTGTACCAGTACTGCACTGGTACAGGTGCAAGGAAAGGCGGGAGCACTGCTGCCCTGGAAGCAGGGACAGGCAGAGGAGCACAACCAGTCCTTATACAGTCCAACACCAGCGTATTTACACAGGCAGAGTCTAAACAAACCAGCTGGGAAGCAACACAGTCTGGGGGTGAAGCAACACCAAAAACAGTCTCTTGAGGTGCAGCATGAACAGTTTCCACAAAGACTGGCTCAAAAGCATTGTGAACTGGTTCGAACATGTATGGCTGTGGGACACAAAACTCGACCTGATCAGCCAGCTCCGGGCACTCATTCCAAGTTTCTTAGCCAGCTTAACAATGGAGGCTGCCACCTTGTTGCCCTTCACACTTGCTTGCCGAGGAAACAAAAAGGCAGTCACTGACTCTGGCCCTAGCTGTACAACACAAGGAATTTCTCATTCAGGAGCAAGTCTACTAATGTCCAGTGGAGTTGGCTGAAAAAGTAAAGAGTCCATAGGAGTAACATGGCTAACAGTCTCTGTATTCACTAGCTGTCAACCATTCTGCATTGTTTCATGTTTGGGTGACTCGAGTACTGGCTCAGACAACACACAAGGGGCATAAATTTAATTTGCTGACTCTGAAACACAGGACCCACTCGTGGTTACATCAGGAGCAGACAAAGAAACGAAAGAGTCACTTGAACTAATGTCATTATGGGCTAAAAAAAATCTGTCTCTGGGTTAGCCCATTCAAATTGAGGTGATTCATTGAAAAACAAAATGGTGTTACTCATAGTAACATATAATTTGAGCCCCAGCCACAACTGATGTGGGCTGGGGCTGACCGTGAGAATGAGGAAGGAGCTGGCAGGGCCGGGCTGCGAAACCTCCAGCGGGAAGGGCTGCAGCTGCTGCTGTAGGGTGCAGGGTGGTGAGGAGAAAATCCTGAACCAGAGGATGCAGCGAAGTCAATAACCAAGGTAAACTAGAAATGAGTCTCTGAAGCCTGAGCGTTATGGCTTCGCAATAATACTTGTTTAGAAATTCCAACCACTCGCTGCATTTCTTTAATATTTAAAGAAAAATTTAAGAGAAATTTGGGTGTAGTGATGGATGCAGACCTAAACTTAGAAAAACACATTAAGACAATAACAAAGTCAGCTTACTATCACCTCAAGAATATTTCAAGGATAAAAGATCTGATGTCTCAACAGGACCTGGAAAAACTAGTCCATGCATTCATCTTTAGTAGGCTTGATTACTGTAACAGCATCTTTACAGGTTTACCTAAAAAATCAGTCAGACAACTACAGCTCATTCAGAACTCTGCTGCTCGAGTCCTCACTAAGACCAAAAAAGTGGACCACATCAGTCCAGCTCTGAGGTCTTTACACTGGCTGCCTGTCCGTCAGAGGATAGACTTTAAAGTCCTGATGCTGGTCTATAAAGCTCTGAATGGTTTAGGACCAAAATACCTCAGTGACCTCCTGACGCAGTATGAACCTTCCAGATCCCTCAGGTCATCTGGATCCGGTCTTTTATCAGTTCCCAGAGTCAGAACCAGACATGGAGAAGCTGCATTCAGCTTTTATGCTCCTTATATCTGGAACAAACTCCCAGAAAGCCTCAGATCAGCTGAAACACTCAGTTTATTTAAATCCAGGTTGAAGACTCACCTGTTCTCAGCTGCATTTGAATAAAGCACCAAATCCACACTTTAAGCTTAAATTTCAAAACTTACATTTTAACTACTGATTTTATCTACTGTTGTTTAAATCAATTTTAAATCATGCTTTTTATTTGTTTTTGTTTTTAATGTCTCTGTAAAGCACTTGAATCACCTTGTTGTTGAATTGTGCTATACAAATAAACTTGCCTTGCCTAAAGAAATTATAATAAAGCTTGTCTAAGAGATTTCAGGCTGTGATGGCGAATAAAGGTGGTCAGCACAAACACTCACCTATTATGGATAAAAGATGTATATAAAAAATTTAAAAAATAAATTTATTATTTTGTCAATTATGTTTTGAACAAAATTGTGTTACAGAAGACATGAGTGAGATACTACATATTTGAAAAACAAAAACAAAAAACAAACACAAAACATGCTTTTGAAGGTTTTTGAGTCACCAGGGCTTCTAAAATGTCTCTCTAGCTAATGTCAGCTCATTAATTGATTTTCTGTGTCACTATTGTAAATTAGGATGCTTTCACCCTAACCCATTCTTGACCACCCTAGGGGGCATTTCTCCTCTGCACTCCCATGATTAGTGCCTCTGTGCTGTCTTTTAGTCCAGCTTTGTCCAGCCACTGGTAGGATTTCGGCATTTCTGGATGTCAGACACTTCATCTATCTGCCAGGGGCCTATCCTTCAATGATGGCTCCTCCTCTTGCTCCTCTTCTTTCTTGTGTTTCTGCTGCTTGAGATATTCACTGAGCTCACGGTTGGTTGTGGCCATCTTCCTGATGTACTCGTGGATGTTTGTTGTCCCATCTGGAGAGTGTCACTCACTAGCCCCTGGCCTCCTTCCTTCCATTTGGCGCAGAGTCTCAGGGTGTTGGATTTGGGGTGAAACCCTCCGTGTATGGTCAGGAGCTTCTTTGTATTGATGTCAGTGGCTTCTATCTCCTCCTTTGGCTAGCTTATTATCCCAGCAGGGTACCTGATCACCGGCAGGGCGTAGGTGTTGATCACATGGATCTTGTTCTTACCATTCAGCTGACTCCTCAGGACTTGCCTGCATGTACTTGGTGGTTGCACCTTTCCTAGCGGTTTGTGGTTCCCATTTGCCTGTGGGATCCTCAGGTACTTCTAGCTGTCCTCAATGTCTGCATGGTTCCCAAAACCCTAAAAACGGAGTCAAGTCGAGCCAAACCGAGCCGAGCCAGATAGGTACTAGTGGAAAAGAGGCACAAAAAAGGAACCCAATATCTAGCTGTATGATTGTTGGTAAAGTATGGAGTTCAGAAATATATATACAATGTGATTGCACTAATGGGCATTTTGGTTGAAATGCAGCACTATATATGTAACACAAAGTGAAAATCCTTCTTTAATGAGCCTGAATGAGAGGAGTGCAAGAGTATCATGCACAGGTCAGAAAGGTCAGATTTACAGACACATATCACACACACACATTTTTGTAAAAATAATATTTCAAGCAAATACACAACATTATGGTTGACAAAGAGTTAACCCCACTATATATCCAGACAATAATGCTGAAGAAGTATTGAGCAGGAGAAAAAGAAAAATACCACTCTGGATATGAAATTCCTTCTGGTGATAAAATTTGAATCATTTGCTGTTATGTGACTTTAGAGCAAACTATTCCTGAGTTGTCAGAGCTTTTTCAGTAGTAACACAGTTGACTTCTCAGATACAATGTGAACAATTTATTTTATTCATCTGATTCTTTAACATGTTAATGCATTTACTATGTTAGTGGTAACATTGCTGGCTCGACCTGGTAGGTTTGAATGAGCTGTTGCAAAAGCTGTTGCACTTTTCCAGGCACTGTTTCAATTACTGTGTCAGTGAGAATTCAAGATATGGTAACTTAGCCTGAAGCCTGTTCGAGACTGCAGTATTCATCCATATCTGTTTACAGCAAGTCATTCTTGCTAATTTGACCTGGACTTCGCCTTTCAATATCCATTCAAAGACACTTTTCCAGGAAGAATGAAGTGTCTATAAAAGTGATGTATGTCTCACCATAGCACAAAATGACCACAAGCCTCTTGCCCTAATGACATTCAAAAATGACAGCACAGACACAGGTAGACATGCAAAAGTTCTGGTGTGCATGCACACACCACACAGAGTTGCACACACATACCTCCATGACTATCTCAGCCCCTCCCATCAGAGAAGTGAAGCCTTTTAATTATCTGCTGATTACCTGTTAGATCACCTTAGCTAATGGAGAGCAGCTCCCTGGGGAGCCATCCAATCTAACTCTCATCAGACACAATGGGCTCCTCTTCACTGGAGAGAGTAGAATCTGTGTGTGTGTGTGTGTGTGTGTGTGTGTGTGTGTGTGTGTTTGAGAGAGAGAGAGACAGACAGAGAGTCCCTTTGAGGCAGATGCTAAGATTAGTACTGAAAATGGACTATTTATTCTTTCTTACACTAAATTACCATCGCAGCCTGCTTCACATGCACTTATGCACACATCCACATACTTTTATATTCTTTTTTAGTGGCAAGCTTCCATTTGCATGAGAGTTGTAGTTGAAAACACTAGTGATTATTCACCCGGAGTGTTTCCATGCAGCACAGAACCTGAATTCTGCACTTATTTGTTTCACTGTTAATTTGCTTTTGTGTGCATTGTGTGTTTCATTCACCTCAGGTACGTCATTATAAAGTACCTTTTTAGAACAGGGGTTCCAAACGAAGTCTGGTTAAGCTAATCAAATTCTGAATGATAAAAAAGTAATATTTGCAGATTTGCAAGAACAAAAAAATTCATACAACAAATTAAAATAAACCAAAAATAAAATAAACAGTAGAAAAAAAGAACTTGGGGGGTTTTGGTCAAAGAGTCACTTGATCCAGAGTCTTAGAAGAAAACCTTTAGTTAGGTTTCTAAGAGATTGTCTTTACTGGAAAAAAGGAACATGAGCGCTCATCATGACGAAGAACTGGGACTGTGTTTATGAACCAGTAAATAAATGAAGTGTAAATCTTTGTGTGCTTTGTTCTCAAAAATAAAATAAATTATTTGTTGTTAAAAATGTACCAACTCATCAGTGAACTTGTGTTAGTGGATTATAAAACAAATCCTTTTAAAAAGATGGAACCAAAACTTTAAAGCTAAGTACAACTAACTGATCTGTCATCTCTTTTAGATACTTCAAAAAGCTTCATAGTTGTAATCAAGAGAAAAAACAGGTATTTAGTTTATTTTTAGCATAGTTTACTTACCAAGATGAACCAACAACAGCAACAACAACAACAAGTCAACACACAGCCAGCCAGGCCAGAACGTAATCTCTTCAGCAAGCCCCAAGGCCACCTCCTAGACCTGCCCCAAACACCTCGAACCACCTAGAAGGATTCCAGGAAGTATCCTGGTCAGATGCCCACATCACCTAAGATGACTCCATTCGATAAAGGAGATTAGTGGCTCTACTCTGAGTCCCTTCTGAATGACCCTGTTCCTGTGTGAGGGTGAGCCCAGACATCATTTGGAGGATGTTCACTTCAGTTCCTTGTATCTGCTGTTGTATTCTCTCAGTCACTATGCAGAGGTTGTGGCCATATGGGGGAGTGGTCTGTAAACTGACAGCTTTGCTTTCATGCTCAGCTGTTTTTTCACCACAACAGACCAGTACAGCATCCACGTCACTGCAAACTCTGCACTAATCCATCTGTCAATCTCTAGCTGTATTCTCCACTCACTCCTGAGAGACCCTGAGATACTTGAACTCCACTTGTGGCATAAATTCATTTACAACCTGCAGTAGATATTCCACCCTTTTCTGGCAAAGAATCATAGCCTCAGATTTGGAGATGCTAATTCTCATCCCTGATCCTTCACAGCTGCAAACTTCCCCAGATTGCAGATTGTCATTTAGAGATAAGATCCTGACACTTCTTGCTGGTACCTTGAAATTCTGTCTATAGAAGTTTGGAACAGAATCAGTGACAAAACGAATCAAGCTCTCACTATGGTAGTACAGGGAGTGGAAACAAACAAAAGTTCTCCAACCAGACGATGAAGGCATCAGTGGAATCTTTCTTCTTGAAAAGGGCTGACAGAGTACCCCCTACAGCCCCTGATCCCATATCATATTTTAATTTGGAATCCATGGCAAAGATTAACCGAATAAACATTTCTATTTATTAAAAATGCATCAGTGGATTTGGGTCCTTTTGACTGGGGGGTCCTCTGGGACCCCAAATTAATTGTATTCTTAAAAAGCACTAAACAAATCAGAAACCAAACAAATGTGATGTGGCATCATTAGGAACAACTTGACTGATAAAGTCATAAAATATTGGAAAGATAGGAAAATAAAACCCACCTGTGAAATATGATAAAATATACCTCCGGGGTCTGCATGGACCCCGGTTGGTAGGAGCGCTAAAAACAGCAGGACAAAACAACAAGCTAATGAGGATGTACCCATCGAGCCACAGTTCCCTGACATCCTAATCCAGACCTGGAGCCAAGTGAGTCAAATTGAGCCTGTCTGGAAAAAAGTCCCGGCCTGGCGTGGGGGTTGGGGGTGCGGGGGCTTACAGGTTACAGTGTATCGCCCCTGGCCAGGGACAAAATGAAAGACTCCTTTTCACCATGTTCCCTCATCAGGGATAGACTGGCTTGCTATTAGAGTAATGGTGCTACAAACACAGCAGCATGCCAAGATGAGAGAGAAGGTTTCCCAAAGACGCCTGACTGCAGCATCAAACAGGAAAGACACACGGGACGAGAGATAGAGGAGAAGGGAGAGAGCGAGTGAGAAAGGGAAGGAGAGAGAGACCCTGGAGTGGTGCCAAGTTCCCAAGGTAGTGTACAAGTATCTTTAGAAGCCGGGCGTCTTGTTAGCTAATACATTACACCAATCACGGCCGGCTATCTTAAGCTACAATTAATCTGTGCGCTGGCACAGGCTGATAGGACAGCAACATGCTGTTTCTTAATTAAAAGCAAACGGATTAAAAATGATTAATAACGGTATTAAATATTCTCATGGACTACAAGCACAGGGAAATCGGGGGGCTTTCTTATGCGGGCTTAAAACGAAGAAGTCATTAACGGCGGGCCCAATCTCCCTAAGCCAGGGCTTTACTTTGTTTGGGATCACAAGTTGCTTACTTCATGAATATGCATTTTGCCCCTATCAAGTCGAGACCAAAAGGCAATATCGTGGTGTGGCTGTGGTGTGGTATTTTTCCCCTCAGTAGCTGTGAAACTTTGAGTTTTTGATTTGTGACATTTCGTAGTCTGCCTTTGTAGCTGAGGCCTCTGTGTTAACTGGTTCCTGGACACAGGCTGATAGCGCTGATGACAAACGTGTGGTTTCTCTGTATATGTAGAAGCCTGAACATAGGTGTGGCACATTTGGGATAATGCAGTGTTTTTGCATATTTGTTTCAGAGGTTTCTCTCTAGTTAAGAAAAATATTTAAAATATATTTTAAACTTAATAATTAATAGGGTGATTTGCAACCATGTTTTGCATTTATAGTACGAGTTTTTTTGTTTGTAAAGTATACTGTGTATACACTGGTGGTGAATCAAAGCTTTGGATTCCTCCAGTGAGGAAATCTGGTGGCTCTGTTATTCATGCTAAAGACTTGCCCCAAAAGAGGGAGTACGTTTTGGAAGAATGTCCCATCACAAATTTCATTGCAATGCTTTATTGAGCCTACATGCAAATAAGTCCACAGGGAGGGAGGCAATTCCAGAGACTTTCAGAATGAACGCCAAGCCACAATGATCCTGTTTGACAGGACTTGGTAGCCCTTCAGGGATTTTAAACGGTCTTTCCTTGGTCTCACATGGTCAACATGACTATACATTTATGCAACTGTGTCAACATTTGATAGCGTCACAAATTAGTATAGAGATGCTATTGTTTAGTTCGGTTTGTTGCCTGTTTGTTTTACTTCAGTCCTGGGCCTGTAAAACAGCAATTTGGGATAAAACATTTTCTTTGTTTCTGTGGCTTTTGTGTGCCTCTAAAAAAGCTTTAACCCTCTGGAGGCAGGCGTTGCCGATTTGCAACAGTTAAAAGCTAACAACCTGATTACCCCACATACATATTTTATGAGTTTTTTTTACTCAGAAGTACCACTGCAGGACTTGGTTGTGCATTAGCAACAAAAAGTTTAATTTGAGCCTGAGAGGGTTAATGAGGAAAAAAAAAAAAAAAGTCTAGATAAAAGATATAAACTATGGAACAGGACAAACTAACGTGATGGTTTTGTTTTGTTTACCAGATAAACCAAATGCATATTAATTCAATAAAAAGCAAGCTTTCATTTCTGATAAAAAATAAATAAATGAGGAAGTAACAGTCACAGTAACATCAGAGTTGATAGTGGAGGTTCTACAGCATCTAACACAGTAGCTACTTTTTTACTCAGTGACATCACTAAATGTTGTTTATTCATCTCAGAGTTTTAGACAGCACCGAATAAAAACATATACAATCAAAGAAAAGCGTTTTTCATGTTAGTACAAAATGTTTTGGAAAACTCTTGAAATTTCAAATGTAAGTCCTTTTTAATAAAAAAAACAAACAATTCTTTACAACCACACAAAAGTTAAACTTCGTTTATGGACGGCTTTGGAGGTAAAAGGTATGTGAGTACTGGAGTGACATATGTCCTGTGAAACTCTAATCAAAATGACATGATTTCATAATTCAATTCCAAGCCCTTTATACACGTCAGGAAAGCCCCATTCCCTCCAACAAGAGGCTGTGTATAGCATCATTGTGAGCCTGCGACTACAATTACTGCTTCTAAATTCAGCATTGCTGTAATCAGGCCCTCTGGTTCTGTGCAATTTAAATACTTATGGCTTGTGTCCAATGGCTCCTGTGCCAAGCCCAAGTGTTAGTTGTAATTGACCATACAAGTCTTTTCTCCCCTTTTCTCTGCTAATTTCACAAGTGCTATTTTTAAAATGTCAATTATAAAGCAGATTAATGTATCTTAATGCAACATTAGATGCATTTTGGTGTGAATCACAGGGCAATCACATGGGTTTGATTACATTTCTGAGCATAAAAGGCCTTTCTGCTTCAGTTTTACATAGCAGGAGGTATGTATTTGTTGATTATGAATATTACTTAACCAAATACGCATAATTCTTCATATGGTTCTCTTTGCACAACACGCACCTACACTCTCACGCAACACCTCTGAATGAGAAACAAGGTGTTTGATGTTGTTGTTCCAGGGGGAGGTGGACTTGTTCAGTGGTGAAGAGAAGGAGGTAGCCAGCATCCAGGATTGTGTTTAGAAACAAATGACTTCAACGCTTCTCAAATTGATTTAATTTTGTTCTGCTGCCACTCTCTCTGTTCGTCTCCTCTCTTGTCTCTTAAACATTTCAAATTCCCACACCTTTCCTTTTGTCTTTTTTCCTTACCCTTTCTCTCTCCTCCCTATTCCACACTACTCCTTTTTTTATTCATTATCTTTTTCTTCTTTGGTCTCTTTCCCAGCACTTGGGGGGAAAGTGTGTTTCATGGTTATCAGCTTTGTGTTTGTCTGAAATGGGGAACAAGCTCAAGAATAATAAACAATTCCAAATCGTAAAGATAGTTGAAAGGGATTCTTATGATAAGATGTCGGTGCTTGTGATGTTTATTCTGGGTGTGCATGTTTGTATGCTTAACCACTTGTGCATGTGAAAAGATTTATGAGCTTGTGCTTATTTGTTGTAGTTTTTTTGTTGTTGTGTACATGTGTTTCCTTTGGGTCAGTTAGCCTCTGTTAAAAGCCTTTGCTGGGCACCTGCTCTTCTGGTCTTCTCAATAACATTTCCAAGGTCAAAATTAAATTTCCACTTCTATATTATTTCCTGTTTCTGTGTAGAGACTGTAATTGTTGCCACGTTTGTCACCTTTTACTACAGGCAGAAGATAAAGAATGGTGTGCTTGTATTCAGGACTGAGATTTGCACTCTCTCTGCCTATAGGCACACTATACAGCCCGACCATTAAGGAAGGGCAGCATACAGCAAAATCAGTTTTATATTTGCTAAGCAAGCAATTATACATTTTATACAACCTCTAAGCTTTAGGTTCTTGTGTATATACATTAAACTTCCAGCATTGTACTAAAGGAATAGATTTTGTTTATTGAACTTTGAACTAAATAGTTATAAACACAGCATGCTTTCAAGGTGAAATGTAAGATTTTTGGTCTAAATCACATTGAAAGTATATGGCACTTTAAAACATTTCAATAAAATTATCAACATAATATAAAAAAATGCATGTTATGGCATTATCTCAAGGCTGTCCATGTATTGTGTTGCAAAGGACTAATGAAGTTAACTAACCAGCTTTATTCATTAACATGGGAAGCCAATGAGCCAATGTAGCATATACAGTTGGCTCTATAATATGTTGCACAAAGACCAACCTCTGTACACCACCACATGTTCAATGAAAAAATGAAGAAGAGGTTGAAGTACATACCTTAGAAGTTTACCAAGAAATTAGTTTTTACTCCAAACCTTTGGACAACCAAGAGTAACTGCACCGGAATGTCTTATGTTGAACATGGCAGAGTCAATATTATGACATGAGAACGTATTGCTGCCAGTGGAACCAATACGCTAGTGTTTATTGCTAATGTGACGACTGATAGAAGTAGGAGGATAAAGTGTAAAGGATTATATCTTGCTCAGATTCAGAGAAATGCTGCAAAACTGATCAGACAACTCTTCAGTGTGCAAATAGATTATCACCTAAATCATAGTGCAAAAGCAGCCCATGAGTTTCTCAAGTTAAAAAAAGTGGGATATTCATCAGTAGCCAAATCAGTCACCTGATAAGAACCAAATAGAAGATACATTTCAGCTTTATAATACGTGAATGCAGAAAGACTCACAAATAAGCAGCAAACGAAGGCTGCAGTAAAGGCCTAACAAGAAGCAAGCACAATATTTGGTGATGCATGTGGGTTCTAGACTTTAGGCCGTCATTGACTGCAGTTTAAAAAAAGTTTAGATTGGCAAAAAACTGTGGACTTGACTACAGACCACCCACATTTGAACAACAAAAATGTGGTGCTAAACAGATTTTTCTATGATTCTGTGATTGAAGGACAAAGTGGAAGAAGTGAACAGGATTAAACTAAAACTTGGGTTTGGTTTTAAAATAAGCAACTATTGATCAGTGTACAGTAACACTGGTATCTATATTACTCTACCAATACTCTGTCTCTGTAGCACTAAAATATGTTTACAATCAGGTAAAAAACAAACAAATGGCCAAACACTGGAAGACAGAAGGACATCAGAATATTTATAATTCCACTATGTTCTTCATTGTTTTTGTCTTCTTAAGTATCAAGGCATCCAATCAGAGAAACTGACATTATAAATTTGTAAGCAAACACACGCAAAGTGACAAAGTGCCACTCTGGATGTTAGATGGTTCTGTGGATTGATTGGAGAGGCAGAGCTCAAGACCCTGGAGACGGAACAGCCGGAGAGAGAGATGGAGCTTAATTGATGATCAAACACCCACCAGGTGTTAAAAGCTGTTTTCACTTCATCTGTGTGTGTGTGTGTGTGTGTGTGTGTGTGTGTGTGTGAAAGATTTTCCCCACATGCACCTTTTGTTGTCCGCTCAGTATAAGTGAGTGTCTGCTTACATGACAGTGTGCGTATATGCTTGTGTTTGTCTGTACTTGCAGTGTTTCCATAGAGGCCAGACAAGAGATTTCAAAGACCTAAAGAGGTCCATTCAGACCCGAGTCTTTCATATTGACCTCAGGGTGACAGGGGGACAGAAAAACGCACGATCTGTCTAATCAAGATAAAAGGAGGGACACTACACACACACACATGCACACTGGGCAGTCACCTTCAACAATGAGTAGTTGAAATTGTTTTAAATTCAAATCCAACATCTACAAACACATTTAGACCAATTTGTCTTTTATTGAATGGCTAAATTCTCCATATCACTCGTTATTTGAAGAGTAAAAGGACAGATTTCAGAAAACAGGATGACGATATCACCTCGTGTGGCACAAAAGTTGCACTGTTGTGCAAGTCAGGCATCAACTTATATTCAAGTCATTGCTCTGTACCATCCACTAATAAAACAAACAAACAACCAATAAGATTAAAAAACAGAAACAAAGCAGAAAAGTTGTCAAAGATTTTATGGATTCCAGGCAACTATCACCTCTGTGCTCTGACACGTACATGACTGATGAACACCTTTAATAGTTCAGTTTCCTTTCATTTTTATCTGGCAGTAATATAATAACTGTTGCATGCCTTCCATTTCAGCTGTGGCCGAGGAGCTGGGCCACGTCTTAGTGTAGTTGTGTAACGTGCATGAATGAAAGTCACCATTTAGGCTTGTGTGTTTAATAAAAGACTTAATCTGCATCACTGATATGTTGAATCAAAGGCAGTAATTCTACCACAGAACAAGCTCCTGATTGAGTTTTAGATTTTTCATCTGTTTTTGTGTTTATTTAATTTTCATTCAGTTTATTTTTCTGTAGGTTTGCAGATTGGTTTTGGTTGTTTCAGGATGTAAGAATTAGTATTACAGCGCACAATGTGAAAGCCTTATGTTGATGTGTAAATGATATCTCGAGGCAATGTGTACACGAGACTAGATTTTGATTTTCCTTCTGCTTTTATTACAATATTGTGTTTAGGGTGCATATTCACCACAGCCTGTGCGATTCTGCAGTTTTGTCTATCTTGCTCACCTTCTTCACTGCAACCTTGATTGGAAATAGCACGGCACTTTTATGTTTAAAATACATAAATCACAAATGATAATTATAGAGCCTGTTTAAGCAAGGCGAGCATCAAATGGAAGAGCAAGGCTGAACCTGTGGACATATTTATAAATGAGATCCCTGGAATCTACAATCTTCTGAAGATGCTTTGTTTTGATGGACCAGGATATCAGCAGCAGATTTGTCAAGTATTTTTGCTACTTTTGGTTACTTTTTTGCATTACTTTAATCAGCAGCAAGTGTATGCTCTAAAATATGAGCAAAAAGAAAGGTATAGCCTCCCACAACAGTTGTCATCAAACCAAAGCCATCAGTATTCTGCCTGCCTAATGCTTTGCGCCTTGTACCCCGAAGATGATCAAAGTGCCATTTTTCTAAATTTCAGGCTTTTTAACATCAACAGTCTTAGAAAGGATGAGTCAGATCATGCTAAGATGATGAGAGAAGGGAGAGTGAGATTGAGAAAGAGTGTGTGTCACTCTGCATGCGTGTGCGATGGGGGGACTAAAACATCTTTGTAGTCGGTTACTTTTATTTTTTCCCCCTTTTCTTCCAAACTCTCACACTGGGCCTGCAGATAGGTCAGCTCCATTTCCAATCCGCCAGCCCACAAATATTTAAAACAAATTGAATCGCACACCCAATACCCATCACAATTACGGCAGGCACAATAACTAAATTAGCAATTCAACACAATAATTGGAAATGCGGCTTGCCTGGACCCGCAGGCCTCCCTGGAGGGCTGGCTGATCTGTGGAGGCACGTCAAGCCCACTAATTCCACAGCTAATTACTGATGCACGGCAGAATGAAGTTGTTTGTTTCTCAAATACCATTTTCAGTTCACGGTGAGGAACACAGGACCATGCTGAGATAGACAAAAACAACAAAGAAGTGAGACAAAAAAGTGTAGTCATGGCTCTTTTTTTGTGTTCTTCTTGTTGTCTTGTTCATTTGCAGTTGTTTGTTTCACTGTTTCCTGATGATGAATATCAGGGCGTCTTGGTGTAAGCAGGGCCGATGAATGTAGACTCTCAGGCCGTTAGGATGGGATTTAAGAACTGAAGTATTTAAAAACCATTCAAGAATGTTAATGCCACAGTTGTTTACATATACTGCAAGACTTTGGTACTGAAAATATAACAGAGCCATAAGATTCTTAGGAGTCTATAAGTCACACGTGTTATTTTGTGGTTTTGTCGTATTCCAGTGTTCCCTGACTCTTTTTCACGTCCTCCTACAGCTACATTACATTCTCAGTTATATATTTTCTCCTCGGCTACGATTGTTTGTGATTTAACACTTGTATTGTTGGAATCAACAGATCTTTGCCATTCATGATGACTGCTTTCTACTGTTTTAGGCAGTAATTCAAATGTTTGATAGAGCTTGCCTCATCACCCTGGTAGCGAAATGAAGAAGCTGCTTTAATTTTGTTAAAATTGTAAAAAGGCTTTTAAAGGTCATAAATTCATAATATAATGGCCTCACATTTTCAACGCCTGTTAACCTGCATGGACGTCTTGTGGATTAAGCTAAGCATAACTGGGGGGTTCTCCAGTGTCATGCAAACCTGGGGCCATGTAACACTGCACATCTTACATTTCTAGCTGGTCTACAGGATATTATGGCTGCACGTGAACAGCTGGATCAGCAAGCAGTGCATCCTGTATATGTTATAGTTTGGGACAATGTGAACTTTCACTGTGCTGTCCCAATACGTGTGGTTCACAAACAACCAGGACTTCATAAACGTTTTCTTTCCACCTTGCAACCCCCTTCCTGAATCCAATACAGGAGTTTTTCTCTGCATTGGAGGTGGAAGGTCTATGACCGGCACCCCTACACCAGCGAAATTTTATTGGACGCAATGGAACACGCCTGTGATGACATAAATGTGGATTCTCGTCAAGGCTGGTTTCAGCATACCAGGCGGTTTTTCCCACGTTGCCTGGCAGAATAGGGAGAGTGTTGCCTGTGATGTGGATGAAGTCCTCTCAGACCCCACACAACGATTTGAGGGTTTGGAATGAATCTGTGAATTACAGTTATGTGCTTTTCATTTAAGTTTTTTATTTTATTTTTTGTTATTTTTTTGTTAAATACACTTACATTAAACATGTCCTGTTAACTACATGCCCTGGATGCTGTGTCCTCAGTTATTTGATGTTGTGTCCATTGAATGTTCTGTGGTGAATATATTGCTGTGTTTATGATGTGAACACATTGTTTGGTTTTGAACACAGGATATATAATGTAGTTATGACTTTTGGATTTGTGTTTAAGATTTTGAGAAAATGGGTGAAGGCTTCAAGAAATGTGTTTCACAAGTTCAGAAAAACTGTAATAGATAGTCTGATAAATATTATGGCTTGCTGTGTAGATCAGACATCCCAGAAATCTTCAGTTTTGATGAATGATAATACATACCAGTAATATGTAATTGTTTGTATTGCACTCATACAGAATATAGCCTGCTAACTAAGCTAGCTAGTGTTCGCTGATAAATCAGCCCTTCCATCCCACGCTCTCACTCCCGAGCAGTGTTGGTCAAGTTACTTGAAAAAAGTAATCAGTAACTAATTACTGATTACTTCCCCCAAATAGTAATCCCGTTACTGTACTGATTACTTATTTTCAAAAGTAATTAATTACTTAGTTACTTAGTTACTTTTTAAAAACACGATTTACAACCTGAAGAGGTGATAAAGTGATAGATCTTTCAGCCCAATTCTACTTTTTCTGCATAATCCATCATACAAAATGTAATCAAATGGAAAAGTCCCTTTTTAAAACTTGTTTTATTAGTTTTAATCTTTTAACTTTATGCATCAAGCAAAATTTTAATTAAATGCAACATTCTCTGACTTGAATAAATTTGTTTAATATTTAAACCTATTTTCTGCACATTCCAGCAGAATGTGTGTGTTTTTGGTGTGTTTACACTCAGTCTTTCAAATAGATGCAAGTAAAACACAGCAGAAAATAAATAAAGTCAAAGACTAGCGGTCTATTTTCACCTGTAAAGCAGGAGTAGGGTAGGCGGAGGTTTATCCTGGTGCAGGTGTGCCGCAGCGGTCAGTTGAAGAATCCGCGAGTTTCTCTGTGAGTTTCCCATTACGTCGTTGCGCACTCGGTGGTTGCTTGGATGTTTAGGGTTTTTTTTTCGCTGTAAAAAGAAGTTTTCTTCCCACGCACAATGCTAATGGACGCTAATGTTTTTGTCACTTTTTATGGAATCAAACTCAAAGTAAGGTCAGTACTTCCACGCTTTAAACGCTGCACGCTCATACTCTCTCCTGCACTTGATATATGATCCATTGTTGATCTGCACACAGCTGTTGTCACGAACGTCGCACTTGCTTACGTCACTGTCATGAGACACTCTCGCAAAAAAAATCGCGGTTTTAGTAACGCAGTAACGCAGCGTTCCTACGGGAAAGTAACGGTAATCTAATTACCGGTTTTGCAATTGTAATCCCTTACTTTACTCGTTACTTGAAAAAAGTAATCGGATTACAGTAACGCGTTACTGCCCATCTCTGCTCCCGAGGTGTAATATTTTAGGCTAGGTGACAAATCGTCAACATGTTACGCTTCCGGGCACTTTTTTCTTTTTTTAAATTTCCATTTGCTTACAACACAGTGAGGCTACAAGATTTCAAAGGATACAGGATTTCTAAACAGACCAGGGGGCTGTAATAGAAAGCTTTTCGGCCCATCTTTAAGTCGGGCAATTTGAAACAGACAGAAACACTTTATAGAGGCGTACTCAACACGTCATACAGAGAGGTTCACTTAATAGTTTCTGAATGAATAATGAATAACATTCAATCAAATGCTAAACAAAAAGTTCATCACTTAACCCACTCTGAAATCATGAGGACTTAAAGGATAGATATACTAATATTCATTTAAAGTGGCACATATTCTTTAAACTGTGCATCCAGGTTCTATCCTCGCGTATATTCTATACCATCATTACAATACTGCACAGGGGAAGAGAACAACAGAACAAATCTGGACGTTTATATTAAACTGCATGCATGTCAAATTGCCACGGTTCAATAAAATGATCACTTAAGATGTAATTTAGTAGTTCAGATGAGGACTTGGCTGTAATCTGACAGAGGCATACAGTGGTGCAGCAGTGAGGTAGGGTGGAAGGGATCTGTCACTAGGGTTTCTGGGTGTCAAGTTGAAGCGGGAATTAGTGGCCAAATTGACCATGTCCCCGCATCAGAATTTCCTTGCCAATCAGCCTTGAATGTAAACAACAGCGCAAAAAACGAACCCCTATGAGTCTGCCGCGTGAGCGGTCAGGGGGGTATTGGGTTGGATGATTGAGGCTGCTGCTAATTTGGATCCTGTCCTCATAGCCCCGCTAACTAATCCTCCCCATCTCTGTTTATCCTCTCAGAATCTCATTGGGGAAGCAGACGTACATTAACAGCTGGAGCCATCTGAAGGGCTCTCTTTTGAGAAATCGCTGGGCTTGCATGCTTAGAGCTTAGCTGGTGACACTCCCAATTGAACATATAGATTTCTTGCAGAGTATGAGGGTCTAAGGATGGTATGATAGCCTAATCTGATTGCTTTAGGGCTGGAGGGGTTATGGAAAAAACAGAGTGACCCTAAACTGTCATTGTTAGGTTGGATGTGCTGTCATGAGATCCAGTGTGTAACACGATCCAGGGCCTGAGCAATATTCATCTTCCCATGCTGGAGGCTGGTAGGAGGAGAAGTTTGAGGGAGATATTATCCACTATTTTACACTGTAAAATGCTGTGGACGATTACAGAAAGTCTACTGAATTTGCTACAATTAGGACTGAGTTTGGACAAATTACAGTTTTTCTGAATTCCTCAAACACTAAACTTCATTCTCTAATGCAAATTCTCTAAACTTATTTTCCAATCAAACACTCTTTTGTCCAAACCTTAAACACTGTTCAGGTACTTAGACACAATTTGCAAAACTCATACACTCTTTTCTTCAAAACCTTAAAATATGTTGTAATGTATATAAATCTGCAGTTTGTTTACTGTAGATACACGATTTCATAAGTCTGTCTTTCTGTATCACTTTCAGTCCACTACTTATTTTTATAGAGAGTGTTTGAACTAGATTCCCTGGAAAGGCCCCATGAATATATTTCCATAGATGAAGCAGGGTCAGTGTGGCAAAAAGGAGAGGCAGGAACATAATTGTTCAATGTGCCATTGTGGAAGTCCCTGGCTAGTGTGGTGGCAACGTCCCCCTTTGAGCAACCATAGGTAACTGGTGGTTTATTCCCACGTTGCCTGAGAGAATAGGGAGAATATTGCCTGTGATGTGGATGAAGTCCTCTGGACAGACCAAGATGAAGAGACAAAGACAAAGACATGAGGATTTGGAATGAACTGTGAATTACAGTAATGTGCTTTTCATTTATTTATTTTTTAAATTTCATGTAATTTTTTTTTAAATTTAATTAAGCACTTCACATCACTCTAATCACAATAATTTTTTGTTAAATACACTTACATTAAATATATTATATGTTATATATATATGTTAACTACATGCCCTGGATGCTGTGTCTTCAGTTATTGGATGTCGTGTCTAACGAATGTTCTGTGGTGAATATATTTTCACTTGCTGTGTTTATGATGTGAACACATAGTTTGCTTTTGAACACAGGATATCTGATTTTGACAGAAAAGTCTGGAGTTTGTGAATGTAGTTACAACCTTTGGGTTTGTGTTTAAGGTTTTGAGTAAATGCGTGGAGGCTTCAAGAAATGTGTTTTAGCAATTCAGGAAAACTGTAACGCTGATAGTGATGACAAATGCAGTCTGGATTAGTTTTATTTTTTTGTTTTGATTTAATGTGTGGGCCTTTTTAGTATACCTTCCTGTCACTTTTCATGTGAATATTTCTAAATCCTAATTTAACATGGTCCTCAGAGTTTTCACTTATTTGATTTCCATGCTCTTACCCCCACAGAACTGGTCAGGTGGAGCAGGAAGGAAATATTCAGCAATTAGTTTTAGAAAATTAGAAAAATAGTCACAGACTTAATGTGGCCTTTTAAAGTGAGTTTGACAGCTCATTCTTAACCTCTAAAACAGCTGACAAAGCAATTCCAACTCAAGACCAACTTACTACATTTGGGCTTATAACAATATTACATGAAAAAAACAAAACAAGTAAACAAACCAAAAATCATTTGGAGTTTACAGCTGTTGTCTCTCAGGGAGTGTGCATCCTCTTATGTGCCATTCTGTATTGCATCTCACATCCTTCACTAAGACTTGCAGGAACTTACAGTTCTACAGATTTTTAAACATATGTTTTAAATACATGAGATTGTAGTACAGTTTGGGAATCTTAAAGTCTAAATGTTGTAAATCTAACCTTGCTAAGTCCTCTAAACTGTCAAATTACTGCACTTTGGACACAGTTTAATTGTAAATACAAGAGTACTTTACATCGAAAATAATAATATTTTGACAATTTTATCGTTGTTAAAATACTAAAAGTCAATCGTTATCCTGGTAGCTTTTTAATGACAAGTTATGATCAATGAGCTGATTCAGATTTTAACTGTGGAAAAATTATCTTTGTTGAGAAAAAAGATGAAGCATTATATTCTGATGGACTAATACCAGCAATGACCTTCAGAGTAAGTCCTATTCTTTCATTCTCATCTTCTTCCTCTGACTGCGTGACCTAGACACCAGCCATACAATAAGGTCACACAGGTTGTCTGTCTCTCTTTTCTAAGAACGTCTCAGCTAAAAAAGCCTGGTAATCATTTCGCCCAATTCGGAAAGTCATGCGACATGCGTGCATACACACACTCACAAAAACACACACATCCAGACACACACAGAGCAGCAGCAGCAGCACCCTATCTTCTTCTATTCCCTCTCCACAGATTAAAATAACCTCCACTCCCGTCAGGGAGGAGTCAAGCTATTTTAGAAATAAATATTCCCTCTGCAGACAGACAGGACAGACTGGGATCTGTGTGTGTGTGTGTGTGTGTGTGTGTGTGTGTGTGTGTGTGTGCGTGCGTGTAGGTAAGATGGTGTGCCAATGCTCAGCTGTGTCCCCCTGATGCCTTATCTTGCCCCCCAAACCCCCACACCCCTTGTTGCAACACACATGCACACACACACACAAACACACGCACGCACACAGAGTCTTTATCACAACCCGACATTTGCGCTCTGGCTGGTAATCAGAGCAGCGAGCGCCTGCACCCTCCCCTCATCCCCTCTCTTCTTCCATCCCCCCTCCCACTGAGGGAAGAGGCGCATTCTAATCTCAACTGTTGCATATCTAATACTAATTGGAATCCTGCAACTGGGTCACTCTCATTGTTTTTCAAGTATTGTCAAGTCGGGGATGGGGGGTTGAGGGGGGTGACATATGAAACTGAAATTACACCCCTTTACACTTCTCGACACCACCCCCACCCTTTCCCCTCTTTAGCTCGAGCGCCCTTGATTGGATCCTCTCACTCACTAGCATGTATGTACGCGCGTGTGAGACAGAGAAAGATGAAGATAGAGAGATCAAAGAAAACAGATTACTAACACGCGCACGCGCAAACACACACACACACACACACACACACACACCCTTGCTAGCTAGTTGCATTCATGCATTCATAAGTGAAATGAATGAGGATCTGTGTTTCTTTTATAGAAACAGAACAGGTATGGAATATTATGATTTTAGGTTCTAGACAGCACTCCCAGTTTAATTCCATCATTATCTCATTTATGAGATTATTACATTTATGATGCACTCTGGCAGTCACCATTAGATCTTCCTCCTTAACTGATACAATATCTACATTTTTTCATATCCACTCTTTCTATATGCTCTTGGACATGTTTTAATGATTTTTTTCAGCTTTTCTATTTTTATTTATGTCTGCAATCTTTTTTTATCAGAAAATTCAAAAATTTTATCTCTCTATAACACTCCAGTGAATGTTTCCCATTTGTGTAAGATAAAAAAAAATTATGCAAATCTGCCCATACCTGATACAGAAACCATTCCTGATTTCAATTTTTCTGATGTCTGCTCTTTGGCCATTTACTCGTGGACATCTTGACTTCTTTGTGGCTGTCCTCCCTGGGCATTCTGTTCTGACAGCTTGTGCATCTGTAATTTTATCATGGACCTCAAACATGCAATGACTGAAAATCAAAAGTCATTCTGACCTTACTATAATGTTGAGGATCACTAGAGATCTGGGTCCCCAGAGGCAGTAATCGAGGAGTCCCGTATTATCAGTGGTATTCGAAATCAAAGGTGGCAAATCATGAGCTCTTAGTTGTCCTCAACATTCACAGGAATGTCCAGTCCTGTGAAGGCAGTTATATTGTTGTTTTGTAACACTAAGGTACGTAAGAGCACATTTAAGAGGTATATTTTAGTCTTTTCTGAATTTTGCTGGAGAACATAATGATTGTCGCCAGCATGATGATGATAAAAAACGTTTATATAGAGAGTTTTGTAAAGATTTTGTGCCACACATACGATTTTCAGTGACATTTAGTGCCATGTATGCACTACTTTTACTCTTTATTCTTTATCTGTTAAAAATGTGTACTTTCCAAGCACAAGCTGAAGATTACTTTTATGAGACTATTAGACATTGATTTAGATGTAACAAAGTTTCTGTAGATACACAGAAGGCACATTTTTTTCAATCATTTTTAAGTATGGTGGCCCAGAGAACTGAATGCAGAACTACAGAAACTAACAACAAACACAGTGCTGGGTTGGAAAACAAGCCCTGGTTTCTACCAGTTGAAGCAGTAATCGGTAATCACATTAAGTCAGTTACATTTCTGAGATCTGGCTAAGTAGCAGAGGGGGTTGATAATCAGTTTCAGCTGCTTTGGTGTTGATGAAATCAACAACAGACATGGTGACTGACATTTTTCACTCATGATCTGTTTTTCGCTATTGGCTAGGGTCACTGTTATTACTGGTAGTATGAGGCCATACCTGGACTATCCAGAGGTTGCACAGGCGGACCCACTCCTTGAGTAAGGCACATCAATAAGTAACTGTGCCAGAAGGTTTGCTGGGTCTTCCAGCATGGAAGAGATTTCAGGAGAGTGCAAGGAGGAACTGGATGAGCACTGCCAGGACTCAACAAAATGACCTTAAGTTGGCCACTGGCGTGAATGTCACTGACCAAACAATCAGAAACAGATTTCACGAGGGTGGCCTGACATCCTCTACATGTCCTTTTGCTCACTGCCTGGTACTGTGGAGTCTATTGGCACTTACTATAGAATATTAGAATTGGTGCTTTTCAAAGATGAGCGTATCTTCACCCTTCTGGAGGGTCTGTAGCTCAGGATGTAGAGCAGATCATCTACTAATCAGAAGGTTGGTTGTTCAATCCCTGGCTGCTCCAGTCTGCATGCCAAATATCCTTCAGCAAGACACTAAATCCTAGTTTCTCTCTTATGTATTCATTGGCATATGTGTGAATGTTTGGTAGAAAGTGCTTGTATGAAAGGCAGAAACAGTTTATTTATCATGTACCCTGAGTCCATGTGACAGATGTTTCTGGAGAAGCTGTGAAGCCTGTTACATTGTGCAGCATGACCAGTGCATGGACTGGGGAGGCAGATCAATGGAGGGATGCACAGATCTCTAAAGGCTAGGAAACAAACCCCTGATTGCTGTTAGGTATTAAGATGAAATCCTTGGACCCATTGTTACACTTCATGCTGGTGATATGGGTCACTGTGAGGAATCCTGATGCACGACATACTCCCGTGCATCACGTGGCAGGAGTATGCATTGAGAGGTTTTGCACAGGATCATTGAAAGCAGCTGGTACAGGGGCATTCATATAGGCTAGTTATTTGCACAGAGGAATTACAGAGAAGCTAGCTATGGGCACTGGGCAGGGTTTCACTGGGAGAAGAAAAGATAGACAGTTCCTGGCGGGCCAGAAGGGTGAGCTAAGCAGATGTCTAGAGAGTGAACTGAACAGCTGAGTAGGCTTTCTTGTGTTAGTGAGAGCATTCTGGGAGGTGGGCACTGGTTTGCTCGTGAATGGGCGCAGGAGGTCACAGGAGGGAGGGCAGGCGGGGGAATTTACTAGAAGACATTTCCAAAGACAACCAGCAACAGAACAGCTCTTCAGGCTCACAGGGCAAAACTGCAAAATGGACTGGTTCTTATATAGTGCCTTTCTACCCTGAGCACTCAAAGCCCTTACACAACATGCCTCATTCACAGATTCACAGATTCACTTTTTTCTCTAAGGTCTTTTTTCAAAAAGAGATTGTTGTTGGAATCGACTGTTGGAACACATCAGAAACACTGACTTTAACAAGATGGGGCATTATTACTGCACTGGTTAAGCAAACAATCTGGCAGAGCAAGAACTGGGTCTTAAGAATTAGTGGACTGATGAGGAGAATGTGGAAAACAAGAGCAAACAGTGCCAACCATGAGACAATGTGGCTTCCCTTTGTTCCTAACACATTACCTAGTCCATATGAGTACACATATCCAGGATGATTTTTTCCCATTGAGATCTCATTTTCTTGAGCAGTGTACTTTGCTCTTTGTAAAATATGCTACTCTGTTGAAAGTAGACCTGCCCGTGTTTGTGATTGGTCATGATGATGTGATTGCTGCTTCTTCGGGATGCCTTGGGTTCATTTGCTTTATAGTACAGGGTCATGCTGAATTATAAACAGCAACTCATTAGCTAATGAAAAATGGATGCAAGTAAGTTTACATAAAAAGATGTGTTGCTGTGGTATTAGATACTCCATCTATTCCATCTGAACACCTTGTGGTGGTTTTCCTGTGGGTACCATTCACCGCTACCTGTTCTGTTGAGTTTCCACTGATATATGTTTCTTGTCAAGTGAGGATCGTCAGAACTCAAGGTAGGAAACAAATATTAAAAATAATGCATATTTCTAATAAGCTGATAAGCTATTCCCTTGCACATACTCTTTACTGTAAAGACCCTTTCCTCTAAAATTATTTATGCCTGCAGCCTTTCTCCTCTCTGATGATTAATTGAGTAAAAAAACTGCGGACTGAACCTGCCTCCCCATGCTGGACAGCTGCAAGTAGAAAACCCTTTTGTTTTAAGGGGTCGTGGGATGTAATGCTTACACTAAAACAGATAATCCTCATCCACTAGAAGTGTCCATTTTCCTTGACAGAGGGATAATGCTCTGTACCTGCTGTTATATCTACTGCCATCTTCTTGTGATCGATGCTGTGGCTCATGCTTGCCATTTAACAGATATACACCATTAACTGTACCATGGCGTCCAAATCTAACCGGAGGTGCTTTCCAAAGGCCAGTAAGTAAATTGAAATGTCTTTCTAAAGCTTGATCTTTAGTGGCCTTTAAATAGGAGAGAAATATCATGGCACGAGAGAGGGGGTGAGATGAAGCAAAGGTAAGAGAGAGGAGCAGTAAGAAGGATATAGTGAGGGCAGGGAGTGAGAGGAGTGCCAGCCTCATCCAAATCTATAGAGGATAAAGGAACGTGTAAAAAATATTCAAACTAGAAAGAGATGAAGTTGTTATGGAGAGAGCGAGAGACCGATAAAGTTCCCATAGTCTATTTGTGTGTGTGCGTTTGTGTGTGTATATTAGCAGCCATTTATTTTTGCTGCTAGTAGAACATGGAGTGGTTCATATCAGGTCCTGGTTCTGTCCTGCAGACTCATTGATGAATGTGTGGCTCGGTGACATTGACTGGATCTTATTCTGGGGTGATGCTGTAGTATGCTTTTAGGTCTAACGGCTACTTGGCATTGGTATTGTGTGACCCCTCTTATTCAAGACCAAGGCCTAAAAATCTGTGTTTCGTTCATATAACACCAAATGGTTGAATGACAGTCAAGCTGAGTCTGTTATTCCCATTGTAGTGTAGACTCTGGATATAAAAAAACTCCCATCCCGCCCCCTGGGGCGGTCTATCCTTCAAGCTTGGGTCCTCTACCAGGGGTCTGGGAGCTTTAGCTCGGTCATTCTCAACCACCCTTGGGGGCGTCTCCCATTTTGACCTCGAGACTTCCAGGCCATACTCGGCACAGATGTTTCTGTACACTATGCCGACCACTTGGTTATGGCGTTCCATGTATGTTCCCAGCTAGCATCTTGCACCCTGCTGTTATGTGCTGGATTGTCTCAGGGGCATCTTTACACAGCCTGCACCTGGGGTCTTGCCTGGTGTGGTAGACCCCAGCCTCTGTGGATCCTGAGAACTTGTTCCTGTGCTGCCATGATTAGTGCCTCTGTGCTGTCTTTCAGTCGAGCTTTCTCCAACCACTGGTAGGATTTCATTCTTTTGTGTATATAACACAATGAACTACATAGGGCAGGACTTTACGGTGCAGAGGGACAATATACAAAACAGTGCAAAGGCAACCCACAAGTTTTTCAAGGTCATGTCGTACAATGAGTGAGACAGGAAGAAACACATTATTCCAGATTTTAGGCAGTCGTTGTTTGCTAAAGGCTGTCAACAAAACAAGGATTAAAAATTATAGTTGTTCTTCATGCGCCTGTGTGGGTGCGCCAGCTTTCTCCTACCGTCCCAAGATGTGCTTGTTCAGTTAATTGGTGACTCTAAATTGACCAAAGGTGTGAATGTAAGTGCGAAAGGTTGTCTGTATTTCTGTGTTAGGCCTGTGTTGGGCTGGTGTCCTGTCCAATTTGTAGCCCACTTCTTGGCCAATAACAACATATGACTGACATTATGTAGCATTCAGACATTTAGTAACAATTTAAAAGTATCAGGCTCTTGTTGAAAAACATGGAATCTTTCTGTTCTCTATTGCTGACATCTTTTTGGAGGACACAGAACATTTTTTAAAAACATTTATAAAGACTTGCACACACTGTGGGCAAAATTTAAACGAAGGTGGAAATGAGGCTTCAGTGGTAGAATGATATACAACACTAGGCTTTATTTGGTCTCTCAAGGACCTCTAGAAGTTGTTCAGTAAATCTAAAAATCATGCATCACTCCCCACATAACTCACTCAGTCTGTGAGATATATTAGATCAAAGAAGCTGAAGAAGGAATATTCAGATTTCCGTCTCCCACTCTTAACTTTTTAATTGTCGTCTTTAATATTAACTGATTTGGATGAAAAAAATGTCTCAAGTTATATGCTTTTCCGTTAAGTCAAATCTTCCTTTCTTACTCTTAAAATAAAAAACGATTGCAGTGTTTCTCTCCATGTGTCTCTGTCCTGCTCTCCTTCTTGCTGTGAGAGAAGAGAAGAACCAATGGGCCCTATCGGCCCCTGAAGACCAGCGCCAGCCGCCTATTGCTCACCGAACCTCATTAACTCAAGCCCCTGCACACTCCCTGTTAGTCACAAGTCAGAAAGCATACAGTTCAGAAAGCAGAGCAATTAAAAATGCAGCCTTGCATATTTGTGTTCCATTTATGCCTAGAGAATAGAAACACAGACACCCTAAGGTGTGACTCTAACTGGGTACTGTGGTAGAATAATTCTGAAATATCTGCAAACACACAGCACATTCCAGGACCTCCCATTTGGTGATCTCATACGGGAATCCTTTATGAGTTGGCACTGCATAATAAATGTGTTCAAACTTTGGAATTGAGTACAATTAGAGAATGTAAAAGCGAAACTGTTATAAAGAGGTTTTCAACACTACTATAATTAAATAAATTATCGTGAAATTACCCAGTTTGTCATTTTGCAGGGGACCTAGCAAAATCCTCCTCTAGGACCCTCTACAGGTCCCTAGACCCCATTTTGAGAACCATTGTCCTTTTATTATGGTGTGTTTCTCTCAGGGACAAAATCTTGTGAAAAGAATTTGTGTATTAAGTATTTGTGTGTGTGTCTGTGTAAATCTTGTTTCATCTGTACCAGTGTGAACAAAGCATGTCCACACATACTCCACTAGATGGCAGTGTTGTGTGTTACACACAGCAGTGGCGCATGGACTTCTCACAGAACCAGAGCATAGGAAGTGCACACCTAAACCTAAGCAAATGGAATGATACATATTTAGGACATTTGAGCACTCACAGAATTTTCTTGCTACAAGTCTAATTCAACCAATCACACACACATTCATGCGATGCTTTTATCTATGACTAAGCTTCGTGTTAATCTGACATTCATACTCTGAAGGATGCACTGGGGGCTTCATGGGGTAATAGTGAATATTCAAATTTCAGTCTCTTCAAATCATAATTTTGTGTTGAACTGTTCACCTTAAAACATCGGGACATTGTCGTAAATGTCATACTTTTCTGAATCTGGAGGTAACAAATCAGATAAAAAATGTAGCAAATATATATTTGAAATCCATCCTGCTCAGATTTGTGCAATTAACACAATTTGACTACTGCACTGTTCTTTAATTAGTAATTTATGTTTAGAAGATTTTTGCAATGCTCAGTGACATTGAAACCTCAGGTGATGCCGAAATTGTAACTTACGATGTGCTCATTTGGCTGTTCTCAGGCCAGCAAATCAAAAATCAAGATGTGTGTTTTTAAGCCGCCCTTAAAAACAGTTTCATTCTTTGTGCTGTTCACTACAAGGAATTATGGACCAAGTTCAGAAATGTTAGTTTTTATAATATATATCCCAGCAAAAAAAAAGAAAAGAAAATAAAGCTAATAATGCAGAGTAGTAGTATTTTAACAAGACCGGGCATTTGTCTCAAGGGAGCAAAAGTGAGTAAATCTTTCTGAGGCACTGCGATCGATAGAATCCATCTGCAATGCAAAGATACAAACAAAACAAAACAAAAAAAAACAAATCTGGGCACAACAATAGTTTAATATGATATGTATATATAAATGTTAAAAGAAATAATAAATGTTTAAAAATCTAGATTACTGTAGCAGAGTTTATTAGAACAACAACTAACTGGCTGTCCCTTTCATCATAGTTGTATGCTTCTACCTCAGTATTGTAACATTACATACAGTTGCTATATTTTGCACCACTCTATATTTATCTAACAGCTTAGAAACAATAGTTACTTTGGAGATTAAAACCATTTTATTTTTGGAGACTGCAAAAGCAGCTCCACCTGACCAGCTAGAGCATTAACACTCAAGTCAGTGCCCCTGCAAAACACACCGAGTTATATCATCAATATTTACTTTGATTTTTATTTCAATTTTTTGGCCAATAATGTAGCAAAATTAGGAATAACAAACGTTGTTGTCATAAAGCAGTCTTACAAAGGGGTATTGCGCATAATCAATTATCATCTCATTGCTGCAGTTTATTGAAGTAAGTCATTCTCATTAAAAGTTACTTTTCCTACTAAACATACATAACACCATTTGTCAGATACTGTACGACTGAATACTATTGCAGCCACTCTGAGCTGGTGCTGATATGACATCTAAATGGAGTTCACTTTATTAACACCTATGATTGTGAAAGAGCGAATGATGAGAGAGAGGGCAGCAAAGAGAAAAGAAGAGTTGCCTCTAGAGGATTCTGTTCTCATTAGACTCTTACTCCATTTATTAATAGCCAGTCATTGGGGTTGCAAGGAAATTTCCGTTGCCTGCCACTATGCATGTAGGAGTGATTTTTCTTTCACTCAATTGGCTTACCATTGCACTATTTGGCCTGGATCTGAGTGTGTGTTCTTTTAAAGCAAATCCTACTCCCTTTTGTTTCATTCTCCTACTCTCTGTCTTGCACACTTCAGTGGAAAGCTGTCAGAGTTATTGGGAAAATAAGAGTGGTGTACAAGCTGATAAAAATGTCCTGCTATTCGTTGTCAGACATGTCAATAAGGTGTGTGTGTGTGTGTGTGTGCGTGGATGTGTGTGCGTAAATGGAGCTGGGTTTTTCTTTTCACTGAGCTCATTTAATGTGTTTTATGAGGACTGGAGAAGTCAGAATGCAGGGATAGATTTACCTGCTGTTTTCACTTTTTCACCTTTAATTTGTCATTTTACACAGTGTGTAAATCTCTGAATTTAAGGAGAAAGCCGGTGTTTGTCAATATTTTTCTTACAGTCAACAAAGCACTTAAAAGAAACCTAAAACAACAATAAATTAGCAATCGCAGCGCAGTCTCTTGGAAGGGCAGAGTTTATCCACCTCCTTTTTTTCAGTCGATTTGGTGAATGTGGGCCATTCATAGGCTTTCCAGTTCTGTCATGTGAGCAAGCTTGCTGGGAGCGGTATTGTGATAATTAGTGGCTGCATGATCTCGGTGGCTAATATGCACTACAGTACATCAGTAAGCTTCTAATGACACAGATTTCGCTGAAATGTGAAGATTAACTTCAGTGTGTCATTTTCTGCTTTTGCTTGTTATTTCTGTACTTATTAAAAAAACGAATTGAGAGGTTGTGGTTTAGCGTACTGGTTCGTTCAGGCAGCCCATATGGGCTAACGCACAGGCCTGGGCCTTTAGTCTGTGTGTTCCTGCACACGCTCTCTCCCAGCTTTTTATCAGCATCTTTTTTCAGAAAGGCCTGATGCACGGTCATAAGAGAAAAATTCTGTCAATTGATTAATCAGTTCATTTTGCCAGCTCGTTGCACTAGTTAGTTTCATTATGGAAAGAATGAAAGGTTTAGTAGGAGCCATATATGTTTAGAGATTAGTCTTGTGTTATGTATTAAAAAGCTTTAGGAAGGAAGTAGTACAACTGGTTGGATGGTGGGATAAATACCATGGTTTTTGGATGGTTTAGGCCTGTGCATTGACTAATATATAGTTAATATCTGCAGTTTCATCTTATAAGATAAAGTTTGTGACAAGTGTGGCCACAACACTTTACACCAAAAGAAAAAAAGTGTTAGAATATGTCAAACATTGTAAGTAAGAATCATAACTGAGGACAGCATATGTGCTTTTCTGTTCTCTCTTGCCATTACTAGTAGTTTATCACCTTCATCAATAGCAGGGTCAAGAAGATGATGGCAATCTCACATGCGCACACCCTGCACGACCCAACTCAGTGCATTGTAAATTTTACATACATTCATGTGTTGTCTATCTCTGTGTTTAGGGGACATTTAGATAAAAAATGTTAACACTACAGACCTCTCACATTTCTTCCTTAAGATAAATTGTATTATATATCTCCAATCACAAGCAAAAATACACAGGTTGCTTGTTCCATTATATCATTTCTGAGCTATTTTCAACTGTGACTGCACCTCTACACACACAGACATACACAGAGAGAGAGAGAGAGAGAGAGAGAGAGAGAGAGAGAGAGAGAGAGAGAGAGAGAGAGAGAGAGAGAGAGAGAGTGGCTACCTAAGCACCATAATCCACAATCTGTGTTTGAAATGCAGGGCCAGGGTCGAGGATTACAATAAACACTGATGATCAAATAATGCAGGAATTCTTATTCCACTGGAGCGCCTGATTGTCTCGACTCCAGAATACTCAAGAAGGAAAAAGGGAAGGAGGATAAGGAAATGTGAGGATGAGGACAGGATGGGGGAATAGAGGGAGTAGAGAAAACATAAGAGCGTTGAGAGTAAACAGCATAGAAAGCAAAACAAGGGAGAAAAAAAAATTGTGTTTCGCTGGAAAACCAAAATTCTAAAAGTAAAACAGATGCTTAGCAAAGTGTTCACGTATGAGGCGCCGGTGGGAGGTATGTTCACATGGCTTCCAAATGTGATCCTCTATTAGCCCAATGTGTTGTGCTGCCTATCGCTGGTTGTATGCATTTACACTGGAGAAAAGGCTCGAGCTATTTAGCACTGCAAAATTGCCGCAACCAAAATTATAATCAGATCAGCTTAAATTAAAGCAAAATGAAGAAAAAAACTTCAATGAATGTAGAAATTACACACTCCAAATAAGGAGGACTGCATTAGCATTAACAAATGCTAAACAAACCTACACTTCAGATACAGACGGCTCAGGCAAAACGAACAGAAAATAATGAAAGCACCACTAATGAACACAATGACTAATTATGTACTGAAGTCAAAATTGCATGATTTTTAGCAAAGTAACAAACCAACAAAAATAGTGTCGGCTCATTTAATGACCAGTCAGTATTTTCTGGATGTATTGTTCACCTACATATACATGCATGTATTGTTGTGCAAATATGTGTCTTTTTGTTTTTTAATCGTACATTTGTGTGTGCAGTGTCATGTCAGAGTGTTTGTAATTCAAAATGCAGTTTCATAAACATCTACTTTAATTCAGAGTAAATCAATGGTGAGCCACACAAAGACGGGTTTCTATTTAGTCAGACTGTCATCAAGTCATGTTGCTGTCTTTGCTGTATTGTGGAGGATTTATTATTTTTTTAGCTTCATTCTAAAACCAAAAATTGAAATCGATGAAAAGCAAATGCCAACAGACTGAATGAATGCTTGATGCAGACAGGAGGAGCCATTTCGTGCATTATTACCCAAACATATTACAAGAATTACTAAAACTGTAAATGTAGAAATAAAACAAAACAAATATATAAACAAATATATATATTGATATCAGGTGAAATGAAGATGTGTCAGGTATGATGGGGGTAAAAACAGAAAAGCTTGGTTACTAAAAAGGAGAAGCAGGAAAGAAACGCCCAGAGATGACAAGAAGAGACGTGAATAAATAAAAAGGAAAAGACGCAAAAAGGACAGAGCCCTGAAGAGGACTGAGGAGGAAAGCGGACGAGTCATCCATCTCTCCATCTCTACGCTAACGTGGGCCTTTGCTGAGCCCCGGGCTGGCTGCATGACACGGACAACGTATCCACCATCTGTGTGATCTCTGATCAGATAGCAAGAGGGTGTGTGTGTGTGTGTGTGGGTCTGTCAACCTGTGCATGACTGCGTGTGGCCCTCTGCAAGTGTGGAACCTATTGTATGTGTGTGTGTTAGTGAATGGGTAAGTGAGTGTGTTTGTATTTGTGTATGCCATTTTCTCAGATTGTGAACATACTCTATAAAAACACAGAGGTGTGTGCATGTAATTGCATGAGCCTGTGTGTGCATGTGTGTGTGTGAGCGCGCGCGCGTGTGTGTGTGTGTGTGTGTGTGTTTGGACCCCTAGCTCTCTCCACTGGGCATTAACATTCATGGAGCCAGCGGGGCATGTCAGAGCCCATAATGACCCCAGAGAGAGGGTCCTGGGCTGGGGGAGGGCCAAGAAGGTGCCTGGGGGTTTGGGTGTTGATGGAGGCCTGGAGGTGGGAGGAAAGGAACTGCTATATCGAGCCGTCTGATGCGGTTTGTGTGTGTTTATGCATTTATTACAAAAGAAGGTATTGCTAAAGGAATTTTGTGAGGTAATAAATCCACTTCATCAACAAAACTGGAAGCTGTTAACATGTTACTGTCAGGGAAATGGTTTCTTTAGTGTTAAGCAAGTTCCAAAGCATCACGGAAAATGGACGACAGATCCGACTAACTTGAAACATAAGCTTCGTAGACATTATGGTCAGACATTATAATGATAGTTATTAATCTCTTATTAATAATCTACTATCAGCTAGCTTCCTCATATGCAATGATGGAAGTATGACTGTCAGTTACATTAATGCAGTTAAAACCCTTATCATGGGGTTTTAAAGGTTCTTTTCAAATATCTGAAAAAAATATTATTATGTAGTGAGTTTTGTATTTTTAGGTAGCTTAGAGAAATGGTGTAAGTATTTTGCGTTATTTTATGTAAAATATATATTTTAATATATGTAATGAAGTCAGGTAAAAAAGTGGAAATTATAATCCTTAGAAAAAGTGCACAAGTCCTAAATTTCCTTGAAAGTGTAACATGTGTAAACATAATTACACATTAGAAATATGTTTACATTTATGCACGAGTAGTGTTTTTTGTTTATGGTGGCACTTTGCTGATATAGTCTGGATCTATTTATCCCTTTAGAGGCTCACTGCCAATCAATATGAAGGTATTTGTAGCAATCACCATTATCCTATGATTAAACATTTCTATCCTGATGCAGATGGTCAGCATGACAGTAGCCTCGTCCAGATAGTTTGATAAATATGAAAATAATGTCAGTTATGTTTTATGTACTTAAAAGTCAATGTCAGCTGTGTTGGGAAGATTTTTACAGTGTTTGAGGAAGACTCTACGTCTTATTAAGCGGGGTTGAATTTCAAATGTCCTTCAAGCCACTAAAACTACATAAAGAAAATGAAAATAAGCAAATTGTGTCACATGATTTCATGTCGGTGACTGAATTGAAGTTAAACAAACAATTGTTTCTATTGCAGTGTTCTGATGTCTAAGTGCAATGAGGAGCATCAAAACTATCAATATATACGGTGCTGTGAAGGAGTATTTATCTCGCTGTTGATGTTTTTGCTTTTGCATATTCGTCATATTTAAACGTTTCAGATCTTCAAACAAATGTTTTTATATTACATAAAGATGACCTGAGTAAAAATGCAACTTTTAATTTGATGATTTCATTTATTGAGGGAAGAAAGTTATGCAGACCCACCCAGCAGCGTGTAAGCAAGAGCACTCAGAGAGACCACCTCCCCCCGAAGGACAAGAGCTTTACCAAAACGTTGGTGTTTTATGCTGATGAAAGTAATAACAGTAAGTAAAAAAACACCTTAATTTTTGTAGATGATCCAATGGAAAAACACTATTTCTTAATTCCTGTGACCCTGGCCTTTGACCTATGACCTTGAAGCATTACATACTGAAAAGATGTATTTCATTATATTTATCTGACTTTAGCAGAACTGACTTAAATCTTTGTCTTCTATAAGCTGTAAACACATCCCCCGGGAGGCCTAGTATATTGTTCTGAACTTTTTATGATCTATAAAACATTGTAGGTAATGTGAAATTTTACTGATTTTCAAATTTGGTATGACCTTGACCAAGTATTCAACAAAACTAAATCAGCTTGAGCTATTACTGATATCCACCATCACACAAAATGTGAAAATGATATTCAATGCAATGGAATTCACTCATTAACCTATAACTTAACACACAATAGAAATCATATTGAATCAAACCATTCCACAGTTAAACCCATATATTTTGCAAACAAATCTAAATGAAGTTATAAATAATAATTAATTTCAAAATGATTCACACACTCCTGACTTAGATAAAACACAAAACACATGCATAAGGATAAATAACGCAATATTCACACAACCTCCACACAACATTTCCACAGCATTTGTGCACAATACACCGTTACTCTTAAACATGATGTTATTAAAGTACAACATGGCGACAGAGTACTGCTAACACCATGCTTATAAGAACAGGCTTTTCTCTTAAGATCTTAATACTATCAAACTAATACACATTTTCTAAAATTGTCAATTGCTTGTCTCATTAACTCACACTTGTAAAAGTACTTAATATACCAATCCTCTGGAAAAGACATACTGCTGTGATACTGACTTTGTTAAGAAAAATTCAAAATTTAGGGGGTTGATTGTAGCATTTTCCAACCTACTACGCCTTCACTGTAGCTGGAAAACTCAAAGACCAGTTATATTTGTTGTTATCTGTCGTCTACCCGGGCGTTACTCAGAGCTTTTGTCTGATTTAGTGTTCAGCTTGTATAAAATAATCATTGTGGGTGATTTTACTAAAAGTCACTGCCTCAACAAGGCTTATTAGACTGAACTGTCTTCTCTCAAAATGTAGCAAAAAACATTTTCTGGCACAACTTCACCTGCTTCCAAGGTGCATGGAGAGGATAAAAGAATTCACAAAGCAGGAACTCCAGCAAGACTTGAAGGAAGATGACCCTGATGAAGGCCACAAGCCGAAACGCGTTGGTCTATTATTAAAGTTGTTCATCTTCCTTCAAGTGTTGCTGGAGTTCCTGCTTTGTGAATTCTCTCAAAATGTAAAAGAACCCACCACTTCAATCACGCTCTAGATCTTGTTTTAACAAATGGCATAGTGTTTCCTGAAAACCCTCTTTGCTGATCATTTCCTGATAACAGAGGTGGGACCAAGTCATTGTTTTGCAAGTCTCAAGTAAGTCTCAAGTCTTTATCCTCAAGTCTCAAGTCAAGTCTCAAGTAATGTCAGGCAAGTCAGAGTCGAGTCTCAAGTCACTGGTGTAAAAGTCCGAGTAAAGTCACAAGTCTGAAATTTTGAATTTCAAGTCCTTTCGAGTCTTTAAAAAAAAAAAAGAAAAAAGAATGTTGCAGTTATGCTAAATGTAAATATTAGACCATGTAATTTTAAAAGCTGTGTTTTTCTCAACACATGACAAAATAGTGAACTTAGAAAATATACACAAATTGTGAAATTGCACCTCTTTAAAATGCAGCTCAATTAAACCTAGCTCCAAGAATAATTTTCACCGACGGTTCTGAGATAAGCTGCATGTTATTCTTGGATGCGGTTGTAGGACCGGCTTTAAAATCGCATGACAAAAATATCATACATATTAAAAAAAACTGCATCACCAACGTAGCCTGGACAACATTTGCTAGTTAGATGAAGTCAGCTATCTCATTGTAGCACATTTATATGCATATTTATAATTATACGGTTCTTGGAGTGAGTGCACACACTCATGAAGTTTAGTAACTTCAGGTCACTGCAACAAGCCCAGGTACAGTTTACCGACGGATGGGTGCAGGACCTTGAAATGCACCGTGTAGAACGAAAGACCATCGTACGTATCATAAGTTTACCAGTCTCACAAATTGTCTTCATAAATACACATTCATTAACCATTTATTAATAGGACCTTTGAGCTCAATGGTAATTAATTAGCAGTGGAAATAATTTCTGGTAGCATCACAGAAATGTAGCAGTGACAATAATACTGTATGCTGTAATCGTACTGGGCAATTAGTGATACAAAAAACTGTTTTATCCTGTGAATAAAAGTATATGTTTTTGTCAGTGTACCAAACGCAATATTGTGTCAGGACAATTCACTATTTATGCACAATAAACAAAGGAGCATAACGCGACAATTTCTGTTCAGCGCCAGACTTGCTTGTAACCTATATCACCAGTTATGTTGTGAAAATGACGCATTAACTACAACAGCAGACTGACCTTCGTGTAAATGCTTGGAGCAGAGTAACCTGTGAGCTGGAGGGTTCTGGGACGTTATATTTGGTCTTTGAATGGCTGCAATCCAGGCCATCCGTCGCCTCTTTGTTACTTCGGAAACATGGTTCGAACAATTTCTCTTCAACGACGTAATCCGATAACAACCGATCTCTTTACCCCTCGGCTTCCCGTGGCTGTCATGTGACCGGCTATTGCAGTTAATAATACAACGGCTTCTTGACATTTTTGTGTTTCTTTTTATCGCTGTGTGACTGATTTCAATTGAAAGCCTGCGTGCGCTAGTACCTCTTGCCACGAGTTCCCAGAATCCTTTGCGGTTTACCCCTGAATGACGTCACATTTTCAATCTCTATATAATATGCATGTTAAATTTTATATTTGGGGTGAAATATCAAGTCTTTTCAAGTAAACCGGTTCAAGTCCAATTCAAGTCCCAAGTCATTGGTGTAAAAGTCCAAGTCAAGTCACAAGTCTTAGAACATTTTTTCAAGTCAAGTCTAAAGTCATAAAATTAATGACTCGAGTCTGACTCGAGTCCAAGTCATGTGACTCGAATCCACACCTCTGCCTGATAACATTTTAATTTACAATAATTGATTACACAGCAGTGGTGAGTAGATTTCATCACAGTAGATGTCTTTCTTAATGTCACAATCTGGCAAGGGCAGACTGTATGAATTGAGAAAAGGACCCAAAACGCAGACTCCAAGGAACAGGGAACAAAACTTGAATGTTAACAAAAGGTGAGCCGTTTAATATGGCTGGTAGAAAAGGTACAAACAAAGGGCAAGGCAAACTGAAGCAAAATTAACACAAACCTAAACTGGGGAATCTAAACAAACAATAAGAAAAACCTAGACAAGAAACTTGGAAGCATGGCATGGCATCGGAAACATGGCGTGGACAACAGACGACCTGACAATCACACACTGAAAACAGAGGACTTAAATACACAGGAGGTGATTAGGGGAAGTGGAGACACATGAGGAAACAGCTGACTAGGATAAACATAATGATGCACAGGCAAGAGTAAAACTAACCGCATGAGCACAGAACACAAGACCCCTTTTCAAAATAAAACAGGAAACATGCAGACTTAGACACGACAACCAGAACTTGACAACGTAAGACACAGACATGAAACGCATGAAGAGCAGGGGAGATTTAACATGGTTGGAAACACGAGGGGGAAATAATAAGAACTAGAAACACTTAGGCATGATAATACAAACTTGATAACATAAGACATGCAGCATGAAACACGAAGGGTGAGGGGAAGCTTAAATACAGGAGAAGAAAACACAAGGAGTCTAATAACCAAATGAACTTAGATAACCTAATGAACAAAATAAACTCAAACTTAAAACGCTGGGTCAAAAGACCCAGGACCATGACACTTAAAGTGTTGCAACTAAGGTTAAGGCTATATTTCCTCCACTGTTGTCATCTTCAGTGCCTCGTACCAACACAGTGCAGAGCAGCTAATTGAACACTACTCCCACAGAGGAAAGTTATCTTGTTAATAAATTTACATCTTCATTGTGCACAACTCTGCCTACTATAGCTCCTTTAAAATACAAACCCTCAAATCAGAAGTACTTGACACCAGTGTTGGGACTAACGCGTTATTAAGTAACGCGTTACAGTAACTACGTTATTATTGTGGTAACGAGCACGGTAACTAGTTATTATGCCAAAATCAGGAACGCGTTACTCGTTACTGGGATTTAGATAGGGTCGTTACTCGTTACTTCGTGTGGTGGCATCGCGGAGTTTCCACAGATTCAGTAACATTAGCAAGTGGTGGAGGCAGCAGGTGGATGAAGGAAAAGGGACGCAGAAGGAAAAGAGACCCGAGGCGGCCGCCGGTCCAAGTGTGAACTGAACTTCAGGTAAGAAGTTATGACCTGCAGTCTCTCTGGGTCAGATATAAACCAAGTTTAGGTGGAGTTTATTTTCGTTATTCTGACTTTTTCCGTACTGCGTGCTAGCTAGCATGACGGAGTTTCTACACAGCTGGGTGGTGCTATGAAGTTAATGATGTTGAACCTTATTTTGTTCATAAGTTATTAGAGTTGCCAACCGTCCCGTCTGGTATTGAGAGAAAATATTACGCGTTTCTTATTGAGGTGAAAAGGAACAGTTTGTCCCGTAATTCAGCTACAATGAAAAAGGCACAAAGCTGGAGTTATTCTGTGTCTTTACGCTGCACAGCTGCCTCTTCTTCTCTCATTCTCCCCCCTCCCTCTCCCGTTTCTACTTCAATCATGAAACTGATCAATGATCAGCTGATCGGCTCTCTTGTTTGTTTATCGCCCACTTTGCGCCGAAAGAGGAAACCAGCGGATGTCGCGCTAAACAACAGCAGCACGTTTAAGCTTGATCAGCTGTTGTTAGAATTTATTTAATATTAATTTCTAGTATCAGCTGATGTTTGCTGGAGCCACAGCTGTAAAAAAAAGCTGCTGGTCATGATATGTTTTGTTATCTGGTGAGAGGGAAACATGAAGATGAAACCAGGAGATGTCCTTACTGGATCATCAGAGCTGAGCAGGAGATGGAGAAACAGGTTTACCTTTTAGATGACATGAATGAGTTGAAGGGAAGTTATGAACTGTTTCTGAGAGACAAATAACCCCAGGATCCTTTTTTAGGTAGCTGACAGCTGGTAACTGTGCAGGTGCGGATCTAGCAAAGTGTGGCCAAGGGGGCATGTAGGGCATTAACAGGGAATGGGGGGCACAAAGAAATACTTTTCTTTCTTATTCTCATTTAAAATGTCTAGCTTTTAAAAAATAATTATCTGAATCTTACAACAAACGATTGATAGATTGATGCATATATACCATCAAAACAGTGTACATCACTGTCACAACAGTGTTTGTTTTCATTCAAAGGCTTTATGATTTTTCCTATAATGGTGGGCCAGTTTCTAGTCAAAATGCCCGGGCCAATTTTCTTTCCCAGTCCAGCCCTGTATGCAGCTCATCTGCAGTCTGGTGTTACTTACATCTTCCTATTCAGAAAGCAGAATTTCTGAGTTCTGAGTACAATCGAAAGCACCACGACTGCAGTTTTTGTGTTGGATGTAAAAGGCGCACATGACTCTGTGACGTAGGCTAGAATCATGGCAGCAGTCAATGACGGTCCAGGCGTGGGATTTCTCTCGTGGAAATATGCACGTTATCATATCCTTTCTATTGGTAGGTGGCACAGTGCACTTGTGGCAAGTAAGCAAGCTAGAAGACTGGCAAAGTTATGGAAGAAACACATTAACAAGAGAATTCTGAGTAAAACCAAAGTTACTTTCCCTAGTAACTAGTTACTTTGAAAGTAACGAGTAACTTGAAGTAACTGAGTTACTTTTGAGAGAAGTAACTAGTAATGTAACTAAGTTACTATTTTAAAGTAACTTACCCAACACTGCTTGACACCCTAACTCTCAAAGTATAACTCATCAACTAGATAACTGATAAGCTGGAGAGGAAATGGCATCTAACTAATTTAGAAGATCATCATTTAACCTGGAAAATAGTTTTAATCCAATAGTATCAATAATTTCAACTGATACTCAATGCCTGCAAATAGTTGTGTCCTAATTTTATGCAGCCATTTAGAACCAGATAGAGCATCGCTGGTGAGAAACATCATGAATCCGTTAATGCAGGCTTTAACTTTTTGTTAACACCATGGAAAAAAATTTGAGTTCAGATACAAGTTTTGGAAATGAGCTTTCTTCGAAATGTGCATGTGGTTTTCCTTAGCAGTAAGGTGAGGAGTTCAGCAATTTGGGAGGGGCTCAGCGTACAGCCGCCGCTCCTCCACATTGAAAGGAGCCAGCTGAGGCCGGTGCACCTCCTGGGTGACAGGTTCCAACTGGGCATGTGCTACTGGGCTTACTGTGCCTAATTGTGACACAGGTGACAAAAATAGAAAACAGTCAGGAAGGAGGCAAAGACTTTTTCACACCACTGTATATGTAGTTTATATATTTGTTATATTGTATATATAGTTTGGTCTCTCTTTTCTTTTTTTAACGTATTATTGAATTGTTATAAAATAGAACAGGTCTGTGTATGTATGTGTGTTTTGTCCATTTACTTGGACTTAAGGGCAAACTGTGTAAGAGAGTTTTGGTCAAAAGTCAAAGATGGGAATATAGACATGCATATTCAATTTAATACAAGGAAAACTGAGAAAAGCCTCAACAAACATATGACACCTATAATTCAAGAATTGTAACTATTATGAAACAATTGTGCCAAAAATGTCTAACAGAGAAACTGAAGCATTTCAATATGCTTATCATTAGAACCCACTGCAATATTGGGGGACTCCCATTAAAAACAATATTCACAATATTAACATTGGGAACATGCAAGACATGAAACCAAATTCATGAAATAAATCATTTTAAACAGCAAATCAAGCAAACTACGATACTTAATAAACGTTTCTTTTTCATGTGCAAATAAAAATCTGTCTGTGGTAGCCTTCGAATATGCACACTTTTTTCTATATATTCACCTGGGCTACTGGATGTGTATACATACAAGTGTGTACCTTGCATACACATCAGTGAGCTTTGTTCTTTGACAAAACATTTATTCTGCACACACATGCATGCATGTGGAGCTTGGTGGTCATCCCCCAACCTCCAGCCTGGAAAGGTCAGTGCCTTCTTTGATGTTGGCCCCATAGATCACCATTATTACTGTAGTCTATTGATTCCTATGGAGATGAGACCTGGAGTTGTGGTTCTGGGTGACTGAAGCTGAGGTCAGGGTCTGCCTCCTCTGCCTCTGCTTCAGAATATAAAATCCAGCTAACTGCTACCTATTGCTCAGCATGCTGAGCTTGTCTGAAGGACACACAGGTACATATATAAAAGAGGCATGAATACACATACACATGAAATAGAATGCACATACACTGTAGCTACAAGTACTCAAGTAGACTGCAATTCTGTGGAGTTTCTATGCTCATATACTGAACTGAAGATGCTCAAATACATTTTATACATGTTTTTGTGCTGAGATTTAAAAGCTTTAAATATTTCCAACGTTTAGCCTTTAGGCAAGAACAACAAGAATTCTGCATTCTTGGAATTTTTAACCTAAAAATGACCATGATTCCATTTTGGGGGGGAAACACATTCATACCAGACACTACATTATGATTACAGCAAAGAAATGAAAATATGAGTTATGTGATCCAGTACACTTACCAACTCTGCAAGGTTTTATTGTGTTTCTGAAGCACTTTAAAGTCATTACGACGTGGAAGTGTTTTATACTTCCAGGCCCTGAATCCAAAAGATACAGCAGCAACCTGTGTCTATGTTCATGCATATGACCCTGACCCACAACCCAAAGTGCTTTGCTACTGTTGTTAAGCATTTTGTCACAATGACCCCCAGGTCAACCCACTTCCTCTTCCTGCCTGTTGCTGCAGCGACAGTCAGCAAGGGCCTAGCATGAGTGCTGCTGTGCTCACATCAATCATGCTCACTCTAAGATGGCAACCTTTTCCACCTTTACTAATGCTCCCTCCTCATTTGTAGCCTTAGCCAATCTGCTCTGAATAACCCTCAACCCCCTCTCAGCAACATAACCTTGTACAGGTTAGTGTTGCAAAGATAGTCAGGCGGTTGGCACTTGAAAGAGCCTTCTTTGTCCTTTTATGACAAACTGAAAGAGCAGAAAAGAGAGTGGACACACAAAGAAATCAAGTGGTGAAAAAAATAAGCATTCTTATCTTTTAGAAAAAGAGTATCTCCAGCTTTAGCAGGCTCTAGTACACGAGTTTGACCAAGGAGCTGAGAAATATTCTCTTTTGCTACATTTGGATTCTGTGTTTGGTGCTAATTAGGGCTGTGCAATATGACCAAAATCCAGAGGTGGGAGGTAACAAAGTAACAAAGTATTCTTTGTTACTGTACTTAAGTACAATTTTCAGGACTACTTTTACTCCCTACATTTTTAAACAAATATCTGTACTTCCTACTTCTTACATTTTCAAAACAAAATAGTTACTTTGGATTAATTATATTACATATTTTGAGTGTAAAGGAAATCAGCCAGGACATGAAACATGAAACATCTGCTGACATCTGGCTGAATTAAGTGGTGTAAATCCACAAAGAGCAAAAAAGGCAGCTGTGAGAAAATTTACTGGCGCTCTCAACAGAAATTATTGTGAGTTTGGGTTATTTTCCCCACACTGAACCATTACAACCAATTTTAGGGTTCCCCCGCCTGCTAAATCTCCCACTTTAACCCCCGACTGTACAAATTTTCCTGTTTAGAGGCAAAGTCATCCTCTACGATAAAGGGAACATTATTTTCCTTCTTTTTCTTCTGATTCAAGCTGAGTATAATTAGGAAACAAAGCTAGACTAAAGTTTGTATTCCCATCTGCTGATATTATCATTTTGCTAATATAACACAAGGTTCAGTTAACTTTGCACAAAAATAGAAACCTCCTCCAAAGAGATATTTCTTACTGTTTTTTCCTGAGTTCAGAGCCTGTACTTTTTTACTTTTACTTGAGTAAAGAAGTTGAATCAGTACTTCAGCTTTTAACAATAGTGTTTGTACTCCTACTTGAAAACAGAATCTCTGGACTTTTGCCAACGCTGCCAAATTCTTGTATCCTGACATAAGTCATTTTTTTTATCCTGATAACAATGTATCTCAATATAGTGCATTTTCTATAAATATACCGAACAGCTTATATAATCATCACATGGGAAGCACTATTTTTTAATATTTAAATTAAATCATCAAAATAAAAAAACTGGGCAAGTTGTTTTTTTTTTTACTTTAGTCCCCTATTTTCAGTTCCATCCATCCATTCGCTTCCGCTTATCCTTTTCAGGGTCGCGGGGGGCGCTGGAGCATATCCCAGCTGCCATAGGGCGAGAGAGAGATATTTTCAGTTCCCTGTTTGCTTTATTAGTCAATTGACTAACAAGACACTTCATAGTCAGGTGAGGCATGTTCCCTTGAATTTGGAGCTCATAATACAAATGATTTTGACTTATTTCTAAGTGATTCCTTTCACCCACACTACATCGCTACTTAACCTTAGGGTTCCTCACCTGTCAAAGAAAACTTTAACCCCTGACAAAGGTGGACGATCAAGTAATTATTTTCTTAAAAAAGCTCACCTCACAATATCTAGTCAAGTCAAAAACAGTATTGAGTGGTTAGGCATATCAAAGTCTACAATGCCTTATTGAATGTAAATGCATAGGGCTTACAACAAAATGCAAACAACTGGCTACACTCAAGATTTAGACTTCCGAAGAGACTATGCTTAGAGAGCTCTACAAACCTCATCTGTCATCTGACCTCATCTGTCAACCACTGTAAGCCCTGTTTGCAGCTGCTGAAAGCAGCTTGCAGAGCATCTCACGGGAGGAAACTCAGCATTTGTTGATGTCCATCTGTTCTAGACTTCAGATCTTCTTCAGTCTTCTTGTTTTGCCTGGTTATGGGGTCACCATAGCTGATCATGTGTGCTCATCTCATCTACTGCTAGACTCTTCTTCTGTCACACCAACTTCCTGTATATCCTCCTTCACTATATCCACTACATCCATGAAGACTTTTCCCCCTGCTTGGCAGCTACATATTCAATATCCTTTGTCTAATGTATCCATTATCCCTCCTCTGCACATTTCAAACTACCACAAGCTTTACTCTCTAGTTTTGTCTCCAAATGGTTAGATAGTCTCTGCTCTCTATCCTACCATGTCCCTTCTGGTTACGCACAGCGCTGAGCTCCTGGACACTCGGATGTACAGCCTGGTGACATCAGATGAACTGAAACATAATGTTCCAGAGGTGTTCTACTGGATTTAGGTCAGGTGAGTGTAGAGGCCAGTCAGTGGTATTAATTCCTTCCAGGAACTTTTGCTACATAAGGCCAGGCATTATTGTGCACCAGGACAAACCCAGGACCCACTGCACCCGTGTTGGGTCTGACAATGGGTCCAAGGATTTAATCTCAGTACGTAATGGCAGTCAGGATGCCGTTGCCTAGCTGTACAAGTTGGTGACTGCCCATACTAAACGCTCACAAGCAGCATAACATTCTCCAAGGTTTCTACAGACCCTTTTACATCAGTGACATATTCTTAGGGTGAACCTACTCTCATCTGTAAAAACTACAGGGTGCCATGGATGAACCTGCTAATTCTGATATTCTATAGCAAATGCCAGTCAGGCTCCATGGTGATGGGCAGTATGCACAGGGGTCGCTAGAAGATGTTGGGTGTCGTCCACTCTTATGAAGTCTGTTTTAGATTCTTTGGTCAGAGGAATTCACCCCAGTGGTCTGCAGGAAGTCATTTTGTAGAGCTCTTTCTGTGCTCAACCTGTTCCTCCTTGCAGGACGGAGCAAATACTGATCCTGCTGATTGTTAAGGACCTTCTACTGCTCTGTCCAACTCTCCGGAGTAACTGCGTCTCTTCTGTAGTCCCCTCTATGGTCTTGAGAGCATATGTGCTCCTTCTGGCAATGTGCCATCTTGGAGGACTTCGACTACCTGGACTCTACCTCTTTAGAGTCCAGGTATTGCCTCATGGTACCAGTAGTGACACTGATTAGAGTGAAAAACAAAAAAAAAGTGCAAAACTAGTGAAAAAACAATCAGAAATGATGAGGAGGGAAACAATGTCAGTGATCTCGACCTGCAAAATCATTTCTGTCTGTTGTTAGTTTCATTAACATCAAAGCAGCTGAAACTGACGAACAAACCTCTCTGCTACTTAACCGATCGGATCAATATCCCAGAAGTTTAATAATCATGATGCTATACTCTGATTGCAAGTGCTCCTTTAATTTTTTGAGCAGTGTTTTCTAGCTCCACAAAGACACTGTGCAACTTCTTCTGATGCTACCTATACTTAGCCATCAACAATCAAGAAGCAAACACACATTTTTTACATCTATATTATTCTTTCTCAATATAAAGACATTTTGCCGCTGTCTGACACTTTTCTTCTTTACAGTAGCTCTTGCCCATATTGATGGTATGGCTAATCAGCTTTATACCTTTACAGTTACTGCAGCTCTGCACATCATCCTTGCTCTTCAAAAAGCCTTGCTCTTGAAATGTACTGAACACAATCCTAACATTTAAAATGAGCTTAATTTGTACAATTTTGTTTTTAAATGGGACAGTGTATAAAAATAGTGTTAATTCTGTAACAGTGAATGCTATAGTTTTATTAATCACTTGAATAAAAGCTGAAAATCTGCACTTTAAAACATAGCTTTTTTTTAAAGCTCAAGCTCAGCTAAATTTAAATTTAAAAAATGTGTGTACATGTGAAGAACATATAGACTCATGCTTTCCTTATGTCCTCGTGTTAGACATATAATCCTTTAAGAAGTTCTAAAAACAATAAATATTGTAACACATGTTGTTTAATGTGCTTTCCTTGCACCGAGTGCACTGCCACTAAAAGACAGAAATGGGCAAAACACATGATTTTGCATATAAAATGCTGTTGCACATTATCTATGAATATTTGCCCATTAGATCAATATTTGTTTTGAAGCCTTCTATCAGCTGAAGGAAACACACCTTGTCAGTGCCTAGGCTGAAGCTGCATCCAGTATGACTTTCCCACTGATAATGAGCATTTCCACACAGCAAACAAAAACACAATCAATAGTGCGCATTCTATCTGGCTACTCAATTTCAGCACACTTGTTTATTGGCTTTGACATGATGGAGTGGCATTGTAAGCTGCCTATTGAATAGAGCTGAAAGAATACTGTGCTTGAGGGTCAGAAGTGTGCTTAAGAGAGCAAATGCAGTTTTGCGTAGTGGCTTTTGTTGCGATGACACTATTCCCTATGCTGTTCATAAGTGGATGTGATTCTTTTGTATTTATTACATTAACAAACCTTAATTATTTTGCAATTAAACACTAAGTCACAGACAACCATTATAGAGAGGTTAAATCAAATATAAACTAATAAAATCAAATTTTAATAGTCTATTTAACAGAGATAGGAGCCTTGAAGGTGCTTCATTTAAAAAATGTGTTGATTTTATGCTGTAACTATAACTTACAAGTAGCTTATGGAATTGCCAATCACCATATATCAATAATAATAGTTAAAAAAAAATCAAAAATTATATATGTTTTTTACTTGCATGCACATATGCCTGTTTTGGCAACATCTACAAAACTGTACGCAGCTTATGTGTGTATATGTATGCTGCTTCAGTTTCAGTCTTTACATTTATACTATATGTGGCTCTATGCACACACACAGAACTAAAGTACTGATATGAAGCTGAAACGCTGGTTTCCTTCCATTCTGACACATGATTTCCCTGGGAAACCTGCGATGTTACCTGAGAACAAAGGGGGACCTGGACACAGCCAACGGTCTATCTCCAGCACATGCCACTGTTAATCAAAGACAATTAAAAAGGGCCCTGCCAGCAAAAGCAGCCATGATGATTTATGAATAAATTACAGGGCTCATTTGTATGCCATAGATCACATTTGTTGGGCACATTCACCCCTGTGGAGCCAGGAAACAGTTAGGCAAAATTTCAGCTAAGGGCACATACTACATAACAAGGTGATTGAGAGGTGAGATTGTGGTGCAAACTGGTAAATATGAGAGAGGAGAGAGATGAGCTTTTTTCAGTTCTCTTTTGTCTATGAACTCGTGCAAATAAAGGTTAGATGTGATTTTAAGAACAACAAATTGTTTTGTTTTCCAACACACAAATTATCCACTCAGGATGGCCAAGAAAAAATGTTTTGAAAGTACCTGATCCCTTTAGTATTCTTGGTGATTTTACTTCCTGTCTTTTTCTTGTTCCTCAGATTCGCTGAATTTTTGTGGTTTAGGAGATTGAGGAAGTACAAACTCCAGAGCCTTATCATTTGATATTTAATGGTCTTTATTTTGTGCATGCAAAATTAACCATCATCAAAAATATTATTTTACTGATGTTGCTTAAGGATTTGGACTTAATAATGTTTAGTTCATCAGGAGCAATAATTTAGGGAAACGAAGTAATGTGTATTAAGGTTATGCACCTTAATATCCTCTAAAAATGGAAGGTGCCAGAGGAAAGGGACCTTTGATCAGAAGGTCACTACCCCTGGCGGCACGACCATTGCCGAGAGCATCTGTAGTGCCCATCACCATCTGCCAAAAGCCAAACCACACAAAGAAAGTCATTAGTGTGCTTAGAGCAGGAGAGAAGCCCCTAATAACATTATACTGAGGCCTCTTCAAGTCTTTTTAACACAACACAAGACTGGCAGCTGTCACCGGTCTTTGGCAGACAACTCAAGTTTTCCAACACATTTTCAAGACGACACCTGACATCATCCTTGTGTCAGAGGCACGCTTAAGCTCGCCATGCTGTGGGAAGAGAAAGAGAGGTACCAAGACCTACAGTAGTCAGTGACTACCACAGACATGGCCGGGGTGTGAGGTGCTTGCCTGTGGCGAGAGTCTAGAAACTTTGCAGGTGAGTCTCTGCATGGCCTTTTCTCCACTCTGGATCACAGGTGAAAGAAAGAAGGGCCATCATTAACAGCACAGAGGCAGTGGAAAAAGACTCCACGTGGTTCTGGATAAATTGAGGAGCATTGTGCTGTGGTTAAATCTGGCTGGTCCCTATGGTGCAATGCCTCAAAATCCAGTGGTAGAAACTTCGGAGAGGCACCCTGTACCAGTCATGGTAAAAGACATCATTTGGAATTATTACAGCAACTTCTGTTTGAGAGTTTTCCCGGGTTCACACATCAGAGTGGTACAGGCTGGAGAGAATCATGGTTACACCATCTCAGTGATCCCATTTGATCTGGCAACAAATTTTCTGGTAAAAGCAACTGAAAGCAGAGTTGGAGGCCCTGCCATTGTGCATGAAAGGGCGTGTGAACAACATACTTCTCTGACAAATTCTGAAGAACTATGTAAATTTGAATGTTCTCATCTGTTGTAGTAACTGTGGGTCAACAGAAAGTATGATTCTGTTTAGCAAAGATTGCCTACTGCAAAAAACATTTATGACCAAAAAATACAGTATTGGGAGACAAGTCATGTGGTGATTCAAAAATGTGTAGTTTTGGTCATTGCCAGAGAGCAGAAATGACGTGGACCTGGTACATCTACGCCTGGTTTTCAGGCGTAGATGGTGACCATTTAGCGCAGATATGTCAGGAGGTTTGGGAAGAGGGTCCATTCAAAGACATTTTACTAATTTAGTGTCCAAAAGTTTTGTGTATTCTCAGTGTCAGGTGAAGCTTGGAAATTGAATAATTTTCACCACAGGCATTGTGGTATGGGTTAAATGGAGGGGAAATGAGATCGGGGGGAAGCACTGGAAAATTTTGCCTGCCAGGTTTCTACTTTTATGAGTGAGGATCGTCTTTTGGTCGCTGACAGCAGTGTCCCATCTCCCCACAGTACACTCACCTGCTGCAATTCTCCTGCTCTTTCCCTCGGGTGTTAGTGAACCCTTCAAATTTGCATCAGGTTGAATCAGTGCCTCCTATCACATGTCCCTTTTCCCATTGTTTTGGTGTGGCTTCCTTTCTGGAAGCAGAACCTCTCTGTGTTGAACCAACCAGCAACTCTAGGCCCTCAGGCAACAACTTTCATGAATGTGATCATCCATTCTAACGCACATAGAAACAAATGAGAGACTCATTTGTGTAGTCTTTTTGCCTAGCAAGTCTCCTCGGCCAGTATCAGAAAATCCACCACACTCTTCCTTCCCTGTCGAAGAATAAACATTCAGTGAGCTGCAGCATTTAAAGTTAATAATAAACTCAACATAGGAAGTAATTTAATTGAAACTAAGCAACACTTGGGCAAACCTGAGCGCTCTACATCTCATCGAACTAACCAGGAAAACAATTTGTGAATAGTCAAAAAATAAGTCTGACTGACCTGTTTATACACAAGATGAACATTAGGCTAGGAACCTTGGGCTTGAGCCAACTCACCAGAGACTGTTTCTGGCAATCAAACATGTCACCACTGTCGACACAACAATCTGGCAAGGACTGAGAAAAATCTTCAACCTTTAGAAGGCTGCTGATGACAGTATGAACCACAGATGACTTAGTCAACTAACAGCTCCCAGGTGTGTCTCAGCCTCCGATGTATTATATCAAAGATCCCTCACACAAAGAGAATTTACAATAAAATCACAAACTGCACATGCATTGTGGCAATAATATCAGTGCTATCTAGCCAACCTTTTTACTGTGCTGTGCTAACTTTATTGTCAACTTATTCCTATGCTGTGTGTTTGTGTGTGTGCCTGTGCATACTAAATGCACAAATCTTACAAATACACATGCCTATATGTACATTCTAATGTATGAATCCTCTGTGAACCCAAATGCTCTTATAAGAGCCATCACTCTCTGTTCTATTTTGATCTATTTATTTCTATTATATTTTATTCTGTTACATTCCCAACTTTGTTATTGTGTGTTTTCTGTTGTGTATTTCTATCCTGCTCCCACCCACCCCTCTTCATGTTTCTGTGTGTGTGTTATAATGACAAGCTACAGTCACAATTAAAAGTTTAAGACCACTTGAAAAATGGCAAACAAAATCATATTTTGCATGATTGGATCTTAACAAGGTTCCAAGTAGAGCTTCAACAAGCGACAAGAAGAAATGGGAGGGAGGCAAAACAAGTTTTTGAATCTTTAAAAGGCCAAATCTGTGCAAAAATATGGATTCATCGTCATTTTCTGTCAAGTAGTCACACTGTCACAATGTTCTAAAACCGTGTGGTTTTTTAAAAAGTGGTATATAATTAACATTGGATTGGATAAGCCAAGGTGATGGATACATGTTCCCTCCATTTATACACAAATTGGTTTGATGTTTGAAGGTACACATTGGTGGGAAGAAATTTGCTTGAATTCGTGTTTAAACCTCAAGTACTGAAGCTATTTTGAGACCAGAAAGTAAACAAATGATAGGGAATAAAAGTAAAAAGTTATGAAAATAATTAATTGTCAAGTAAATTACAGATACCTGAACAGTGATGCAAACTCCTCTTGTGAAAGAAAGAAAAAAAAGGGAAAACAGCTATATTTTAATTTTTAAAACATTGCTATAAACAATAATTCATTTTTCTGTTAAAACAGAGAAGAAAAAAAACAGATAAAACACTAGCTTACAGGTTAGAGATTCTTAGCGTGTCAGAAAGGCAGTAATTACATTGGTGAGTGAGAGTTTGTACCTGGGCAGAAACTTGTCCCAGGCCTGCTGGAACGGCCTGCATTACAACACTATTACAAATGGTGATCTGATAAAAGTGATGGAGCACGAAAGGAAGGTTTGTAACCTGGGTCAGTGCTGGTGTGTGGGGAGGAGCTGATGAACATCATTAATCTGCTGGTTGGCATGAATCATTGCTCACAGATTGGTCAGTAGGTGCCTCAATCATCAACAAGCCACTGGGATCTGATGAGCATGACGAAAATGAATGAGGACACCTAAGTTCTACCACCGTGGTCAGCGTGGTGAATCAGACTAAACATTTAACAGTGTCCTGTCTGTGTGGCATGATTACTGAGTGACTTGTTGAGGTGGGAAGTAACAAAGTACAAATACTTTGTTACTATACTTAAGTAGAATTTTCAGGTATCTTTGCTTTCCTTGAGTAGTTTTTCTTTCTGACTACTTTTTACTTTTTACATTTTTAAACAAATACCTGTTCCTTATAATCCTTACATTTTCAAAACAGGCTCAATATTTTTGGTTTAAGTCATTTGAGGGAAGTTATTATTTCTTCAAACATCAAACCGATTTGAACCGAAACATTAACACATGAAAGGCAATCCTTTGAAGCAAAGCTTCAAGCTCTATTTGTGAAGAGCACATTAGATGACAAAAAACAGCTAGCTAGTACAGCTGGGTAATATTTTCATAAGCTAAGATGGACTTAAAATTACAGCGCTACATTTGGTGGTGCTAGTGTTAGGCATGTTAGCACGTTACCTTCAACACGTGGACTGAGTCAGACTGAGTCCACAGGTGAACACTTGGAGGTTCAGCAGAGCTCCTTCACTCTTCACCTAGCTGTATCGGGCAGAGTTTAAATCCCGAGGCTGAATTAACTTTGTACAAGCACACGCTCTTTTCAGCAGTGCAAAGCTATGAGCACAAACAGAAGTGTAGAAAATTCCAGGTAGCCAGCCTGTGTCTGTCCAACCAATCAGAGAGCTCCCGCGCGGTTAATTTGCATTGCTCTGGGATTTCAGAAATGAGATAGCTAATCCAATCGCTAACACGATAGCCAATCCCAGAGCTAATCCAATAGCTAATATGATAGCTCATTTGTGAGCTAACAGGAAAGGGAAATGGATTTTCAAATGAATAGTGAAATCGCCATTTTAAATGTCAGAAATAAATCTTTGAGTTTTGAGTCCATTTACTTATTTCTGTTTTTTAAATTGTGTTTTAAAAACAATTTTGAAAATTGACTTTTTAATTTGGAATTCCAAAATGGTTTGTGAAATGAGGTTTTTATTGAGATTTTAATTCTTTAGCTTGATAAATTACTTTAGTAATGTTTGAATAAATATCTTTAAAAAATGAATTTACAAATGCATAATTTATTGTACAATTCGTTATTTAAGCACAGAAGTCTTTAGTTCGATGCACGTGGCTCTTGTGGTCCTCCATATTATCTAGGTGCATTTATTCTATTTAGAAAATTTCATGTAGAGTCAGAATGCAGCAAATAATGTAGAAAGATGCTTAAACCGCCTATGGAAAAATATATTTGTACTATATAGAATAACATCAGTGAAAAGGGAATATGAACTGAGCTACATTTATGACTCTAATTTGGAACTAGGTTCCTGGTTTGGCTATGTCCTACTTTTAAATAGGCTCTAAAATCTGCCATACAAGATTTTTACTAGAATAAATTGTCCAAAAGATAAGAATAAAGAGCAACTGAAGTCAAACCAGAAGCCCGTAGCCAGTTTTATGATGACTTGCCTGTGTAGCTGCACTGGATGGCAGAGTAAAACTAAGAAAATGGAGCTTTATGGTCATATTGGAGTGCCTCATTGTCTGTACATACATTTTATTGGTGTGACTAAATGCTCCAGATGCTCTTCTCACACACAGTGATGCAGTAAAAACTAAATTAATAGCCATTATCATTCACAAACATTTGGGAGGCTGCAAACAGATGGAGAAGGCTGCTGTTGCTGCTGCTGAACATTTCAAAGATAAAATATTTTCCTTGATGAACTAAACTGCTTGGTATTGGCAATACATAAGTGATAAGTGGATAGGGAAGGTAAATCGGTGTGACACTATAGATTAAGAGAGAAAAAAAAACTAACCCTGAGGATTATTCTGTTAATTTTTGTGCTTTAAACCAGATTCACTTGAAAAGGAGCTGTCTTTTTAAAGCCAAATCAGAAAGTCACATTTTACATCTAAGTGCAGTGAATTGGAGATTATGTATCTGAATTTCAGGAGCGGGACCACGCCTCCAAACACGCTCCTTTCGGTTGTCATCTATATAGGTTCCCTCCAGTTCTGCAAACTGTTCATTCTCATTTACGTGCCCCATCCTCCCTCCCTCCTTGTTCTCAAGTCTTTAACTTCTTCACTTCTATTTAGTGCATGGGGATCAGCCAGGCCCAGGAGCTGTGGCCAGTCCCCTTCGAGGCCTTCCCCAAACTGCAGCTTAGTTCATGTCCAAGCATTCGCCTTTACCTACTAAAACACTGTCAATCCTAAAATGAGGACGTGGGCCCAGCTAGAGAAATACAGTATTGTATTTCTATGTGACATCTATTTCTGTACCAGAATTGTAACAGCACAATCAGTTTCATCACACTTTTGATTGCATTATGAAAACACCACACATTACAGAAACATCTAGAGCAATTCTGTTTTACAGGTATGAAAGCTCGTATTAACCCGTTTAACCCCCCTGTTTCTACAAACCGGATTGCAAAAAAAGTTGGGACACTAAACAAATTGTGAATAAAAACTGAATGCAACGATGTGGAGATGGCAAATGGCAATGTTTTATTCAGAATAGAATGTAGATGACAGATCAAAAGTTTAATCCAAGAAAATGTATAATTTCAAAGGAAAAATATGTTGATTCAAAATGACACGGTATCAACAAATCCCAAAAAAGTTGGGACAAGTAGCAATAAGAGGCTGGAAAAAGTAAATTTGAGCATAACGAAGAGCTGGAAGACCAATTAACACTAATTAGGTTAATTGGCAACATGATTGGGTATAAAAAGAGCTTCTCAGAGTGGCAGTGTCTCTCAGAAACCAAGATGGGTAGAGGATCACCAATTCCCACAATGTTGCGCAGAAAGATAGTGGAGCAATATCAGAAAGGTGTTACCCAGACTTTGCAGTTATCATCATCAACTGTGCATAACATCATCCGAAGATTCAGAGAATCTGGAACAATCTCTGTGCGTAAGGGTCAAGGGCGTAAACCCATACTGGATGCCCGTGATCTCCAGGCCCTTAAACGACACTGCACCACAAACAGGAATGCTACTGTAAAGGAAATCACAGAATGGGCTCAGGAATACTTCCAGAAACCATTGTCAGTGAACACAATCCACCGTGCCATCCGCCGTTGCCAGTTGAAACTCTACAGTGCAAAGAAGAAGCAATTTCTAAGCAAGATCCACAAGCTCAGGCGTTTTCACTGGGCCAGGGATCATTTAAACTGGAGTGTGGCAAAATGGAAGACTGTTCTGTGGTCAGACGAGTCACGATTCGAAATTCTTTTTGGAAATGTGGGACGCCATGTCATCCAGACCAAAGAGGACAAGGACAACCCAAGTTTTTATCAACGCTCAGTTCAGAGGCCTGCATCTCTGATGGTATGGGGTTGCATGAGTGCATGTGGCATGGGCAGCTTGCATGTCTGGAAAGGCACCATCAATGCAGAAAAATATATTCAGGGTCTAGAACAACATATGCTCCCATCCAGACGTCATCTCTTCCAGGAAAGACCCTGCATTTTTCAACAAGATAATGCCAGACCACATTCTGCATCAATCACAACATCATGGCTGTGTAGGAGAAGGATCCGGGTACTGAAATGGCCAGTCTGCAGTCCAGATCTTTCACCTGTAGAGAACATTTGGCGCATCATAAAGAGGAAGGTGCGACAAAGAAGGCCCAAGATGATTGAACAGTTAGAGGCCTGTATCAGACAAGAATGGGAGAGCATTCCTATTTCTAAACTTGAGAAACTGGTCTCCTCGGTCCCCAGATGTCTGTTGAGTGTTGTAAGAAGAAGGGGCGATGCCACACAGTGGTGAAAATGGCCTTGTCCCAACTTTTTTGGGATTTGTTGACACCATGACATTTTGAATCACCATATTTTTCCCTTAAAATGATTTTCTCAGTTTCAACTTTTGTTCCGTGATTTATGTTGCACATCGTTGCATTCAGTTTTTATTCACAATTTGTTTAGTGTCCCAACTTTTTTGGAATCTGGTTTGTAGTTATAGTTTAGTTTAGTTGACTTTATCATATAAAAAGTGGGCTAGAGGTCAATTAATATTTAGTAGATAAAAAATAGTAATTTCTACATAATAAAAATGTTAATGTGCATTTTGAAACTGCAGTGACCTGAATAAGTTTCAGGGGGAATAGTTTCCTGGCTTCTTGCTCTCTTCCATTTCAAGGGCAGAACTATCAGGTTAGCGGATGAATTTTTTTTCTCATATTTTTTTTTGTATGTTTTCTGTTTCCTACTAACCAGCTGACCTTTAGAGCAGCTAATGCAGTAGTGCAGTGCAACACCTCCACTAATTATGTGTTTTTGTTAAGTAAAATACTGTCACTATATGGTTCAAACCTGGGCCTGCCTGGGCTCTCTCTGACTTCCTCCCACATTCCAAACAAGTGCATGTAAGTAAGGTTTTAGCGATTCTAAATTGGTCATTTATGTGAGATGGATAAAGTGCTTAAAGTGAATGCATAGTTAATGTGGCTTGTAGTCTAACATCCTTTGAGAGGTCAATTAGACTAGAAATGGAATATAGTGTATAAGTGCCACTTCATTTGAATTCCTATGACAGCATCAAGAAAAAACTGAACATTACAGAATTATAGAAGAACCTAATTAAATTGCCTCCCAGTATACACTGTGACTCATTACTCACTTTGTGTAGTAGTGTTTTACTGGATTATGCCTTGGTATTGGTATTGGATTTGGTATTTGTGTTGTGATAGTTTTTGATCAAAACTTTCTTGCAAATGTGATGACGAACAAATCAACATTTATATTATTTACTTTTTTGCAATTGTTACTTTTTCAGGATGATGTGTGATGATCTTGCTTCACAAATAATTGACTTCATAAATGATTAAAATCAAGACAGATAAATAATCATGGAGCCACGGCAAAGGCCATGAAACTTCTGACTTGTGTGGCTGACTTTCCAAGAGTGTGGAAGTCTTTAAGCGGGATCTCAGATACCTGTAGCAAGTCTTGTAAATTCCTACTGTAATGGAGCGGACTGTTGAAGACTGTCCCTGAAAGAGAAGACACTCATTATTTTGAAAATGTCCATTTTTTACTCTGAAAACTTGAAAAACTGTAGATAAAAATTGAAGAGTTACATAAATCAGTGTTTACCTGGTATTCTTTTTAAGCATGTAAAGCTATTGATCCCCATTTTTTCTTTGTTGATAGTGTTTGATCTGTTCAGCAAATCTGAATAATTGTTGTAAAGATGTTGAGAAAATATAAGCCAGTTTCTTCCAGTAATGAATTGCATGTGACTCAGTTCACGTCAAATGTTTAGTAAATACAATTTAATTCATTCTAATCCAAATAATATAATTTACAGTTTTCTTATTAAGTTAGTTTACATTTAGTGTGTTTTGTGTATTGCTTTTTAATAAAAGGTGTAATACTTACTCTCTACTTAGTTGATCATTTATGACTTTGTTACTATATTTCATGGTCACATTTTTTTTTTACTCACGATGTTCATTGTTTAATTGTTTAATATAAATATTGGTTTATTTCATGGTAAAGGTCGGATTTTTTTTTCACATTGCCAAGTGGTGAAAAATGTTCATCTTTCTCTGTTAGTGTTTAGCCACGATAAACAGACTGGGTTTTGGTGGGAAGAAAGTATTTTTTCATTTTGATGCTGTGAATTGGTTTAATAGTTTGAAGGCTTTGTATGTTTTTGTTCTGATTTACGTTAATAAACTTTAAAACACATTTTTTTCTTAAAGATTTATTGCACTCAAATGAACCGTTATAGTCTCAGGGCAATGGACAGTGATGAGGACACCATGGGCACCATGAGCTCATTGAGATCACATGAGGTTTGCTCTAACACATGATGGTTTTTGGTGGTGGACCCACAGAAACTGTGAGTTGGTGAATACATGTGTGGCAGTTGTCTCAAGGGTCACAGTGCTTTTTCAGTTTTTTCATCTCCTCAATACTTCTTCTAAGGTCCTATGAAAGTTGCTGTGATTGAGGCTTGATTCACACTGACCAGTCTTCCTTGGGAGGAGCAAGCTTTGTCAGTAACTAAACTTTAAATGCCTGAATTTAAAAGGTCAGGCACCTTTAGGGCACACATTTCCAATCTTATCTCCTCCGCCTAGCAGCATCTACTGTAGATTTTGTCACAAGCACAGAAGTTTCCATGCTTGGACTTTAAATGATTATTTGATTTCTCCTCTAAGGACATGCTTGTCTTTTATTAGTTTGGTTTGATTGTGTTGTTTAATCTATAATTGTGACTTAGATGAAGAGCAGACCACAACTTTGTAACTATTAATGCCTCCAATTGAAAGAGAACAGTTATTGTAAAAATGTTGGCATTTAGTACAACCAAGGTCCAGTTCACTTTCAATGCATTTGTCAAAAGACAGGCTTACCAGGCCTTTCTGAATAACAAGGCCATTTTCTTTCCACTTACTTATTTATTATGTCCAAGATTTTGTCATGCCAGAGGTGTACATATCAAGTCTTTAAGCTATACATGAACAATGCAATTAGGACTAGATAGGTAACAATTTTAAAGCCTTTAACCATAACTAAAGGTAAACACCCCTTTGGTTTCTTTCCCTGCCTCTCCCTGTGCAGGATGAGCTGCATTTAAAGAATCAATTAAGGTGAAGATGGAGAACATTGTGAATGACCTTTCAGAGAGGGAAATTAAAAGAGCACCTCCAGCTCTTGGGAAAAAAAAGAGGAGTGGATAAGAGGGTTCTTTCTGGCTGAATTTGCCTTTTAAATATACTTACAGTCAGTCTTTTGTGGGAATTTATTTTGTAGGAAACGAATGAGTCGGCCTTATAGATGACATTTACAGGGCTGGTTGTTTGAAGGCAGGTCACGGTTTACTTGCTTTACTGTACTAGATGAAAATTGACTGAAGCCTTAAGTCTGGTCAGTTCTTAAGTGTGCATCACTGGGCATGGCCAGACTAATGTATTTTTGATGAACCATCAATACCAAGTACAGTTTTGTTGACAGTTAAATCAGAGGGGTAGAGGTACATTGAAGCCACCTGGTGAAATGCACATGTAGTAAAAATACTTAAGTTTCTAATAATGCAAATGATGTTGATTAATATTAACAATTACTTGCTTATCTTTCTGTTATCACTCATGTTTATTATTTGTCTTTTGCCATCTTCCAGGATGACACAGGTGTAAATCTTCTGACTCTCACTCATACCACACATTAGGAATTTTTAACTCTTGGGATAAAATGCTAAACTAGCTGTCATATCTATTAATTACACAAACAGTCTTTACTCCTCTCTTAACAATGTTTTTAGTTTGTAACATATATTATGGGCATTCTTGTCGACTTTTATTATAAATTAATTTACATTGATTGGAGCTGACTTGTTTTCTGATACGCTGCATATGTTAATCCCAAATGATTTACTTCCAATTCTTCATAAGATGGGAATTTTATTTCCTCTTAGATGTTTTAATTTTATGCTAAGAAAAAAGTAATGGTATTTAGTTTTTTAAATTGTATATGAATCCTGTTAGTGATATAAAGAAAAAGTGGAAGTAATTGGGAGTGACAGCAGCTGATCAGCGGTGTCAGGTCACACAAAATTCAGAGCTACAGTGGCTTGCAAAAGTATTCGGCCCCCTTGAACTTTTCCACATTTTGTCACATTACAGCCACAAACATGAATCCATTTTATTGGAATTCCACATGAAAGATCAACACAAAGTGGTGTACACGTGAGAAGTGAAACGAAAATCATACATGATTCCAAACATTTTTTACAAATAAATAACTGCAAAGTGGGGTGTGCGTAATTATTCAGCCCCCTTTGGTCTGAGTGCAGTCAGTTGCCCATAGATGTTGCCTGATGAGTGCTAATGACTAAATAGAGTGCACCTGTGTGCAATCTAATGTCAGTACAAATACAGCTGCTCTGTGACGGCCTCAGAGGTTGTCTCAGAGAACATTGGGAGCAACAACACCATGAAGTCCAAAGAACACACCAGACAGGTCAGGGATAAAGTTACTGAGAAATTTAAAGCAGGCTTAGGCTACAAAAATATTTCCCCAGCCTTGAACATCCCACGGAGCACTGTTCAAGCGATCATTCAGAAATGGAAGGAGTGTGGCACAACTGTAAACCTACCAAGACAAGGCCGTCCACCTAAACTCACAGGCCGAACAAGGAGAGCGCTGATCAGAAATGCAGCCAAGAGGCCTGTGGTGACTCTGGACGAGCTGCAGAGATCTACAGCTCAGGTGGGGGAATCTGTCCATAGGACAACTATTAGTCGTGCACTGCACAAAGTTGGCCTTTATGGAAGAGTGGCAAGAAGAAAGCATTGTTAACAGTGTTAGGTTTTGTATTGTTGATTGCCATTTATGCTTAGAAATATTTACTCATATATGCTTAGAAGTATATAATCATTTGTAGATTGAAAGAATGTCTTATCCTAGGAGGTCTGTAACAACTCTGTGTAGCATGAAGAGGGGAGTGCGTTCACTCCTCTACAGAGTGTTCTGGCATAGATCACACACCACCTTGGAGAGGTCGTATCTTCTCTTGCTGATATATGGCATAGCAAACAATCGTATATCTGTTTAAGTATAAGAGCCTTTTGTTCAGAACGACCTGCTAGACTCCTGGCACCAGCCTTTGGGGAGTCTTCACAGGGTCACATCTTGACCACACACACACACACACACACACACACACACACACACACACACACACACACACACACACACACACACACACACACACACACACACAAAGGCAAGGTACTCTTTGTGTGTATGTAGACGTCATATGTTAATGAACCTATGCATATTCATGTAACCTCAATAAAAGAGCAGTGTTACGGGAGAACGGACGAGAGCAACTGGGGTCAAGTGAAGGAACGGCGTTTGTCCGGTTCTCTCCCGTGCACGAGAAACATGAAGAACTTTGCCTACTTCGTGTCTTGCTTGCTGTGTAATTGTATTGCCTTCAACGTTCCAGCGAATAGGTTCAAGCTACAAACCTATCAAACAGAAAACCATAAGAAGTCCCGTTTGCAGTTTGCCACAAGCCATGTGGGGAACACTGCAAACATGTGGAAGAAGCTGATCTGGTCAGATGAGACCAAAATGGAACTTTTTGGCCAAAATGCAAAACGCTATGTGTGTCGGAAAACTAACACTACACATCACTCTGAACACACCATCCCCACTGTCAAACATGGTGGTGGCAGCATCATGCTCTGGGGGTGCTTCTCTTCAGCAGGGACAGGGAAGCTGGTCAGAGTTGATGGGAAGATGGATGGAGCCAAATACAGGGCAATCTTGGAAGAAAATCTCTTGGAGTCTGCAAAAGACTTGAGACTGGGGCGGAGCTTCACCTTCCAGCAGGACAACGACCCTAAACATAAAGCCAGGGCAACAATGGAACGGTTTAAAACAAAACATATCCATGTGTTAGAACGGCCCAGTCAAAGTCCAGATCTAAATCCAATCCAGAATCTGTGGCAAGATCTGAAAACTGCTGTTCACAAACGCTGCCCATCTAATCTGACTGAGCTGGAGCTGTTTTGCAAAGAAGAATGGGCAAAGATTTCAGTCTGTAGATGTGCAAAACTGGTAGAGACAGACCATAAAAGACTGGCAGCTGTAATTGCAGCAAAAAGTGGTTCTACAAAGTATTGACTCAGGAGGCTGAATAATTACGCACACCCCACTTTGCAGTTATTTATTTGTAAAAAATGTTTGGAATCATGTATGATTTTCGTTCCACTTCTCATGTGTACACCACTTTGTGTTGGTCTTTCATGTGGAATTCCAATAAAATTGATTCATGTTTGTGGCTGTAATGTGACAAAATGTGGAAAAGTTCCAGGGTGACGAATACTTTTGCAAGCCACTATAGATCCGTGGATGCTGAGGTGCACAGAAGTTACCAACTTTCTGCAAAGTCAGTAGCTACAGACCTTCAGACATCACGTGGCTTCAAATTAGGGTAAGTATTACCCAGATTAGTTCAGCAGCAGTAAATGGAGAGCTTCATGGAATGGGTTTGCATGCCTGAGCAGCTGGTTCCAAGGCGTACACCACTAAGCACAATATAAAGTTTTGGAACGCAGTAGTGTAAAGCAGGCTGCCACTGGATTCTAGAGCAGTGAAGACAAGTTCTCTGGAGCGATGAATTATACTTCTCTGTCTGGAAATCCAGTCTGGGTTTGGTGGAGGGGAGATTATAGTGTGGGGTCGTTTTCAGGAGTTCAGTTTCAGATGTTTCCTTAGTTCCAGTGAAGGGAACTCCTAATGATTCAGCGTACCAGGGTTACCGAGTTAAGAGGAGTAACTCATCTCTGAATTGTTTGATGTGGAAGGACTTACCTGGTGTGCACACAATCCTGACCTCAACCCGACAGAACATCTTTGTGGTGAATTAGAGCAGAGACAGCGATACAGGCCTTCTCGTGCAGGATCAGTGTCTGACCTCACAAATTTGCTTCTGAAAAAAACAGTGAAAAATTAATTAACATTCTTCTGGATAGTTGGTGGACAGCTTTCTCAGAGGAGTTGAAACTGGATCGGCCAACATCATTCAAATGGATTGAGAATGTTTTCTGAAGTTTTTCAGGTTCTCCAAGTAGACCCCCTACTAGCTCTAGAGAAACTCCCAACAGCCATCAGTACAGCAAATCGTATAATCATGTATTCAGATTACACTGAATCCCATTAGAGATTTATCTGTTTATCTATTTCTCTCACAAGTGTTGAAGACATTTTGTGAAAGCTCTCCACAAAGCTGACTCAGATTACCTTAGATTTCAGTTTGTGAAAAAAAATTCTGAAAGTGGGTTGTCAGATCTTTTTCATTTTAAGAAACTCATCTATCATAGATAAAATTTCACAAGCATTATAAATGTTCAAATATTCTGCCATGACATTTTTATGCAAGTTGAAATTGGAGCGGTTAACTTGGTTTATTGGACATGGAATGACTCATATTAGAAAATGACGATGGAGGAATCACTTCCCTAAACCTAACTATAGTACTATTACTTTAATTAAATTTATTGTGTACTACTGTCTTATCCATTATTGTAAAAATGTTCTGACAAGAGGATTTTCAGGAAAACTGTTAAATGTCCAGTTTTTATTTCATTAGTCAGAGCAGAGTGTGACTAAACCTGTGGGATCATATACATTTAGATGGAAGCAGTTGGGTACTCTGTATGTTGATTCATTTAAACTAACATATTCATCGTGCTGTAGCCAGGTTTCTGTGAAGCAGAATAAATCAATACCTTAATCAATTGTTAAATAATTTCATTTCAAAGAGAGCTTTTTTTTTGTCTAATAGTCCACATTTTATTGATTTACTTATTCGTGCAGTTGAGTATGTTATTTTTTTCACTGTGGATTTTTATACCTAAATGTTTTTGCTGGTTTTGGGTTTGTCTTTTGGTGGTGTGGGAGCAGATACAGTCTCTGTGGGGAGTGGGTTTCAAGGAGATGACAGGAGGAGAGAAACTGCAGAGAGGTGCACATGACTGCAACTCTGCTTCCTTGCCTCAACTCTAGATTTTGAGGTGTTTAATAAATTTGACCAAATTTCTAAAAATGAGAGCACCTCAGATTTTGTACCAAGCTCACGTCCTTTTGTGGACACAGCTCAGCACATGTAGCTTACAGTAAATACTTGAAAGTTTGTAATTAATTGAGTTACACAGATTATGCTACACAACACACAACTTGTAACAGGAACAGGAAGTGATCCAATATTGCACTGAGAGCCAAGTTATATATAACCACAACCATTTACACACTAATAAATATGGTTAGAGATGTTTCTTTGTTTAGTCCACATGGCCTGCTGTGCTCGGTATTTGGTTCATGTTCTTTTAAATCACCAACATGACAAATCATTCATAAAATGTTCTAAAGCTACCCTTGAATCTTCTAAACACATTTAATTCAAGCTTTAAAACACTGTGTAATGATTTTGCTAAACCAATGATTGTGAATCTAATGAAATATTAGATTTTTCACACACACACACATAGTTTTCATTAATTAAATGCCAGTTATGCTATTAACACTTTCGAATAATAAATTATAGTTGTTGAAAATTACATCAACAATCACTCAAAATGTCGAGATAAAGACTTCCAACTACATTACAAACCATTTAAACCCATTTATTATGTTTAAAATGCTTAAGAGAGTTTTAGAGGATTCAAATTATTATATAAGTATCTAGCCTATAATCTACACTTATTGCTTAATAAAGAGGTGCTTAGCATTTAAAAATATTTGTGACTGAAATACATTGTAGGGAATAACCTGAGAATCTACAGCGTCAAGGTGGTCTTCATTCAGTGAAGCACAATATCCAGCCCCGCTGTTCTCTGTGTACCATCCCACCAGCAGTGTTTCATAGGTGCAACAACACCCAGCTTGCTGCCCTGTGTGGCAGATGGCCAGGACAGACTACACTGAGCAAGGCACTGTGGGAATGGAGAGAAGCTCCATAGGAAGCTGAGCTGCACACAAAAACACACACATGCAGATACCTGTGTTCGTGTAAGCTGGTGACACCAACATAGTTAGACTGAAATTCCAAAGTGTCTGACATTTTCTGCATTTAAAGCAACAGCTAAAAACTCCCAATACTGGAACTGATGTTTTTCAAAGTGGAGTAACTATCTACAGGGTGGGCCATTTATATGGATACAGTGTAATAACATGGGAATGGTTGGTGATATTAAAGTCCTGTTTGTGGCACATTAGTATATGTGAGGGGGCAAACTCCTCAAGATGGGCGGTGACCATGGTGGCCATTTAGAAGTCGGCCATCTTGGATACAACTTCTGTTTTTTCAATAGGAAGAGGGCCATGTGACACATCAAACTTATTGGTAATGTCACAAGAACAACAATGGTGTGCTTGGTTTCAACGTAACTTTATTCTTTCATGAGTTATTTACAAGTTTCTGACCACTTATAAAATGTGTTCAATGTGCTGCCCATTGTGTTGGATTGTCAATGCAACCCTCTTCTCCCACTCTTCACACACTAATAGCAACACCACAGGAGAAATGCCAGCACAGGCATCCAGTATCCGTAGTTTCAGGTGCTGCACATCTTGCATCTTCACACCACAGACAATTGCCTTCAGATGACCCCAAAGATAAAAGTCTAAGGGGGTCAGATCGGGAGACCTTGGGGGCCATTCAACTGGCCCACGACGACCAATCCACTTTCCAGGAAACTGTTCATCTAGGAATGCTTGGACCTGGCACCCATAATGTGGTGGTGCACCATCTTGCTGGAAAAACTCAGGGAACGTGCCAGCTTCAGTGCATAAAGAGGGAAACACATCATCATGTAGCAATTTCAAATATCCAGTGGCCTTGAGGTTTCCATTGATGAAGAATGGACCCACTATCGTTGTACCCCATATACCACACCAAACCATCACTTTTGTTGTTCCAACAGTCTTGGAGGGATCCATCCAATGTGGGTTAGTGTCAGACCATTAGCGGTGGTTTTGTTTGTTAACTTCACCATTCACATAAAAGTTTGCCTCATCACTGAACAAAATCTTCTGCGTGAACTGAGGGTCCTGTTCCAATTTTTGATTTGCCCATTCTGCAAATTCTGTGCGCCGATCTGGGTCATCCTCGTTGAGATGCTGCAGTAGCTGGAGTTTGTAAGGGTGCCATTTGTGAGTAGCTAATATCCGCCGAAGGGATGTTCGACTAATGCCACTCTCCAGTGACATGCGGCTTATACTAGTGACTCAATAGGATAGTGGTGTACATACTCACCTATTAAACAAAAGATCCTCAATTTGATCCCATGAAAAGACAAATTCCTTTGGGTTTGAAAAAGTCTGTCAAATTCAACATGTTGCAATCCAATATAAGAGCTGCAAAAACAGCAATAAAATACAAATAAAATAAAATACAAATAAAATAAAAATAGCTGGTAGTGGCAGAGATGGGGAGGTGGTGGTTGAATGATAGTCTGAAATGCAGAATGATATACAAATATAAAAACATTTAAATAAAATAGATTTATATAATTTTTTTATTAAAATCATCACCTCACAAACACTTTTGAAAGACCTGAGCACTAATTTGAGAGCTAAAAGTAGTACATGAGCTTTAAATTATATTGGCCCAATAGATGGATTATGGTTTATTGTAAATTAAACACAGTAGGTCTGTGTTCTAATATCTGGCAGCAGTCCTGTATTGGAGGTAATCTTTTTGTGTTTTTCTTTTTGTCAACTACATTTTCCATGTCTGTGGCTCAGTTCTGTTGTCATAATGGGGACGATCGTGGCCCAAGAGTTGGCAGTTCGTCTTGTAATTGAAAGGTTGCTGGTTTGAGCCCTGGCTCGGACAGTCTCGGTCGTTGTGTCCTTGGGCAAGACACTTCACCTACCGCCTACTGGTCTTGGCCAGAGGGGCCGATGGCGCGATATAGCAGCCTCGCTTCTGTCAGTCTGCCCCAGGGCAGCTGTGGCTACAACTGTAGCTGCCTCCACTAGTGTGTGAATGTGAGAGATGAATAGTGTAATTGTAATGCGCTTTGAGGGTCTCGAGAAGTGCTATATAAATGCAATCCATTATTATTATAATGGTAACACAGTAACACATATCCTCATGTTTTCAAAGCCAGTCTCTGTTCCCTGTTCTTTAAATCACTGTGATTATGTCATTTGTGCACCACTTCGATCTAGATGTTAAGAGGGAATAGTTATTCATCCTGTACCTTATCTCCCCTTATTGAATTATCAGTTGTTATCAGGTGTGATAGTGCTCACTCAGTAGGCCACAATCACTTAATTATATGGTGGTTTTGGCATGGAACTGTCAACAATGAATTTTTTTCAGAAACCATCCTTAGCTGTGGTTTGATTGAAACGGGGAATAGACTTTGACTGAATTGAAATCCTGATAAGTGAGTGAAATAAGTATTTAATCCCCAAGTAAAACATGACGTGGTGTACTTGGTGGGAAAACCCCTTGTTTGCAGGCACAGTGGTAAGACATCTCTTGTAGTTGGTCATCAGGTTTGCACACATCTCATGAGGAATTTTGACCCTCTCCTGTGTACAGAAACCCTCTGAATCCTTTAGATTGGCTGCCACTTGGTCACTCCAACCTAAAGGATTGAAGTGTGGAGACCGGCTAGGCCATTCCATGACCTCAATGTGTATCAACTTTAAACACTGTTTTCTTGCTTTGGAGGTATGTTTTGGGTTACTATCATGTAACGCCACTTAATTAGGTTGCTGCTGATCTTTTTAATCAAACAGTCATATGACGTTGAAACAGATGGGCTATAGCAGCAGAAAAACCATACCAGGAAACTGAGGTTACAATTGCAATTGACAATAGAAGAGTGAAAAAATGTCTTGTCTGACAAGTTCAACTGTTACACTTGGATGGGTCTTAAGTTTCATTTCAAAATGGATAGATCATGTAAAGGAAGTGAACACCCATCCATCCATTCTCTTCCACTTATCCTTATCATGGTTGTGGGTGGGCTGGAGTCTATCCCAGCTACCACAGGAGAGGCAGGGTACACCCTGGACAGGTCGCCAATCTGTCTCTAACACAGAGGCAGACAACCATTCACACTCACATTCACACCTGTGGGCAATTTAGAATCACCAATTAACCTAACCCCACTAATTACAAGTCTTTGGACTGTGGGAGGAAGCCAGAGTACCCAGAGAGAAGTCACGGAAACACGGGGAGAAGATGTACACTCCACACAAAAAGGCCCTGGAGTCAAACTCAGGATCTTCTTGCTATGAGGCGACAGTGCTAACCACCATGTCACCGTGATGCCCTGGAAGTGAACATTATTTACTAAAATACAGATTTGGGTAATAAACTATACTGCAATGAGACTTCAGTGAAAATACATACATGAGTAGTGCATAGAAACTCCATCCCCTCTGGCTGACTGATTTCTCATCTGAGAGGGGGATACCTGAGAGACATGGTTTCAAATTTGGAGTGAAATGAGCATGAAATATCAAGTAGATGATCAATAAGGAGAGAATCATTCAACAGGTGAGGAGAGGGGGATGCAAAAGAGAATTTGAATCATGATGAAAAAAAGAGATGCCCCAATAAGTGAATGCATCAGTGGTATCGTTTAGCAGCTACGTGTCATGGTCAGTTAACTTTATCAGCCTGAAGCACTATGGAGTGAAGTGTAATGAGGGATATTTTTCTTTTTTCATTTGGGATATTGCAAGTTGTGAAGTCATTTTGGCCAAACTGGAAAAGCAGATATGAACGAATTGCTTATTTTTCTTTTTTCCCTATCCGGTCTTTAAGTGATGACGTGACGAATCCTGCTTCCGGGCCTAAAGTAGTCTGCGTTTAATATGGGTTTTATGTTGTTAACATGTTAAATGCTTTGTATTTTCTTCTATTTAATCTCAAAAAGCTCCTAAAAACAGTCAGTGATCACTGTTGACCTCCCTCTGCTTTTATTACTACTAATATTTTAAAGCTCAGTTTTTAAAACCTTACGATGTAGGTACAGCCCAGCCCATGCAGCACTATATGAATGACTAACCCTATTCATCCTTGTGGATGAATTATTGTTCTCCTGGCCGAAGTTTGGTTTTACATGAGATTAAATTTGTTCCTGACCACCGAGAATCCTCACGTTAACTTTTATCAAGTGGAAAAAAGTTAGCGTGTTTATATTTTGTTCACATAGCTGTGTCGCTAGCGGTCACGTAGCACATCATTATATACCAGCTAGTCAAACTTCAGTAACCCTACAAACGTCACTGCTGTTTAGTTTTCTGTCTTCATTTATGTTGGAAGTGATAACAGAGCTGTACGTTTGAATTTGTTTCCAAAACCCCGCAGTCAGGACATGCTATATTGTATTTAGATGGGAGCTAGCGAGCTAACTTGCTGCTAATTTCTAACTCCGTTAAATGTCATAAATTCCGTTTTCATGGATGCCTGGATGATAAACTCAATTGTTACACCTAGTAGAGCAGAACGCTGATCATTTTATTACAGATGAAAGAATTTAGATAGTTTTTCAACTCTCAGTGATGCCACAGTGATCGTTTGATTTACGGACCTGCAGCGGAGTTTGAGCCCAGACACGGCTAGTGACGTCAGACTTAAAGACCAGATAGCTGACTGACCAACTTGGGCGGATTAATAGTGAATAATTAATACTGAAAGTTCTTATGTTCAAATGACTCATACCATTTTGTAAATACAGTGATAAATATCATTCATGAAAAAAATGGATTTTAGATGCATATTGTTGAAAGTAATACATACATGGAAGCTGTGGTGGGGGGAGTGCACATTTTCAAATTCAAACATGTTAAAATTGCCAACACCCTGAGACTATATGGTAAACCCAAGGAAGGAGGCTGAGGACTAGTGAGTGTCAGGACCACTATTAAGGATGAAAAAATAAGGATGCATGAGTTTGTCCAGAAGATGGACACAACTGACCATGTGCTTAGTGAATACCTCAAGCAGCAGAAATCCAACAAACAAGAAGAGCAAGAAGAGAAGTTAAAATTGCCAACACCCTGAGACTATATGGTAAACCCAAGGAAGGAGGCTGAGGACTAGTGAGTGTCAGGACCACTATTAAGGATGAAAAAATAAGGATGCATGAGTTTGTCCGGAAGATGGACACAACTGACCATGTGCTTAGTGAATACCTCAAGCAGCAGAAATCCAACAAACAAGAAGAGCAAGAAGAGAAGCCATCATGGAAGCACAAGCCCCTGCACATCTGGCATGTACAAAAGTGGGTGATATCAAGAAAGCTGTTTTTAGTCCTGCTTATGAGACATAGGGCAAATAAGTTCTTAATATAATATTTAAATGATGCACTGTCTGATCAGAGCACACAAACATGACAACATAACCACTTGCGAGAAGAAATGGGAGATATTCCTCCTTGAAACAAAGTTGCCGGTAACACACACACACTCAGACATACGTAGCCACACTTAGTCTGAGCTCTGAGAAATGCAGGGAGAGAGGGGTGTCAATGCACACTGAGTGTTACCTGTGCTCAGGCATGGAGAGATCGAAGGGCAAAATCTCTGCAGGGAGGACAGTCTGGCACTGTGTGAGCAGGTAGGCATGAAAGGAGGTGAGCCCACCCTGTCCTACTGTATCAGCTGGCATCTAACAGATTAAACTTGGATGGGCAGATAGGTTTATAAATACATGCCGTCCCACCCACCCACCCACACACACACACACACACACACACACACACACACACACACACACACACACACACACACACACACACACAGAGAGAACCAGATAAAACCTCCACCACAGAGCAGATTTCAGGCTCATCGTCTCCATTCTGTCAGGTTGGAGACGTGAAACGATGGTGGGTGTACTGGAGCAGTCCCAGTCAGGATTAGCAACACTATCGTGGGTGGGAATCAGTGTAGAATAGGAGTCTAAGCTGTGTTGCATGGGTGTTGGGTTTGACAAGGAGGAAAGGTAAAGGTGAGCGAGGGTAGAGGAGACTGAAGATTGTAAACCAAGGAGTGAGGCAAAGATTAAAATGTGGCAGTAGACAAAGAACACCGATACAGAGAATAGAGTGACAAATACTCATTATGAGCTTCGAATTACATTCAAAACATACATGCAATGCTAAAAGCTAAAATATATTATCTGTGCTTATTAGAGGGCACATTGTTGCTCTTGATACTGTAAATGGCTAGGTATTATAAATACTTTGATTTTATTAATGCCAGTTTCATTTCCAGTGGAGTCTTACAAAGGGATTGACAAATTGTAGTAAAATAAAATTCATGACACATAAAAAAAACAAAAACTCATAATCATCACTACAATGCTTTTGGATAACATTGGTGTCAGTGTCATATCTCACTGTAACAGTGTAAATAACTTCCTGTCGCAAAATGCTGTTTTGGTTCAAGCCTATGGGTGTAACCATGAAGTTTTATGGATTAGTGAGGTATGTTGAGCTTGACGTCAAAGTTTTCAGTATCACAAAGACACCTTCCCTTTTGCTTTCCAATTCATTATAATTGTCACGGTTCTGGGTCATTTTGACCCAACATGTTCAGTTTCTTGTGTTTTGGTATTCTTCTGTACTTTGCTTTATGTTCTGATTCTTTAGTTGTGCTGTTCTGATTATTATTCTAGGTTTCAGTTTGGTCCTGGTTATGAGTTTAGTTCTTAGGTTTGTTTTTTGTGCCCTCATGTTTAGTGTAGGTTTACTTCAGTCTGCGTCTCTGTGATTTGTTTCTTGTTTCCTGTTTTACTTTGAAGGTCCATGTCTTATGTCAGTGTATTTAGTTTTACTTCCCCCTGTCTCATTAGCCCTAGTTTCTCCCAGCTATGTCTCCCTCCTGTTTCCTATTCCCTGATTACTCCACTGTGTATTTCAGCCCTGTCTTTGCCTTTGCTCTCTGTCATGTCGTTAATGTTTGCTACCCTCTTCTTGCTGTGTGTTTGTCTCGTGTTAGTTTCACCTTTGAGGTTTTTGTAAGCGTTTATTTTCATGAAGAGTTTTTCCGGCAATAAAAGCTGCATTTTGACTTTAAGTCCCGTCTCCAAGAGTCCTGCATTTTGGGTCCACCATTCCTGCCTGCCTGCCATACAGCCTATCATGGCAACTTACACTGAACACATAACATGGCTTGGAGTAGATTTTGTTCAGAGTTTTGGTTTAATATCAGCTATGAATGGTATATTTTCAATGTTTTTTTTTCTGGAGACTGGCTGATCAGGCCAAACAGCTGCACCGGACCATGCACGGCACACAGAGGGCTTCACTAATGACTGATACGCCGGCCACTCTCTCCCTGGGAACAGGAACTGGTGAAGGAACAGGCTTGACCCTAACCACCCCCACCCTTGGAACTGGCACAGGCAGGGACAGGTTGGATCCTATCTGCCTTCACTCTGAGAACTATGATGAGCGCAGGGTTCAACCGAACACCATCCACACCCGAGGAACAAGTACATGTGCAGGGATAAACTTGGCCTCAGCCGTCCTCAACCTGGAAGCCAGGAAAGGTGCAGGGACCTATAGATGCCAGCCACCCATACCCGAGGAACAGGCATGGGTGTAGTTTTTAAACACACTGGCTGTGACAAGTAAACAGTTCTTGCAGTGTCCAGCTCAGAAGCATAGTTCATAGCTTGTGACTGAACTGGCAGAGAAACACAAGCTGTCTCAGGGAAAGCTGGCCCACAAAAAACGGCTCTCAAATCAGCCAGTTCAGAAAAACCACACAAAGATCCAGTCCCCAACAACTCAGAAACACAATATGAAGCACGATCAGCCGCCGACTCTGATGCACAACAAGAAAATCCATCATTTTTATTCTTCAGCTCAGAAACACCACTCTCAGGCTTTTTTAAGTCAGTCTTTACATAAACTTCCCAGTCTTAATATCTATCTCCACTGACTTACAAGTAGAAGTCATAGTCTTTGAACTGGCTGATGCAGAAAAAGCAAACTGAGATGAGGCAGTGCTAGTCACAGGTGATGCAGACTCTGGAAATCCCACATTGGCAGGCTCAGGCAGCAGATGCCTCCAGAATGCCAGACGGCTGAGTGACTGGTGGGCCGGGCTATGTTGACAAGGGGGAATTATGGGGCATTGACCAGGTAGAGAGCTGCAATGATCACAACATGAAAAAGAAGAGAGGAAACTGAGGACTTAAATACACACATGACCTATTTAGGGAGATGGAACACAGTCAGGCAACCGGCAGGGGAAGCAAAACTAACACTGAGACTGAGAAATACAGACTTAACAAAGACAAAGGGAGAATAAACAGAGACATGATTAGGGAACAGACAAGGAAGACACAGCAAACAAACAATTATAACTAACTAAGAATAAAAGATCGCAAATCAAAATGATGGGTCAAAGACCCATGACAATTACAGTATGATAAAAATATGTAAATGCTAAAGCAGTTATTTTACACCAAAAACTAAAATAGCACACATTATTACTTTACACACGTTCTTATTAGAATGTATTATTTCATGCTTGCTTGATAGTAATATTAGGGGTGTCAAATTATCGCGTTAATTGCGATTAATTAATTACAATGCTATTTAGCGTGTGATGTTTTTTAATCTCGTTAATCTAATTTTTAATCTCTTGACGTCATTGATTTTGTATGAGAGTTGCTATGTTATAAAATCCGTTTTTATGTGCTGGGCTCCTTGTGCTTGACTTGTTGGGGGTGGAGTCACGTCGTGAGGTCAAGGTGAGAAGTGGTGATTAGCTTACAGTGTGGATATGGAGGCGCATCTGAGAGTTGTTGGCCCAATGAACGGGAAATTTGTATTTCATAAACGCCCCGACGGCACCATTGACAAAGGTAAAGTGGTCTGCCTAGAGTGTAAGAAGGAGTTTGCTTACCACCGAAGCAGCTCAAGTTTGGCCTATCACCTCAACGCAAAGCACCCAGCCGCGAGTGCAGCAACAGCTAGCAGTGAAGACGTTAGCAATATAGCAAGCCAGAGCAAAGCTTTTCGCCAAACAAAACTAGAGAATACCCCTCGTATGAGCAAGTCTGCGACCGACAGGCTGACTAATGTTATTGCCAAGTGGATAGCGATGAACTGTAGGCCGATAAATATAGTAGAGGACGAAGGATTGACAGAGGTGTTGCAAATTGCGTCCAATCACCCGTCATACAAGCTGCCGTGCAGGACTACAGTAACGACCAAAATCAGCAAAATGTACGACGGCGAAAAGAAAAACAAACTTGAGATTTTGGCGGAGGATTCTCCCAACTGTGTTGCTATAACCGGAGATCACTGGACCTCAGCTGGCAACCACAGCTATTTTGGGGTGACTGGACACTTTATTGATAGTGAGTGGAACCTCAACTCATTTGCACTGACCGTCATGAGAACAGAAACCAGGCACTTTGCTGATAAATGCGCCGAACAGTTCCTCAAGGTAGCAAATGACTGGGGTATTGAAAACAAGATATCCACCATTGGCACAGACAGCGCAGCAAACATGCTGGCTGCTATGAGAGCACTTCCATATGAGCACATCGCCTGCAATGCTCACATTCTCCAGAGGACCATCACGGTATGTCTCGATAGCAGTGGTTTTGTCGGTGTACTGGCAAAGTGCCGCAAGATTGTTGGTCATTTTAAACAAAGCCCTGCGAGTACCACAGAACTTAACCAACAACAAGTAGCACTCGGAAAGAAGAGCGATCAACTTATACAGGATGTACCCACCAGGTGGAACTCGACTCTCGCAATGGTCTCACGCCTCCTATGTAACCGAGAGGCTGTCCAGGCTACGTTGGACCAACAGAACCACAGGTTGGTCTTGCCAACCGAAGCTGAGTGGGCGAAACTGCAGAGGCTGGAGCTCCTGCTTGAACCATGCAAGTAAGTTCAAATAAACACCTTCCCATTTTAATTATATAAACTACTGTTACATGTGTAAAATCAAAATTAATGAACATAACAAGGAACTTTTAAGGACAATTAAATTGGAAATCAGTTACACTTTGATTTAAATGAATCCAGCTAGGTTTATTTAGCAAACCTCTCCACCTCTGCAGGTATGTGACAGAGCTGCTGGGTGGTGAGGCCTACGTCTCTTGCTCTGTAGTGCTGCCTGCTTTTCGCCATCTGTACCGTGTCATGGACATTACTGATGATGATCCTGCCTACGTGGTGAAGTTCAAGAATGCCTTCCAGAAGGATCTGGCAGCACGACGAGCTAATGGCAACGAGATATGGTTCGAGGTGGCCACAGCATTGGATCCACGGTTTAAGGATTTGAAATGTCTTCCAAGAGAAAAGAGGGAACAGGTAGGACAATAAGGTTAAGCTGGACTAATGAGTCCAATTCATTATCAAATCAAACTTTTATTTATTATATGGAACACAAAGTTCTTTACAAGATTAAATAAAATAAAAAAAAAAAGCACTTAGTTTTAATCACAATCATTCATTCATTCATTCATTCATTCATTCATTCATTCATTCAGGTGTGGACCATTCTGGAGAATATGCTCCAGGCAGCAGAGCCCAGAAGAGCAGATAGTCTCCAGCCCTCCACAGAGGATGATGGACCAGCTCAGAAGAAGAGGAGGAGCGAACTCCTTCTGGGGTCTGACTCTGACTCAGAAGATGGAATTGAGTCTGGAGAGCTGCAGCGCTACAGAGCAGAACCCAGCATCAGTATTGATGACTGTCCCCTGCAGTGGTGGTATGCTCACTCAGGAGTCTATGAAAAGCTGTCAGTCCTAGCACAAAAGTACCTGGCCTCCCCAGCTACCTCTGTACCCTGTGAGAGACTCTTTAGCCTTGCAGGCCACATAGTGCAAAAGAAAAGGGCAGCCTTGCTTCCAGAAAATGTTACCAGGCTGGTGTGTCTTAGCGACTGGCTGAGGAAGAACAAATGAGACACATGTGGTCAGCATAGCTGCTGTGTCATTTGTAGCCTACTAGAATAGATTGCTTGATGTTCAGCACTTTTTTTTGTGATGGAAGAATACTTTGATGTGCTAACTTGCAGCACTGCAATGTCAGTTTTATTTTTCATTATCTGAAGCAGAGGAATTTCAGTGCTGTATTGCTCAGAAAAGAGCAACTCTGATGTGCTAACTTGCAGCACTTAATTTATTTGATTTTATTTGTATTTATTTTTCCACTTATTTTACAAAAGAATACAACAGTATGTAAATGGTTGCATCTGTTTAACGTTTGTTAAACAATAAATGACTTTATAAAGTCACTTTCTTTGTTATATCAGTCTTTTGGTCTGCCACAATAAGTTGAGGGCTTTCCTCAGCTATTTTTAGGTGAGATTAAAAAAGAGATTAATTAGATCAATTAATTAAAAATCATAATTAATTAATCTCTATTTTTTTTTAATCTCTTGACAGCACTAAGTAATATCCCCCAAAATTGTATCTGTTTAATTAATTATGTTTATGATAAAGTGCTATGAGGTGATATAGGCATGTCAGGCACGGGAGTAGACAAAAGTGGTTGCTTTAGAAAAACAGAATGTTTATTTAAATGATAGCACCTGAAGCCCAGATGTTCTCAGTGTGGGAAAAGTTTACGCTATGACAGTTTTAGGTATAAATACTATTTCCTTTTTCAAAGTTTGGCGTTATCTGAACAGTTGGGATGCTATGTGAGATAATTGTCTGGATTGATATTTGGTCTCTCCATTAAAATGTAACTACACAGCAAATCCAGCATGTCCAAATTAACACTGTCGGATTTGATTTCAACACTATTAAAGTGTCTATATGGGTCCACACCAGAGAGTGTTAATTTAACTCTTTTTGGAGAGTTGGTACGTTAACTCTGATTTAGTGTTAAACACCAAATCTGTCTGGAGTTGATAATTTAACACTTGGTGTTAAGAGTTTATATATTAACTCTCAAAGAGTATTTTAGTTTAACTACGTAAGAGTTATCTTCTAATTCATTCTAAAAAGCGGGAATTTTACTGTTCTGAACTTCTAGACATTTCTTTTGGAAATAAACATTTACTAAAAAGATGCAATGTTTTTGAAAAACATTTATTCTGAACTGTGCACCACAATTTCAAAACATTTTCTGAAAGATGTAACAGTATACATGTTCTCACTTTCATTAGAATTTTGTTTATCAAAAGGTCTGACATGGTAAATGCAAATAACAGCATTCTCATCATTTATTGCTTCAATTCAATATGCATGTCCTTCATTCATCCCTTTGTGGAACTTCAACGCACTTCTGCTCTCCCCCATATTCCATCTTCACAAGCATATCCTGTGCAGAGATTGAATAAAAATTAGTTGACACTAATTAATGGCACAAAACAATTGCAGCACAGTGGGAAAAAAAGGAATCATCTTTGAGCCATTACTTGTGTAAAGTATTTTCCCAAAAGACAAGGACACAGGCAACAGGTAATACTGAACTAAATGTAAAACCTCAACCTTTTTCATTTTTACCTAAACCGTGTGCACAAAACTCTGGAGGGATCTATGCTAACGTAGAACCCAGTCAGGACGTCTGCTACTGCTGTTTGCTCGTTTTTTTAATGGGCGATCGTTTTCAGGCTTCAAGTAGCACCATTATACCAACATTTCACATTCTACACATTGTTTTAGGCGTATTTGACCAAAGGTTTGACTGAAAATTCACATGCAAGCTTTTTTTCAAGGCAAACAATACCTTTCAGCTAGCTAAAACAGAATATTGTGCTATCAGCGAGCAACATGGCTAATGCCTTTCACACAGCTTTGTCTCAACTCCAAAGTGCCACAGAAGTAAAAGCTCATAATAATAATTGAAACAATCTTTGAAAAAATGACTTACCAAGCATGGCAAACAACTCAAATATGTAGAGCAAAATGTTCTGAAACGGCTTCACTTCAGCTTCGATTGGAGCCGTGCTGGGGCCGGAGTCTGTGAATTCACTCTATTGGTGTCATAGCCCGTCTAGGAGTTCAGAGTTAAGAGGTCAAGAGTTAATGTTTCCATTGTAACACCTCCAGATTTGACAGAGAAACACTCATTTTTAACACTCGATTTTAACTACTATCATTTTACACCTCAGAGTTACATTAAAAGAATGTGACTCTGCTTAGAGTAAAATTAACTCTACTTTTGCAAGAAGACTATTAACACCAAAACATTTAACACTTTTGAATTTGCTGTGTACCATGAAAAGTAGAGACTGCTGATTTCTTTGTAAGTGACTCAACTGACAAATTCAGCAGGAGATCAAATAATATTTCCCCACTGTCGTTGACAGAGGATGGCTCTAAGTGTCATGGTGAGACATCAACTTAGTCTGCTTACCTCTATTTTCCCCTTTCAGCACAGTTTCTGCTCCCCTCCTTTGAGTCTTTAGAGAAACTATAGTTCAGCATTTTGATCAATGAACTAGAGAATATATACATGAGTACATTCATTGCATTAGTTTTATACTCTGAGGAATATCACTTGTCAGATTTTCAGTGACAAATTGCATCTATTGTTAAACATTGGTCGTTTAATTTCAGTCTAAGCCCTTCATTGTGATATGAGTTTAATATATTAGACATTAAAAGAGAAGCTTATGTATTATTTGACTTTTTAAAATTTTTTATCCAAATCTTATAAACTAAAAAATATATATTTTGAAAGTTCTTTTTTTTATGTGTGTTTACCACCAGAAGTGACTGTGATTCAATAGCAGGGCGTTGTGATGTGTCAGATACCCACAGCTACAAAGAGGGCTGGCTTGTGCTTTCCTGATAATAAACTTGTAGTTGTCTCTTGCTAGTATTAAACTCCAGAGCTGGGGATAATGCAGGGAGACAGAAACAAGGTAGAAAATCACAGAATACAGGAAAACGACAGGAATTAGGTGCAAGTGACAGAAAGCAGGAAAAAAGGGATAGGGGGTGTGGTAACTATGAGACTATTAGAGGGATACTAAAGATGGAAACAGCAGCTCTTCTTTCTCTCTGTTTCTCTTAGGAGATCTGTCACTGTGAGTAGTTTTAACTGATGGGATCCCGGATCTATGGCTCACCAATCATTACCCCCAGTCACAACTGGAAAGCAGTAACACAAACATAGAGGGGCAGAGATGGTGACAAAACACTGCTCTGATGTCAGTGTGATATAAAAAATTGAACAAGTACTGAAGGCTGTGTAATAGTCAGTAGAACGCTTGTGACCCTGCAGACACGTTAGTCCCATTTATCATCTTTTCATCTCGGATACTTCTTTATATTGTACATTCTCTAAAATTCCTTTGTTGTATAATTTGGTTGCATTATTTAAATTGAATGAGCATTCTTATATATTTACTTTTGCCAACCAAAATGGTATTGCTATGCTTTTCAATTGCTAAGCTTGATCCATAAAACCCTCCATGCATGGTAAAGAGCTTCCTTTATTTGATGTCATTGGCTCCTCTCTCCTATCTCCTCCTTTGGCTGTCTTATTATCCTCTTATGCCCGGTTGGTATCTTACAACCAGCAGGACATATATATACATACATATACATATATCTATATATATATGTGTATTTTTTTTTCACAGTTTCCTGGCTATAAAGCACAGTCTCCAATTTCTAAAACTAATAACACAAAAAGAAACTAACTTGTCACTAAAAGAAGCTTGTGGCTACTGTATAAATATGAAGAAGTGTTAATATGAATCATCTGGGGAAAGTGGTGGTGTTAGCTGCCAGACAGCGGCTAAGTGATAAGGGATGTGTGGTGTAACCCTGCACCATATTTAACCGCAGCAGGGGGCCGCATCCCCTGCATTCTCCCTGAGGCCCAGAGCCAGATGTCAAAAGCTGCTGGCAGAGCAGGTTGGCAGCAGGGTGGCACAGCAAGCCTTGCTACAGTGAGGACCACGACTCAACCCGCCCCACTGAAAACTGCCAATTGCTGTTCATTCACTCTTAGAATGAAATACAATCCACATTTTGGATGGACGCATTGATAGGGCTGTTATATTTAGTTACATATTGATATAGTTCACTTCTGATATGAGCTTCTCATAATAAGTTTGATTAATTGGTTGAAACAGTGGTCGTCCCTATGCTGTGAAGTTGTGAGAAACACATGTGCACTGGAGATGTGAAGCAAAGAAAACTCTGCATGAATCCCAGTTGTTTCAGTTTGAGCAAAAATGTTGCTCATTTTCGAACACTCGTTCTGTTACATCAATGTAGAGACTAGAGGGGAAAAAAGAACAATACTGTGACAAAAACCAGAAAGTAAGACATTCACAGGTTGTACACAAAGAGTCCAAACTGTTTCGAGTTAACTTCAACCAAGTTCAACTAGACCAATCTAGACTATAAATTAAATGAAGCCAAAATTAACTTCAACATATCTGCTGACACCCAGGTTTTCCTTCTGTTACTTCCCTAAGCTAGAGTTCTCATTTACTCTTGATATATACGTGATTTTTAAGATATATACAGGGTGGCAGTTTCTATAGTGGTAGAGCAGACCACACTCTGCTTTCCAGGAGGTTGGTTATTTGGACTTCCAGCAGCTGCAGCATTACTGCCATGTTGAAGTGTAGAAGATACTGAATCCCCCAAAATTCCCAGGAATGGAAATGAAACTTTTTTTAAAATGTTATCAACACTCTCCTTCAATTTCAAATGATGTGCAATACTTCAGACACTGTCTGGATTAGTCTTAACTTTGAATGTCAGATTTACACTCATGAAATTTCTTGACCACGTCCACTCAGCCCACTGGATTTATATGATCCTTTACCAATTCTCAACCACAAGTGTCATGAGACATTATGCTATTTGTAAACTTTTTCCACAAACCAAAATGTTAACAATATCATTATGAGATGTGTAAATCCTTTGTTTAATGCAGCAGTTGACAGTTCCGTGTTTTTTATCACAGGTTTCATCACTAAATAAATTGACATAAAGAGGTTTTACCAGGTATCATATCAGCAGACTTTATTAGAAAAATATCATCATCAGATTTCAAAAATTCCTATATTTGAACTGTAATAAACACATTTAGCCAGACATAGAGAAAAACGCGTGATATCTGCAGAGAGGCTGTGTGTCTATGTGTATGTGTCTGCATAAGCAGTGCCCCCCAATTAGTCATTCTCTCTCCTTCTGCCTGCTCCCCCTTTTTTGTTCTTTCTTTCTCTCTTTAGGACACTCTGCCGGAGGCTGACCAAGATAAAGTTTTGACTGGCAGGACCATTTGTTTTAATCAGGTGTTTGCAGACGCTTCCTTGACCTCCATTAGTTGAAGTTTTAATTGAAATTAACCCCCACTACTACCCCAATTAACCCATGTCCCCCCTGAATGGCGCCCGCCTTCGTCCTGAGCATCTGTTTTGGGATGGGGGGAATGGGAGCCATAGCAGCAAAGTGGAGGGGTGGGCGGGTTCACAGAGAATGTTGTGTTGTCACCCAAGGAGAGGCTGCATCCCGTCGAGTGCATGCCGACTGAGCCCGACTCACCATGAAAACCCCGGAGGGGTGGGGGGCTTCTTGCTCTCAGTCTATGACATAGCAGTACAGTTGTCTCCTTCCTGGCCAGCAAGAGGTGGGAGGAGATAGGTAGAGGGATGAACCCAAACATGGGAGAGGATGATAATATTCCATCGGGGGACAGCCACCAAAAGGAAAGATGGCAAAGTTTGGAAGCGGTAAGCAGGGGGTGGGGGTAGGTGGTAATTACTGTACAGCAAGCTTTCCATCTTAAGCCCTTCTGCAGGAGATAAGAGAGTGTGGCTAAAGTACTGTTTGTGTGTGTGTGTGTGTGTAGCCTCCAGCACCTGTTTTCTTGTCCGTGGAAGGTCTAGAGTGAGGCATCTGTCGAAGTGGCCCCTACAGCTCACTATTGTGTGTACACATGTTGGAGTAAATTTTCTTGGCCTTTCTCCCTGCCGAAGTGTATTTGCAGATGACAACAGGCAGAGTACAAATGCAAAAGTAGAATCGCAGCAAAACTAATATACTGTATTGAACAAGCATAACAAAATGCATACCGATCCCACTGATGTGTTAAGGGGTGGCTGTAGCTCAGGTCACCTACTGCGCTATAGAGCACTTTGAGTACTCTGGCAGAGCACCATTTACCATTTACCATAGTTTGTGATGTTACATGGGTTGCTGAGGGCTAGAGTGTTGGCAGTGCCCTGCTCTTCACCTAAGGTAGAAAGGATCAAGTGTATGGTGGGAGGAACTAAGGAAAGTAAAAGTAAAAGGGTCGGGTGGAGAGAGTGCGATGTGAAGGACAAAAAGGCAACAGATCTAACCCTTCTACCTACAAACTCCATCTAGGCCCATCCCTCATGTGGGACCTCCCCTAGTGTTGGCCTGTCTATCCTTCACAGACACACATAGAAAATTAGTCACTGTAGCCTTTTGGTCTCCAGCCAGATTATGTATGTGTGTGTTGAACTGGGGTGTGGAGTGCCAATCCCAGAATAAAATGTACCCTTGTCTGGTCTCGACATGCTATTTCTCAGTTTTGTTGTTAACATAATTATTGAGTTCCAAAATTTCAAAAGTGTCTTTTTTCATATAAAATATGAATTGGGTAAAAATTGAAAATAATAATTTGATCATCGTTTCACGTCTTTGAGAATTCCTTAAAAGTGTTGTTAAAAAAACTGCCCAGATAAATCCAAACTTTAAAAAAGAAAATATTATTTATACCTAAAAATGCCAGAGGGTGAACTTTACCCACACTGAGAACACTGAGGTTTCATTTTAAATAAGCGTTCTATTTTCCTAAAGCAACCTCTTTTGTCTCCCATGCCTGACATACCTGTATCATCTCACAGGCTGGCCATCAGTATAAACAAAGCTGGATTTGCTTACTCCATCATTTGAAGAACACCTGGTAACACTTTATCCTAAACATAATTAAATAAATAACAAACAGATAGTTGATGATACTTAAATAAATAAATAAATATTTAAGGTTTTCCTAATTTGGACACTCGGGGAAGCCATGGTTTGAGGTGGCCATGTAAAGAGGATAGCAACATCACTTAGAAGCCTAATCCCATGCTAAGTCTTCCTGAAGAGTGAGAGTGACATCAACAGGCTGAATAAACTGATTAGGAAGACAGTTCCAGCAAACTAGACACTACTGAAGCTGCATTAAAGAGAAAGTCACTAAACAAACCATTACCCATCATGGATAATCCTAACCATCCTCTGCACATTTCACTGGACAGGCAGTGGAGGACCTTCTCTGACAACTGATTCACCTCTGCTGCCACAAGGACAAACACAGGAAATGTTTCATACTGCATGACATCACCCTCTCTAATGCAGAGAGAAAGATAACCATTCACACGGAGGTTCACACCTATGGCCAGTTTAGAAACATCAGTTAACCTAATGCCCGGCATGTCTTTTGGTTGTGTGAGGAAGACGCACTACCTGGAGGGAACCAGTGGGAAAAACATGCAAACTTAACACTTGGTGGTCAAGTATAGTAATGATACGGAAAGCTACAGGATGAAATGTATCTTTTTTCCATCGTTATTGCTATGAAACATTAGGAGTTATATACTTACTTACATTTTCATTAAATAATTATGGAGTTTTCAAATATCAGTTAGTATAATGAGTGATATTTGCTCAGTGTTGGGAAGGTTACTTTTAAAATGTATTCCATTACAGAATACAGATTACATGCCCCAAAATGTATTCTGTAACGTATTCAGTTACGTTACTCAATGACAGTAACGTATTCTGAATACTTTGGATTACTTAATATATTATCATGCTTTTTACAACAACGTGAATGTACTATTGCTGTGTGATTTATTACTGTTACTGAAGGTCCGCGACTCCGAACTGTAGTAAAGGGACCTCTGACTAATACGGCGGGGTCCGTGTCGGCTCGTAGCCGAAAAATAGCTTTACTTTGTTGTCTGGGTCAACTTTTATTGCGAGACACAGAGAGAGGCGTTGAAAGACTGCTCCAACTGAACTTATTGTTTTCGGAGGAAAACACGAACACGGTGTACAGTCAAGTCTTAATAGCTTACTTACAACTGGGCTCGTCAGGCACTCTTCTTGGCTGCAGTGGTTATTATTATATTTACATGCTTCCAGCTCCCGTTTTTGCTCGATGACAACTCGTAGTTTTCCACTCCCCTTTTTCTCCCTCCTCGTGCTCACAGACACATAATGTGTGGCAGGGAGAATGGCAGTTCATTCTCCCTGCAACACGGACTACACTGCCCATGATGCTACATTCTTTAGAGCTATGCTTGTAGCATTCTGCCTGTTAGCTTAGCACAACAACAACGAAAAGGCGCTCTCTCACCCAGGAAACACACAGTCGCAGAGAGAGAGAGAGAGAGAGAGAGAGAGAGAGAGCGTCGCCCTGTAACCATGGCAACCGTAACGCTGCCGCCTGGAACAAAAGACCGTAGCTGTCAAACAAAACCCAAACAGTCCTGACCCGCGACAATATGAAACAGGAAAGTACCGCCGTGTAATCCATTTATTTCAACAAAGTAACTGTATTCTAAATACCACCTTTTTAAACGGTAACTGTAACGGAATACAGTTACTCATATTTTGTATTCTAAATACGTAACGGCGGTACATGTATTCCATTACTCCCCAACACTGTATTTGCTAAGCATTCAATTAAACTGAACTGCCTGTTTTATTATTGAACCTGAAGCAAAGTGCCTCCATCAGCTTTGTAACAGTAATCAGGTAACCTTGGACCTACAGGTCACATGGAAATTTGAACTTTGATTTCTTTTGACCATGACCTGTGCTTTCTTCCTAATCTTTGTTCTTTGGAAAATTATGAAATTCACTTTGGCATCCAGGCATGTCCCCACCTCATCCATGTCATTAAGCCAGTAGGGTCCCCAGATCCAAAATCCCACCCAAATCAACCTGTCAGAGATATTTAAAACAGCAAAAGGCAAGCAGAGGATTGAATATTGTTTAAAGTTGGCTGATAAAGCCAGATCTGTACTCATGCATGTGAACCTCCTGTGCACTCAGATGTTCCTTCACTGTTTAATAGATGAACTTACCTGTAGATGCTTTCCCTGTTCTTGGAATGAATTCCAATCAGGTGTTGCCATCGCTGCAGCTACAGCCACTGAGGAACAAATTACAGTTGGGGATTAGGATTGGGGAAGGGGGTGGGGGGGAGACCCAGTGTTTTATCAGTGGGGCCGTGTTCTGTCTGCCGAGCCGCTTATATTTCAGGTAAACATAATCCAGATTCGGCTCTGGCGGGGGTAGATTCAATTAAGATACAGAGACAACTTTGTTAATGCAGCCGTATCTTAATACCCTGGCCACAGCTTGTAATGAATCTGGGCTCGGGGGTGGGAGCTGGAAGTCAGGGACAAGAGAAGAGGAGTGAGTGTGACAGTGTCCTATAGCGGTAGTTGCTGGAGCTAAAGTCATTAAGCCAAGTCTTGCACTATATTGGTGTGGAAACTTATAAATGTTGAGGGTTTTCACACCATGGTTTGCACATCAGAAATTGTTTTCATTAAAAAAGGGCAAATTTAACAGTTCCTTGATATTCCATAGATATTCTCAATATTCTTAATCAGGAAATCAAGCCGAACTGACTCTATTTTTTAAAGGTATATAAATTGACGATAAATTATAAATTGTTTTTGACCAAGTAATAACAGATTATGAATTTCAAGTAAAAAAGCTAATTCAGTTAAAATTCACCATGACATTTGTAAAATGAAATTAGGAATTATGGAACAGGAATCAGAGATGATGACAATTGCTGAGGCAAAAGAGAAAGAAATAGCTAGCCTTGGTCCCTCCATAGTGAAGTGACAGTTACTTGCTAAAGTTAATTTTTCAGAATTACTTTGATGAAACTACCATATTGTCAATAGCTAAATAGTAGAGATTTTAGTTTTCTTTCTCTTTACAGGGCTGCTGGCATCAAATAAGGCATCACAGTAATAGCTAAACCTCATTAAAACAGATTGTAGCTGCAGCAACTACAAGTTCTCCCACTAAGGATGAGTGTCAGCCTGTGGTTTGTACACAGTTCTTTGTTTGACACACTTTCTGTATATATACACATGCTTAATCATGCTCAACATAATGTGCCCAGCAGTGGAGCTCTAGAAACTTGCCCATTGGATCGCTAAGCATTGTTTCTCTACAGGGCTAGGACAAACAGGAGAGAAAAGTTAGGAGTGCGGAGGAGCACAGAGGGCCTGTTTCCCCCATTTAACACACCACCTGGAACTACTTCAATTCTCGCGTGTGAAATTTATGCTTTTCAGGGTTTTTATCGTTAACTCTGTTTCCCTGGGTCTTTTCCCGTGGTGTAGTTGTGTGTCTTATTTTGAAATAAATATTTTACGCGTTACCATAGCGACTAGAGAGCATTAAGGGGCAGAGAGGAGGATGTTACTCTCAATGTTGTTGGCGCATTTCAGGAGGACGCTGCTAATAAAGTTACACAATTACACAGTGGAATGCGCTTTTATTATTGTATTTACAAAATACCACAGTTTTTGTCATTTTATTTTGTTGTATTTATCTGGGACACCTTCAAGGCCGGTGTGTGAAAATATTTTCTGATATTAAACCGGTCTGTGGCGCAAAAAAGGTTGGGGACCACCGCCCTAGATGGTATACCTCCCTCAAACGTCACACTTCTTTGTGTTCTCATAGACTCCAGTATGACAGCCACCCACTGCATATACTCCAGGCAGGTGTTACTATAGATAATAACATCATCCAGGCAGGCAGCAGGATATGCAGCATGGGGGCACAACACCCTGTCCATGAGGCACTGGAAGGTAGCTGGAGGACCAAACAATCTGAAAGGAAGCCTGAGATATTGTTACAAGCAAAAGCCAAGGTAATGTCATCCAGAGTAAGAATCTGGTTAGATACCATATTTCTACGATTTTCAGGGCCGAGTACAATAACCTCAGTTTGATCTGAATTAAGAAGCAGAAAGTTAGCGGCCATCCAGGTCTTTATGTCTTTAAGACATTCCTGCAGTTTAACTCATTGGTGTGTGTTATCTGGCTTCATGGACAGATAGAGCTGGGTGTCATCTGCATAGCAGTGTAAATGTATGCTGTGTCTTCTAATGATGCTGCCTAAGGGAAGCATGTATAATGTAAACAGAATTGGTCCTAGCACTGAACCCTGTGGAACTCCATAATTAACCTCAGTGTGTGAAGATGACTCCCCATTTACATGCACAAACTGGAGTCTATTAGATAGATATGATACAAACCACTGCAGTGCAGTACCTGTAATACCTACAGCATGTTCTAATCGCTCTAATAGGATATTATGGTCGACAGTATCGAACGCAGCACTGAGGTCTAGCAGGACAAGCACAGAGATGAGTCCACTGTCAGAGGCCATAAGAAGATCATTTGTAACCTTCACTAAAGCTGTTTCTGTGCTGTGATGAGCTCTGAAACCTGACTGGAACTCTTCAAATAAGCCATTCCTCTGCAGATGATCTGTTAGCTGTTTGACAACTACTCTTTCAAGGATTTTTGATATGAAAGGAAGGTTGGAGATTGGCCTATAATTAGCTAAGACAGCTGGGTCTAGAGATGGCTTTTTAAGTAAAGGTTTAACTACAGCCAGCTTGAAGGCCTGTGGTACATAGCTGATTATTAGAGATAGGTTAATCATGTTTAAGATCGAAGAATTAATTAATGGCAGGACTTCTTTGAGCAGTTTTGTAGGAATGGGGTCTCAGTTAACTCAGAAAGATCAGTTGAAAAAAAACCTCTAAATAAATATCAATGGTACTGAAAGTAGTTGTAGATAATGCTATATCTGTGAGATGATTATGAATAATTTTTACAATTTTATTTTGAAGAAAATGGTCTATTTCTGGTTCCTCTGCTGAACAAATGTTGTTGCAATTATTGGGCCTAAAGAAAAGTTTCATGTGATAATCTACTACGTGTGTATAGTTTGGCTTTCAGGTCCGTAATCAGCTGAATTTCATTTTTACTGAATTCTAATGATTTTCATTTTTACTGGGCCTTCCAGTTTTCTCTAAGAACCACACGTGGTTTCCTACTAAACAGCAGTTCAAAGGGAGAAAATTGCTTGGAGGCCTGGGGAACCACCTGCACTGCAAACAACAGAGGATCCAATCACTGGTCCTAATTGTGTTCATCATCACTAATGAACTTATGACCCTAGATTTTTATAGTCTTATTCAGGGGCTCCACCAGACCATCAGTCTAGGGGTGATAGACTTAGTATGTAATAATTTATACAGTTCTCTTATGGATGACATCAATGACATGTCCTATTCTGTCAAAATCTCTTACAGTATTCTCATGTGGGAAATACCTAAAACAGTGCCGGTGTCACACCTTTTGCACTTTTGCAGAGATGTTGCAAAAGCATACTGTTTCTGTATATCATGTTGTGTAGCCCACCAGCCCTACGTTCCCAGCCCTCATCTTCTGTTCCGCTGAGACTCCCACTCCAGCAAACTGCTTCTTCACCAGTAGTTCCAGCAGATGTTGTTACCCTTCTGATTCTCTGGCGCCAGCTATCTTGTGGCACTGTCTTTCAACTACTGGGAATAGGAAAATAAGTGGTCGGCCAGCTCCAGCTTGGTGTTCCAGAACCAGCTGTGATAGTTCTCAGGGGAATAACCCAACATCTCACTTCCACACAGATCTTTTACATTGCTCTTTGGGCACAGATAAAAAAAAATGTGAGAAATAGAAATACAGTGGGGCAAAAAAGTATTTAGTCAGCCACCGATTGTGCAAGTTCCCCCACCTAAAATGATGACAGAGGTCAGTAATTTGCACCAGAGGTACACTTCAACTGTGAGAGACAGAATGTGGAAAAAAAATCCATGAATCCACATGGTAGGATTTGTAAAGAATTTATTCGTAAATCAGGGTGGAAAATAAGTATTTGGTCAATAACAAAAATACAACTCAATACTTTGTAACATAACCTTTGTTGGCAATAACAGAGGTCAAACGTTTACTATAGGTCTTTACCAGGTTTGCACACACAGTAGCTGGTATTTTGGCCCATTCCTCCATGCAGATCTTCTCGAGAGCAGTGATGTTTTGGGGCTGTCGCCGAGCAACACGGACTTTCAACTCCCGCCACAGATTTTCTATGGGGTTGAGGTCTGGAGACTGGCTAGGCCACTCCAGGACTTTCAAATGCTTTTTACGGAGCCACTCCTTTGTTGCCCGGGCGGTGTGTTTTGGATCATTGTCATGTTGGAAGACCCAGCCCAGTTTCATCTTCAAAGTTCTCACTGATGGAAGGAGGCTTTGGCTCAAAATCTCACGATACATGGCCCCATTCATTCTGTCCTTAACACGGATCAGTCGTCCTGTCCCCTTGGCAGAAAAACAGCCCCATAGCATGATGTTTCCACCCCCATGCTTCACAGTAGGTATGGTGTTCTTGGGATGCAACTCAGTATTCTTCTTCCTCCAAACACGACGAGTTGAGTTTATACCAAAAAGTTCTACTTTGGTTTCATCTGACCACATGACATTCTCCCAATCCTCTGCTGTATCATCCATGTGCTCTCTGGCAAACTTCAGACGGGCCTGGACATGCACTGGCTTCAGCAGCGGAACACGTCTGGCACTGCGGGATTTGATTCCCTGCCGTTGTAGTGTGTTACTGATGGTGACCTTTGTTACTTTGGTCCCAGCTCTCTGCAGGTCATTCACCAGGTCCCCCCGTGTGGTTCTGGGATCTTTGCTCACCGTTCTCATGATCATTTTGACCCCACGGGATGAGATCTTGCGTGGAGCCCCAGATCGAGGGAGATTATCAGTGGTCTTGTATGTCTTCCATTTTCTGATGATTGCTCCCACAGTTGATTTTTTCACACCAAGCTGCTTGCCTATTGTAGATTCACTCTTCCCAGTCTGGTTCAGGTCTACAATACTTTTCCTGGTGTCCTTCGAAAGCTCTTTGGTCTTGGCCATGGCGGAGTTTGGAGTCTGACTGTTTGAGGCTGTGGACAGGTGTCTTTTATACAGATGATGAGTTCACACAGGTGCCATTCATACAGGTAACGAGTGGGGGACAGAAAAGCTTCTTACAGAAGACGTTACAGGTCTGTGAGAGCCAGAGATTTTCCTTGTTTGAGGTGACCAAATACTTATTTTCCACCCTGATTTACGAATAAATTCTTAACAAATCCTACCATGTGAATTCATGGATTTTTTTTTCACATTCTGTCTCTCACAGTTGAAGTGTACCTCTGGTGCAAATTACTGACCTCTGTCATCATTTTAAGTGGGGGAACTTGCACAATCGGTGGCTGACTAAATACTTTTTTGCCCCACTGTACTACTAAATTTAATGAACAAAACACACAATAACTATTTTTTTAACACATACTGACAAGAAATTTAACCCAGCATGTGTTAGATGTTGTTATGAGACAACATTCCTTATCCCTGAGCCATCTGCATGTCAAATCATACAAAATTTACACAGTTGTAACAGAGCAGTGGTCCCCAACCCGTGGGCCACAGACCGTGAGAGTTGAGGCTCGGGTGTGAAATTTATGTTTTTCAGGGTTTTTTATCGATTTTTATCGTTATTTTTTTGACTCGGTTTCCCTTGGTCTTTTCCCGTGTGTTATGAATAAATCTTCTTTTTTTTGGTACCGGTACTGTTTTTATTTTGTTGTATTAATCCGTGACACCTTAAAGGCCAGTCCATGAAAATATTGTCAGACATAAACTGGTCCGTGGCGCAAAAAAGGTTGGGGACTGCTGCACTAGAGGACCAAGGAGAGTTGAAGCTCACTAAGGGAGCTACATCTACGTAGGTATCTTTACCTTTGATGTATAAAAGAGGCGGGATACGCAGCTGGACAGCTGGTATATTGTCATTGTTGCACCTGAGGTCAGAAATTACAGCTGTAATTGGGTGACAAGAAAACTATTTATAATGCAGTTGCATCAAACATCATATCTGATATCGCTTTAAAATGGTGGTGGGAAACAAGGGCTGGGGAATAAAATGAGGAGAGGAATTGAGGATGTGAAACTTGGGGATTTAGAATCAGGGTATATGTACACATTGTGACAACTTCGCTGTAGTAAAGCCAAAATATTAAAGAAATTGGCTTTGCTGTCTCCCATCACAGACCTCACTGTCCCTATCAATGCCAGACTAAGAGCATAACCATTTAAAAGGAAGAACATCTATCTAGCTAGATATCTGGGAGCAAATTAATATTTTTGTTAAAATAAAAAATAAAGACAGCAACATTTCACATCAGTTCAAGACTTTTGATTTAAGTCTACTATAACTGTGAGTAACACTGTGCAAAGCTAATCACATGGATGTCAGATATGAGGACCAAAGAATGTCTTTGTCTTGGAAGACCTATTAAAAATGAAAAATCCCCCACCCTGCTTTGGTGAAACAACAGTTTTGACAGATGATTTAATGGCATGATTGGTTGAGACATTTCCTGAATAGCAGCTACAAGAGCTGCACAGTCCCAGTGCTTTTTTTTTTTTTTTTGTCTGGGTCACTGGCTCAACAATTCTTCCTCAGTATCAGCTGAGAGACAGGCACCCTGAGACCCATGCAGTGAACAGACGGCCTAACCGCAGCATATCTCATCCCTCTGGATGTTAATATTTATTGATGGCACTAGGCTGGTGTTAGAACATTAAAAAGGGGATCGGGAAGAAGGGCTCTGCGGACTTAAGCCCTGGGAGGGCACGGCGACTCAAAGTCTTATTCAGATGATGTGCCGTGAGATGCTTGCCCTTGAAGAAAGGGAATTAGTGTCTGTGGAAGTCAAAGAAAAAATGGAGAGAGAGAAAAAAGAGTAAGGGTGAGAGAAAGACAGGAATAGAATATGTTTGACAGAAAATGTGCCTGTGGATTTGTGGATGTGTGTTTGCATGCATTTGTGTGCAGTTGTCTGCATGAGACAGAGAAAGGGGGGAGAGAAAGGCAAAGTATGACTTCTTCACACAGGATGAGATGATGCAAAAAGCAGTGGTGGTACAAAAGTGTTACCACAAGACCAAGCAGGCAATCCCCTCTCCAGGAAACTCAGATCAAAGCGGATTTAAGTAGTCAAGACTTCTTCCGTGCAATTCCAACCAGCAGTTTCGACCCCGTAGCTATACTTTCCTCTCTGTGTTAAGATCAGTTTGGAGGTGTGACGAAGCTCTGGAATTGAGTCACGGGAGAATTTGACAGAAACCCCGGTGTTCCTAAGGAGCAGCAATGCTCTCCAACACTGGGAATTTTGTGGAGGTTGCTTGTCACAGTGTGGGGAAATACATTTAAATGGGTTTGTTTGTGTGTACAACTGAAAGGATTAGTTGATGAATAGTGGTCTGCGTTTTAAGATTGTTTCGTTTTTACCAGATATGTTTTTATAGGAACTATACACTCATTTCCCTTCTAAGATTTGTTCTTTTTTACGTTTTGTTTCATAAGACATGCAACTTCAACACTGCTTCTCCCAAGGTATTATACTGTGGCAATTCATTTGTAATAGTTGGGCAGCAATGAGGGAAATCAAGGTCACAAGATAGTAATGCACCCTAAATTGTGGCCACATCTTAATCATGGCTTGTCTTAAGGCACTAAATCTGTTACTTGCTGACCACACAGACTAAGCTAACCTGTTATCACACATGAAGCATGGATAATTTGGAAAAAAAAAAAGGTTGTTGAATGGAAGCTTTTAAACATACTCAAAAGTTTCTTCACTTTTAGTTATGCTCAATAAATACAAAGAACTGTCTTATGTGCAAAACCTCATCTACTGAAATTTCAATATCCTTGAATATTTGTTTCTAAAGAGTTCACTCCAATATCACTGCAGTAAAGCACGTCACTCCCAGACTGCTGGCTTACTTGCTGTTCCTAAAGTATTTAAAAGTACAGGGTGGGCCATTTATATGGATACACCGTGATGAAATGGGAATGGTTGGTGATATTAAAGTCCTGTTTGTGGCACATTAGTATATGTGAGGGGGCAAACTCCTCAAGATGGGTGGTGAATGACCATGGTGGCCATTTAGAAGTCGGCCATCTTGGATACAACTTTTGTTTTTTCAATAGGAAGAGGGTCATGTGACACATCAAACTTATTGGTAATGTCACAAGAACAACAATGGTGTGCTTGGTTTCAACGTAACTTTATTCTTTCATGAGTTATTTACAAGTTTCTGACCACTTATAAAATGTGTTCAATGTGCTGCCCATTGTGTTGGATTGTCAATGCAACCCTCTTCTCCCACTCTTCACACACCGATAGCAACACCGCAGGAGAAATGCCAGCACAGGCATCCAGTATCTGTAGTTTCAGGTGCTGCACATCTCGTATCTTCACACAATAGACAATTGCCTTCAGATGACCCCAAAGATAAAAGTCTAAGGGGGTCAGATCGGGAGACCTTGGGGGCCATTCAACTGGCCCACGACGACCAATCCACTTTCCAGGAAACTGTTCATCTAGGAATGCTCGGACCTGGCACCCATAATGTGGTGGTGCACCATCTTGCTGGAAAAACTCAGGGAACGTGCCAGCTTCAGTGCATAAAGAGGGAAACACATCATCATGTAGCAATTTCAAATATCCAGTGGCCTTGAGGTTTCCATTGATGAAGAATGGACCCACTATCATTGTGCCCCATATACCACACCAAACCATCACTTTTGTTGGTCCAACAGTCTTGGAGGGATCCATCCAATGTGGGTTAGTGTCAGACCAATAGAGGTGGTTTTGTTCGTTAACTTCACCATTCACATAAAAGTTTGCCTCATCACTGAACAAAATCTTCTGCGTGAGCTGAGGGTCCTGTTCCAATTTTTGTTTTGCCCATTCTGCAAATTCTGTGCGCCGATCTGGGTCATCCTCGTTGAGATGCTGCAGTAGCTGGAGTTTGTAAGGGTGCCATTTGTGAGTAGCTAATATCCGCCGAAGGGATGTTCGACTAATGCCACTCTCCACTCTCTCTGCGGCAAGTGCTACGCTGTGGGCTCTTGCTGAATGAAGCTAGGACAGCCACTGATGTTTCTTCATTAGTGACAGTTTTCTTGCGTCCACATTTTGGCAAATCCAACACTGAACCAGTTTCATGAAACTTAGCAAGCAGTTTGCTAACTGTAGCATGGGAGATGGGTGGTCTCGTAGGGTGTCTTGCATTGAAATCTGCTGCAATGACCCGGTTACTGTGTTCACCAGATATCAACACAATTTCAATCCGCTCCTCACGTGTTAACCTCTTCGACATGTCAATGGCTGTGAACAAAGAGAAACTTGTAAATAACTCATGAAAGAATAAAGTTACATTGAAACCAAGCACACCATTGTTGTTCTTGTGACATTACCAATAAGTTTGATGTGTCACATGACCCTCTTCCTATTGAAAAAACAAAAGTTGTATCCAAGATGGCCGACTTCTAAATGGCCACCATGGTCATTCATGGCCACCCATCTTGAGGAGTTTGCCCCCTCACATATACTAGTGTGCCACAAACAGGACTTTAATATCCCAACCATTCCCATTTTATTACGGTGTATCCATATAAATGGCCCACCCTGTAGAATGGGATGCAACGTTTTTGGCTTTCAAACCCACAGAGGAGAGGAATGGAACAAGCTTCCAGTTTGGATTTGAGAGACAGACACTCTCTCTGCTTTAAAGATTAGTCATAAAACTTTACTTTTTGATAAAGCTTATAGTCAGGGCTGGATCAGGGCACCCTGAATTGTCCCTTTGTGATACTACAATAGGCCTAGATTGCTAGGCGTCCTATGATCCACTGAATTTTTCTTCTTCACTCACCTTGTTTGTCTCGATATTTATACATATACAGCTGCTCCTCCCTGAGCCTGGTTCTGCCAGGAGTTTTCTCCTGTTAAAAGGGAGTTTTTCCTTCCCACTGTTGTGAAGATCTTACCTATAATATTGTAGAATCTTTACCTTGCAATATAAAGCACCTTGAGGTGACTGTTGCTGAGATTTGGCACCATTTCTGTCAAATGTGTCTAACTAGCCACTATAAACTGTGTTGAAGGCTTTAACCATTATTTCCTATGTTTTTATTGTCATGGGGTCACCAGCTGGAGATAACCTCTGAGGAGCTGTAATCTGCCCCTTTGGACTGGGCTCTGGGGCTCACAGGCACTGCTGCTCAGCCTGCCACCCTCGACATGGCCACCACCAAGCACTCTAGCCTTGATGCAACCACAGTCCTGCCCACTGGAGGTAATGCTGCCAGGGGAATTAACTAGCCCCACTTTGGATGCAGTCTCTTCCTTGGCTGGTATACTGGAAGCCAATAGCTCTGAAATCTCCCCCTCAAGAAGAAAGCTGGGCTCCTGCCATTGTTGCTCCACACCTCAGCTGGACGCTGTTGTCCACTATGCGTCTGCCAAGGGTGGGCTTCATGGGCCAGCTTCTATCATGAGTCACATTGACCTACTCTCCTGTTCTTTTTCTTTGAGCCAGCAAATTTTAACCTTAAGACCTCTGTTTTTAAAAGGACTGAGTTTTACATTCCTAAGCCTGACAATATTGAGCATGTGTTTTCTGTTGCTGAGCCTGTAATTACGAAGGAAATTCATGTCTCTTATTCTTTAGACTGAGCTGGCAAATATAGAGACTGTGTGATTGCCAAAATTTCTGTTTCTGAGTCTAACAATGTCTCTACCAAGTTAAATGTCTCACTCTCTCACTCTCTCCCACTCACCCTGCTGTCTTTATCCTACAAGCTCAGCTCCTCTATGGGAGCTCAAAGATTCTGTACAGTATCTTCATTGTTTCTTGGACTCCACTCTTCTAGACAGAGGATGTCATTCTGTGAATCGCCCAGTTTGTGGGTCACTGCAGCAAGTGCTCTGATTACCACGGAGGACCACTGTTGCCTTCACTCTCCACATTTTCTCTAGCTCCTCTCTAAGCCTTTGGTATTTCATGAGCTTCACATGTTCCTTCTTGCCAATGTTGCCAATTTTGTCCCTGTTTTTCTGTTTTCTGATGAAGCTTTGGCAAACAGAAGCTGGATCAGTTGAAGGGTCAGATGTATCTCTTAGGACCTGTGTCAGATAATGGTCTTGGCTAAAATACTCACTTTTGAACATCTACCACATGTCATAACACAAGCTTTGCCCCAGATGGTGATGACACTGCCTTTTTTCTTATTATGATATTCTAGTTTCCTTGTCCATTTAATAAGGCAGTCAGAACTGTTCAAACTGATAATTGCTTATCTGCAAGTATACAAACAATGTCTAAGATGTCTGCAATAGAAACAAGAGCTGGCAGAAGACTACATATCTTTACTGCCTCTCCTTGAACACAAGGCTCTACAGTACAAGTTGGCAGGACAACGGAGAGCGTGATGGCTGAGCCTCCAACAGAAACACAGATAGTGAACAACAGAGACAAGTGAAAAGGCTGATAGAGACATCAGAATGTTTAGAGGGGGAGCCAGCACAATGCATATCCACAGAGCCAGCACCCGGCTGGAAGAGGGAAGAAGGCAGTAGGTAAATCATTATTTGTCTTGATGTATAGTGTAGTGTGAGGACAGACATTCAATTTATTCCAGAAGGTAGAGCAGCGCATGTGGTGGTGTATGAGCATGAGTGCCCTTCTGCACACACACACACACACACACACACACACACACACACACACACACACACACACACACACACACACACACACACACACACACACAATATTTTTCATTTCTACATACAATGACCAAAAGAGTTTCATAAAATTAAACATGGCAATTACCACTTACCTGATTATACACCTGTCATAGGTTGGTTACTCCACTTGACCTGATTGGTAACTACAGAATCTGAAGAATGAGAGGGCTCTCAGCTCGAGCCCAACAAGAGGCAGTGGTGACTTGACTCCTAAACCTGAGGCTGCAAATGATGCTTTGATTAGAGACTAATCGTTCGGTTATTGCATTTACAGTTGCTAAATTATGTTTTTCTTTTTACTGCTGTTGATTTGGAAGTGGGACTGCCTTGTGATCCCCTGAGCACCTTTTAAAATTTTTATTTCAATTACACAGTCAGGTATTTCAGCAACATACTTTGTGGCAAATGTGCAGAAAATAAGAAATTAGGAAGGGGGAAATATTTTTATATAAGACTGTACATGATGAGACACGTGTAGTATGTTGTTATTTCTCTTAACATTTTCTTCTCTACAGTTGTTTTTTATTTCTAACTTTCATTTTTTGTAGTTCAACAGCTCATCAGGAGGAAACATTTTATTTTTTCTTTTATGTATGTTTTTTTCTGAACTACAAGTTACTACAAGTAATTGTAACAAGAAGTTACAGTTACAATTATGAAAAAAATTACATACATCTCTTATTTCTTTGAAGTGTTCTTTTTCCAGGGTTGAATGATTCTACAGCATTGTGACAATGACCACAGCTCATTACAGAAAAACACTATAAAAGATAAAACAAATCTTTATTACTTTCATTAATATGTTTTTTCTAGTGTCTTTTACTTTTTGAACCCTAGTTAGTATTGGTGTAAAATATGACATTTGGTGTTATGCCCCAGTCTAGTGACCCCCCCCCCCCCCCACTTTTGGCATGGTCAGTTCCACAGCAGTAATTAGAGTCCAAACAGTTTTATATAATATTTTCAGGTAATTAAACTTAATGTGAACGTGGCCAAAATAACAAGCAAAGCATCTCTTAATTCTTAAAAACACAAAGGCCTCTTACCTGCCTCCCCAACATTTATTCTTATGCCCAGAATGAAAGATACACCACTGTGTGTGTCAACGTATTCCTAGAACACTCCAACTATTGGAAACCATGCCTGGATTCTCCTCAGCTCCCACTGTGAGCTCCTCCATGTCCAGATGAGAGAGGGCAAATCTCCCTCAGTGTGACAAGCTTGTTCTCCAGTGCTGTCCCCAGGTGGGGTACCCTCTTGAAATAAACTGCACATCACCCTTCCCCCTCCATTCCATCACAGGGAACAGAGAAAGAGATAGAGCAACATTTCAGACTTTTTTCACTGAAGTCTAAGTAGTTGTGGGTTTGTAGAAAGAGGACAGTGACAAAGATGCATGACTATAACCAGGTACCTCCTTCTACCACCTATTTCTGCCACCTGACACCAAGTATTAAGCTAATATCAGGAGAATTCATTACTTATCCACCCTTCACCCTATTTCCTATACCCCCACCCAAACCCTACTCAAATGGCTTGCATCCTTTAATCCGACAGATTAATGGCAGAGCATGAAATGCTGCGTTTACATTGACAAAAGTTTAGTGTTGTACAGAGGGAGTGGCGGGCAGGCTTTGGTGTGTGGATTACACCCTGTGAAACCCCCTTAATGCCAGTATAATTTGATGGCGCTCCCAATTTGCTGTATACGCACTCTCACTGTCCCACTTCTTATCCCCCCCACCCCACCCAAGCAAAGCCGACTTTCTCACCACACTTCTGAGGATCATCTGAAGTTTGGAGAGGCGGAGATACAGACTGGAAGGAGGGATGAGCAGTCACAGATGTTGCCTGGGAGCCGTACCTCCCCAAGCTTAACATCACAAAGCTAATGTTGCTGCAGTCTTCGTTACCTCTGGATTTGCATAATATACTGAATCAGTGCACTACAGGTGTATATACAGAAAGTGAAACTTAGTATGTGATTAGGTTACCCATGCATGCTAAAATATTAATAAAAAATACAAAAATGTTTCTACTGGGCATTATCTGAATTTTGTCAGCTTTGGATTTTAAGTTTGAATTTGATATTTCATGGAGCATCACCATGGTCATCACTGTCAGCTAAGGTTTTAGA